>NC_089525.1:27430990-27742108 GCF_963924715.1 Thunnus thynnus | reverse complement strand
AGGGGCAATTTTTTTGTTAAAGGACTCCTGCAGTGTTGTTGTGGCAGGGATCTGACTTCTGACCTTTAAATTGAATAAATGTCTCATACAATCTAAATAGACTCTAATAGCTCAATACATAAAAAATGATTAAACTTTCATTTGTCCAGAAAAATACAATATTTTTTAGTAATGTGTTTACAGTTACAGACACATTTGCACCATTTTTCAATGGACATCACTTAAAAACATGACCTAGAGCTTAAATTTAGGTAATAAACAACTTTCATTAGTTTAAGGTGAGGTAAACTTTGGTAAGTGGAGTGAAATTGAGCTGCTGGTTGTTGGAGCTGAAGGGAATGTTAAACTCGTCGACCACCTTGACTTTCACAGCTTGACTGAGCTGTTTTTGATGTTGAGCTGCCGCCCATCTCAAGCTGTGTGTCCACCATTAAATCAACTTATTTAGGTGGAAAGAGTGAAAGTCTATTCCTCTCACTCTACCTGCATGTACACATGTCATTTCAGTTTTGTAATATCATGCCTCAGTGGTGGAAGAAGTACTCAGATCTTTTACTTAAGTAAAAGTACCAATACAGCAAAGTAAAAATACTAAATTACAAGTAAAAGTCGTGCATGAAAAATCCTGCTCAAGTAAAATAAGTACTAGCAGCAAAATGTACTTAAAGTATTAAAGTGAAAGTAAGATTCGGTCCCTTTGACTCATATATTATCACATCAATATGTAAGCAGCATGTTACTGTTGTAGCTGCTGGAGGTGGAACTAGTTTGAACTACTTTATATACAGTTAGCTAGTTTAGTCCAGTGGTTCCCAACCTAGAGGTTAGGTCCCTCCAAAGGGTCACCAGATAAATCTGAGGGGTCATGAGATGATTGATGGGAGAGGAAAGAAAAAAAAAAGTTCTGATGCACAAATCTGTTTTCAGTATTTCGACTTTTTTGACGAAAATAGTGGTACAATCATTTTAGAATGAAGCAGTTCATTTACAACTGGCCACCTCGTCTGTCTGGCTGTGCCTACAGGAAGACTAATCCCAGATTTGTGGATCCATTTCAAGAGTAACAACATGTAGCTAAAGGCTATTTTGATATCTATTCACAGGATGGAAGCTGCAGGAAAGGAATTAAAGTGCTGCACAATATTACTTTTTGTGTTCTGATTATGCAGCGTGATCTTCTCTCACAAAGCTGGAGCAGAAGCAGGTTGAATGTAAAAGAAGCTGGTGTGTGTCAAGAGCGTTACCAGCTGTATGTTTCACCTGCTACACACGTCTTGGTTGGGAACGAAAAGCATGTTTTTCTGCTTTAAAACCTCCATTAATTCTAAAACACAGTAATACACATAATGGGAAGATTATGTTCCTCCACCATGAAACACCAGTATTTGACACATAAAAAGGCTTGTGAACTGTGCTGAGCAGAATAATTCAGGGCTTCAGCTAACACTTGTTTTCATCATTGATTAATCTGTCAATTTTATTATTCCTTTTGTCTATCGATTAATCGTTGAGACTATAAAACATGAGAAAATAGTGAAAAATAGCCCATTACAATTTCCCAGAGCCCAAGTGTACATCTTCAAATTGCATTTTTTATTGGACCCACAGTCAAAAACACAAGCATTTATTAAATTTACAGTGATAATAAAGAGAAAAGTAGTAAATCTTCACATTTGACAAGCTGGAACCAGAGTGCATTTGGCATTTTTGGTTGATAAATCACTGAATAGTGAATCCAAGAAGGATTAAAGTTTTGGTAGATAAACTCTCAGTGTGTGAATCCAGAGGGCTGTTGTCCAAAGTCAAAACCCATCTACAGCATTGTACCACTTCACCCTTCAGGTGAGTTCACACTGAACATGAGGCAGATTTTAGAGGCTCTGCAGCTACATGTTAAGTCAATGCAGAGGTGTGAGTGGATGCAAATTTGCGCAGGGCGTTGAGAATTGAGGAGAAGATGCAGAGACTGGAGGACAATAACAGTTGGTGTGAGTTTTTTTATGGAAGCTGATATCTGCCAGGAAAATAAAAAAGTGTAAAATGATAGAAATGATAAAATACTCATGCTAAATCAAAGTTATAAGATACTCGAATTAAAATTATGAGAAATAATTTTGACTTACCATGAGAATTTTTATTTTTACCTTGCATAATTTTTTTTCTTTCCCTGGTGTAATTGGACTTCTGCAGTTTTAAGATCAGTCAGTTTCCATTCAAACAAACACACACACAAAGACATTTGGTCTGTGCATATGTTTTTAGCCAGTGACATCTGTACAGTCTGCATAAAAGGCTCTTTGGTGTGAATAAATTTTGTTTGTGTTTAGTCTGAACACAGCTTTCCTTTTCGCCTTTTCAATATCAGAGTTGCCTGTTTCATGAAATCTTACTGAGATGCAGAATCCCTTTAACTTTTAGTGTGTGGTGCACTTTTATATGCCTTTCAGTTTCATGTAATTTCATGAGATACTTCTAAAGCTAAATGCTTTAAAATATGTGTGAGTATGTTATGTTCATGTCTGCGGGAGTATTCCACCACACAAAGATATGCCCGATGATAAAGCATCTCTAAATACGTACATAAAGATGGAAACTAGTGAAATGCAAGTCAGTTCTGTACACATTCACCTGTGATATCCTACTTAGCTCTGTGCTGCAGTGACACATTGCCTCTGGCAATCAGCTGGCATTATGTTGTAGGCGAGTAAGGCTGTGCCTGTTTGTGTCCTGAAGCATCCCAGTGCCAACGGGCATCGCTGTCAGTGCAATGACAAGACTGCGTGTGACAGCACAAAAACACTGCAGAGGAACCATATACGTCACTTTCTGTCATCCAGACGCTACTACAGTATGACCGGGGAGAGCATATAGCAGAATGGTTCTCTTACATTTTAGAAATGCACAATATAACTTAAAATAATAATCTCTTAGTTTGGTGAGATTATTGGTTAGATTATTAGATAATATAGTAAATTTCCAGTTGTGGTTTAATGAATCCTCTTATAATCACATCTCATATTGTTCAGTAACAGATGGAAATTGAGAAAAGTTTAAAATATTGATATAATACTGATATATCTTCACGCCAAGACATGTTTACATTCAGGCCCTCAGGGCAGCTGTCCAAGCCCACAGAATAATGTAGCAACATGATTCCATTTTCTCTGTGAATGTCAGAATATGTGGACATAATTACACTATTATTGGATTGATACAGCTCATGTTTTCCTTTAGTCTTTAAATTTAATCACGTTCATACAAAAAATGACAAGAATCCAGTGTTCTGCAATAAGGTACCTCACCATGCAAGACATCTTTATTTATCATATTACACTTTGCTCTATGAATACTGAGAAATTAAGCCTTTGGTAATGACAAAAATAGCAAAATAAGACACCAGCCCATAAATTAATTAAATATATCAGCACACATGGTTCTGTAAGTCATTGGTATACCCACTTGTTTTGATATTATGAATGGAGAAATGATTCAGATCTGCCAAACATTATGATTGCAAATGTAAACCCTTTTGGGGGAACATCACAGCACCTAATGGTAATCTCCACAGATGTGCCTGCTGCTCAAGAAATCTCTAATTAGGAAAAATGTTTGCAACTGGCTGGGAAAATGCTGAAAAATAATGACTCATGAATAAGTTTCTCTCTCTTCCTCCATCACCCCCAACTAAAAGGTTTGTGTGTCCTCACGGAGACGCGGAGTCAGCTACAGACTGGGACTTGCGCTCTCAGTATCTTGCTCAAGGACACTTCAGCAGAGCAGATGCTTGCTGTCAAGGGGCTGGAGCCCTGACCTTGAAGGACACTCTCTTTAATCACTTAACCACCATGCTGTGGTCTAACAGTGCCTGCAGCATCAACCAGTCAATCCACAAGGGCTGTGGGCAGCCTCTGGGTGAAGAGATTCAGTCAAATTGGACCCTGGAGAGTCGATGGCCTCTGTGTGTGTTCAAGGTTAAAACACCATGGCCAAACTATGGTGAAACAACTTTTTACTCATCTGCATATAAGTGGTATTATTCGGCTACCAAACAGCCTTGAAAATGAACGTGTATCCAAGTTTTCAATGCTGTTAAAATCAGTTTTGGATAAACTAATGAAGACTGGCTGCTATTCGAGACACTGATGCAGTTTCCCTTCATAACCTGTTTTTCATCAGTGAAATCTTAATAATACAGGTGAACACAGAATGTTGTCGTTTCTTAACATTTCCACTTCAGCTGGAAAATGCTAGAAGACTCTGTATGTGCCGTCTAATCCACTAACAGTGATTTGTTATGCTTGTAATTTGGTTCATGTTTAGTTTAATGGGCTATAATAATGTTAATAGGCTGTTTGGAATAAATTAAAGGCTAAAATGATGAGATCACGTCAAAGGCGCCGAATTTATTGTCTCCTGGGGGGATGTCTGATATAGCTGCTCCCCCTAAAAAAGGCTGTCACATCATAAACATCATAAGAAACTGTTGGGAGAGCTTGCACTGCTTGCGATAATTACATTAAGATAAATGAAAGATCGCGGGTGACTGATACAGAGAGAAATATAATATGACAGAAGTATATTCTCCTTCAGCCACCTGTGGAGGCGGATGCTCTGTCGTGGTCCTGGATGTTTTAGTGTTACTCTACCTTGTATTATAAACTTAAATGTTTTTCAAAGGTCAAATTGTTAATAGACTAGACGTGAGTTATTGTGAGCTTGTTAGCCAATTAGCTCACATGGAGGTCTCTTCTGGAGGTCACTCGAAGACCACGTCCAAATCACAGGAGATAGCACCATAAATTGTTTATGATGCTATTTCCTGTGTACATTTGGTAGCTGACAGCTTCCTACTTGGGGAAAAATGTGAAGTCTCAGCAAACGTCAGGTTTGTGTACAACCATCCAGAGATAAAACTAAACAAGGACAAAACTAAAGACGGTTTTTCTGCAGCAAAAACGTTTGAGAACAAGCAGATTCAAAAGTTTCACCCTACTCACTGGCATAGTTGAGATTTATCAGCATTTAACTTTAAACGGGCTCATGCTTTGTCAATATTTCTCCTTCTCAGAACACAAAAAACATAAAAGCAAAATGTCTGCTACTTTCTAATTCCAGTCGATCTTTTCTTTGTCCTTGCTTATAAACCTCCCGTTCCTCCTGGGTTTCTTTCTACATGTCCTTCACTGAACTGAAGTCCCTTTATGTCTCACAAAAATATAGAGAAAACACCCTGGCCTCCTTTTTGATGAGTGTGCTGACGTAAATAACAACCATACAGGGAGATCATATAACCTGAGCTGTATGAATATTGAGCACGTTCTGCCTCTTTTACTTCACATCACATGGGTGCAGTCAGACATATGTAGGGCAGCGAGGTGAACCAAAACACACCGGCCATGATAGCTGCCCATGGGTTTCCCTGGCAACTGTTACTTGCCTTGAATTAATGCCACATTTTCCACTCGTCCTCTGTGACTGAATTCCACCTAGGCGTGGTTTTTTGAGGAGAGGGGAAAACAGACGCTAATGAGAAAACTCTTTCCAACAGGGATCTGCTGCATGACAGTGGCTGGCATCGTCTCCCCATGCAGCCGCGCTCACCCACAGGCGTGAAATGATACTGTTAAAACTGCAGAAGGAGCTTAATGCACCTCTATTCTCTAGTGATGGCTGACTTGCACCAAGATTAATTACAAGACATAAAAAGAAAGGGAATCCAAGAGGCCAAAATAATATGACTGTGATGAATGTACAGTTTTTATTCATTAATTAGAGTCCTGCATAAAAATAAACTCCTTGCAGCCGAAGGTCGCCAGATTCGGATGTGCGTCCACCTAAAATCATGTTTTCTCCTGAAGTGTCCTTGAGCAAAAAGCTGCATCACAATCTAAACTCCCTGCATCAATGTGAAATCTTGGAGAATGTGTGTGTTACTCATGATCCTGTGCATCACTCTGCGCGTTGGCATGTTGCAGTTGTGTGTTGGTGAGCGTGTGGGAAGGTGTGAAGGAGGGCGGGGGGCGTCAACAGCTCCTGCGGGCTTCCACACTGCAGCGAAAATGTTAGAGAGAATATGTCACTGTTCATTTGCTTTGTGTGGGTGCCAGTGATAGACATTTGTTGCTTCTTTTGCTATTAACACCTCCTACGTGCTCGGATACACAGACAGTTTGATCCAGAGAATTAACGTGTCAGTCGACAACTGCAGGCATTCATGAGTGTAAAGACTTTACACAATATAAAATGTCATGCAGCGATTGTGGAAGACGTGATGACGAGGCGTCGCTTATTGCACAGCAACATAATGTTCATATAACTGAATGGTTTCTTACTGTTTCAGTGTGATACTGTATGCTGAGACGAATCAGATGGAGCAAATGAACGGAAACACTTTAAATTTCAAAAGGTCTACATCACTGTGGCTTTACAGGTATAATAATATGGTTTGGTGCTGAAATGAGTATTTCATTAATTGACTAGTTGTAGAGCTGAGCAGTGAATATTTTGAGACTAGAGCTGCAACAATTAATCGATCGACAGAAAATTAATCGGCAACATTGCTGAAGCAATTTCATTGGTTCCAGCTTCTCAAATGTGAATATTTTCTGGTTTTCATACTCTTCTGTGATATTAAATTAATTTTCTTCAGATCTTGGACTGTTAGTCAGACTAAACAGGACATTTTGAAAAGCAGCCATGGGCTCTGGGAACTCGTGAGGGACATTTTTCACAATTCGTTGAATAATCTGTGCAGGAGATTAATCGATAATGAAAATAATGTTTAGTTGCAGCCCTGTTTGAGACAAAACCATGTTAAAACCCTTTAAAAAAGAAGCCAAAGTTCTCAGAAGTTAAATGTCACAACAAGCGGCTGTAGAAGAATGAAGCTAAATAAAATTAGTCTAAAATTGGCAAAAATATGATTTAAATCAGGAATTATCAATCAGGTGTTTGATGCCAACTTTCAGGACTTCATGGTTTTCAATAATCATGTCAAAGACACATTTCACTTTGTACCAAAGTGTTGAGGTTAAATATTATGGCTGTCATTTTTTTTTTTTTAAATTAAGGTTGAACAAATGACAATTAACAAGAAATTAGTACATTATTAAGTCAAATGCAATCTGTGTAGCCTAATCTAAAACCTTGCTGTAGAACAGTTCTGCCTCACTTGAGTGACAAGCTAACAGGTGACTTCAGATTAGTTGCTATAGTAATGTTACTGTAAGGCAGTTGTATTTCAAAAGTCAGCAAACAGTCTTACTTTTATCTACTGTTTTTTCCATTTATGATGTAGAATCCAAAATGCTTCCACACATTACTTTTCAGATGTATTTTTTTTGTGTCATGATTATTCTTTACTACAGCTCACTAGTTTCCTTTGTTTTGCCGTAATGAAAAGAAGAAGAACCATCAATTAATAGCAAAAATCCTACACATGAACTGCTTCCAGCTTCTAACATGTAAAGATTTGTTGTTTTTTTGTTGTTGTTGTTTTTCCATTTAAAAAAATTGAATATTTGTTGGTCGTTCATAACTGAAGATGCCACTTTTTCGTTATTTTATGACATTTTATGGACCAAATGATGAATCAGTTAATTGCATTAATAATCAACAGATTAATCCATAGTGAAAACAAATGTTTGTTTGTCCTGTAATAGCTGTCAACTATCTAAATCTGCATAGAACATTAACTGTTCACAGTGAAATCCTTGAATTGGATCTTGTCATTTTGAACATGATGCTGTTGGTGTTTTTTCTTTTTCAGTGTAATTTCTGGCTATGACGTGTTCCTTTAAGGAAGACATGATTTGAAGATTGACTACAAGATGAACAACTTGGTAAAATGTAATCTTTTTGCAGCTTGAGGATTCAGTGATTCATTCTTTAAATGTCTGCTGGAGGCAGGCTAACACTGTGGCTAACCGCAGGCTTAAGTGAAGAGACACCCTCATCCACCCAACCTAAACAAAGCCCCACTCTGACATCTGCACCACCTCCAGTCAGAAACCACTGGAGTGGAAAACATTTGCAGATTTCTTTTACATCACTTGTCATAGATTTTAATGTAACTCCAAGTTATGTTTTCCAACAAACTGCAGCGTGCAAAGAGAATTCCTGTGACAAGCTCGGAAAGTCCCAAAGGTTTGCTGCAAACCAATCCATATTCATCAAAACAGAAATGACAGATCACTGGATTATCACACTTAATATCCATGCATGCATTGCCTCTATTAATAATCAGATGACCTTTACTTACGCCATAGATTCTGATGAACCCAAAATAATAATGAATCCCCTGAGGCTTTCTAATTAAAGCAATGACAGAACTAAACTACTGTTGTGCAAAAGCATCTGATTCATTCCCTTTGAGTGGTAAACAAGAGTTTTACTGCTGAACTGCTGTGTATGAACCAACAGTTTCCCAATGATTTCCAGTCTCCGCCTCACATCATTTGTTGGATGCACCCATGAATGAACTAACAACTCCACTGAGCAGTGGTCTGCTCCATAGGATTAGGCCGTGAGCCCCCAAGTGCTGGTGACAAACTGGAAACTAAAAGGCCAACAACATATGGCGCAGGGGCTTATGGGATTACCCAATTAACAAGGTGACTCAGAGAGCTGTTAATCTGCAAAATGTTCCGCTGGAGTATGAACACAGACTGTGACGCATGCAGGGGGCCGCATCTTTTGAGCATCCGCGACCCCATTAAACACACACACCTCATGTTTGTATGGTTAAGCAGTCAGCTCTAATTGCATTAAATGTAGAACCACGCGCACCGTGGCTTTCTGGGTGTCTGGGTGCTCCACGCGCTCATCCGATTTCCAGCAAACATTCGGGCGAAAAGGGGTGTGTGGCCAGCCACTGGCCATCTGATGCTGTCAGCAAAAGCTTCATTAACTGTAATTACCCTGACACAGGGCGAGCCGCAGGCACAAACACCGCTGTCAACTCGCGCTGTCAGCTCTGCGCGCAAAGCACAACGCGCGCGGCAAGGAGGGACGTGACGCACACATGGGCAACATATCCGAGAGTGAACACCTTTTTTTTACGCGATGAGACACACGACAAGCCCATCATGATCAGCTAAATAGAAGATTCATTCATGAAAACCGATTCAAACATCTTCGCATGCAGAGTTTTGGCGCAGTAAAAAAGTGCCAAGTGGGTTTTCATGAAACTACAAGCAGGGTTCCAGTAACACGTAGACTAGATCTCAACAGGGTGCAGTTGATCTGGATATTCTGGATCCAACCCAACAAGATTCACTCTGTCGGGACACAGTGAGACACACTTAGCACCAACATTTCTCGCCCAGTGCCAGTTAATCACAACCTAAACTTGGCCAAGCTGTTTTCTAAAGTGGTCACTCAGGGGTTTCTGCAATGTGAGGATGAGGATGCTTACCTTGCGGGAAAGCGTTGGGTTGCACCATGTACAGATAAGTGTGCACCATGTGGAACAGAATCCCAATCGGTCCCGGTTCGTAGTGGGCCAGTGTCTCGTAAACTCCCGCAGGCACATAACCGAAATCCAACTTTCCCGGCGGTGGGAGTCTCCGCGATTCCGTCTCTTGCTGGAGTTCGCCGGACGCCAAAAGCACCCCGAGCAGCAGGAGGATCCCGGTCTTCCACATCGTGCCTCGGCTGGCTGATAAACTGGAGTTAAATGCCCAAAGAGAAATGCACGCTGGAAGACGACTGCTTGGATTCTAATCTTCCTTATCAACGGGGGGAGGGAAATAAAAGGGGTAAGGGGCGAGAATATGCGTGAAAAGTGTCCAGATGGATGGACCGCAGCTTTTTAAGTCCTGCTGCCCGCGGAGAGACTCGTTCTGAGCATCGTTGCCCGCGGTCTGTGGCTCCCGATGGACGCAAACCGGGTGATCTTGTCCCCCGTCTCCGCTCTTCGAGGCGTTCAGTCCCTCTGAGATGAGCGCGCCTGTCGCTTCCACTCCAGCATCTGTGCGTACGGGGATGCGCTGCGTCACGGGAGCGAGCGGGATGCGCGCCGCCGTCGCCTCTATACAGGGAGGACTGGTCCAGAGGGATGCGCTCCTCCTGCCGGGGACAGGAGGAGGGAGTCAGGAGAACATCTTGTTTCTCTGTATCTGTAAAATCTCTGTGGGGTCTCTACAGTCTGAACAGATCCACCTTAGCTTGAAATCTCCAAGGGACATAGACAGTGGTGGAATGTAACTGAGTACCTTTACTCAACTACTCTTCTTAAGTTGGCTACAGATTTGAGGTATTTTCAATCAGAGGTGAAAGAAGTATTCAGATCCTGTACTTCAGTAGAAAAAACACACTGTAAATATATTTTATAACAAGTAAAATACAGTACTTGAATAAATTATACTTAGTTCCTTTTCAGCATTACTACTACTTAACTTTAGTACTTCCATTTTATGGAAAGTACTATTTTTCCATTTTACTGATACTTCTACTACAATACATTCATCAATGGGAAATATACTTTAACTACATCACATTTATCTGACATCTGTAGTTACTTTACAGATGAATATTTCATACAAAACATGGGTACAATGTCAGAGATTTAACTGCCCAACAGTAGGTTAAATAGTTAAAATTAGCAAGAAAATGGTGTTTATAAAATAATGTTTGTAAAATAACCTGCATAGTGAGTACTTTTACTTTTGATACTTCAAGTATATTTTGCTGATAATACTTCTGTACTCTTAGTTAAGTAAGAATTTGACTTGTAATGGAGTACAGTGTGGTATTGCTGCTTTTACTGTAGTAAAAGCTCTGTACAGTACTTAGTTCTGGAAATTAGCTGATTAATTAATTAACCTATAGTTACAAAACAAAATGATTTAATCAGTTATGTCATTTATCAATCAAAGATGCCAAATACTCACTTCTTTCAGTTTCTCAAATGTGATGATTTGCTGCTTTTCTATTTGTTATATGATTGTAAATTAAATATCTTTGGGTTTGGTTAAATTATATAAAGATATGACTTAAACTTTATAACTTCTGTGCAGACACAAAGTTGTTAAGGGAAAAACAAACCCTGTTCTGTGTTTTTATGAAAATATAGTCATCAAATGTGAAACATGGTGGGAATTTTGGGGTGTTTATCTTATGATTACTTATGTTTTTTTATTCAGGATGCTATATAAGTGTTGCAAAACCAATATTCAAGTTAGTCAAATCACCCTTGTTTCCAAAGGTTTTATGATCTTTATTATGCAGTAGCCGATTTAAAACTAAGAAAATAGGACACTTTTAATTCATTTATAGGTTAGTTTTTGAAAAAGACGCAGTTCTTCTTGTGCTGGTCTGTGTTTCCCTTCATTTTAATGAATTTCATGAACATGCCCCACAGCTAACACTGGATCTCTCCTGCTAACAGGTGCGCTCTGTCCTCTTGACCTTTGACCCCCTTTTCAACCCAGAGGACAGACAGGATACCTGAGGTACAGCCCACATGGTGTGATTGGTGGAGCGGCGGTCAGGTGGGCTTCTCTTCTGTCTCTGTGCACAATAGCGTGCTTGTCCTCGCTCTGGAGCTCAGGGGGCCCAGATCCTGGAGACAGGGGGACTGCTGTTCAGAAAGCTTTGATCACTGATTCTGAGCACCTTTTCTTCACTGATCACACACACACTCATTAGACCTGCAGGAGGATATATGGGACACTTCTGAAACACTGGAGGAAGAAAGTGTGCGATTGGTTGAGGACAAACGCTGCCAAAGAAAATATTTTGTAGAGCACAAGTTTGGCTAAAAAGAACTCTGATTAATATACATAAAAATACAAAAGCTGTCTGTATTCCTTCTTCATCTCGCTTTAAAAATAAATCAGTACTTTCACCATTACAATCGTATTATCTTCAAAGTCTGATTCATGTACTGGACTCTCTCCAAACACTATTACTACTCCAAGCTTCTCTTGAGATGACTTCCTGGTAACTGTGACAGAGCTGAGGTTCGTCTCAGTCCTCAGCAGCGTAAGGAGCTTAGCCCTCTAATAATGTCTGCGGCAGATTTACTCTGCCTGACCTTACCTCCTGAACAGATACTGTGAGACCCGGCCTCCGGACAGGTGAGGTCACGGCTGGTGTAAACCTCTTGCTTACAGGCAGCTACAGGCAAAAAAAGAAAGCTCCTTCCTCTGTTCCTGTTATCCATGTGGAGCTGTAATCCTGTGTTTTGGTATGCTTCACACAGCAGAAATATAATTTCAAATTGCATAGTTTCACAAAAAATCCCGACTCAAGCTTGTTCTGGAGCTTTCAACCGTATTGTATGGTATTCATCAGCGGACTGGGGTGTGCTCAGTCGTCATGAAGATGGGTCCGTTGACACAAGAGCTCAGCAGCTGTTATGATTTCACCCACAGTTCTCGTCGTGTCGGCTTCAAAGTAAAGCACGAAAGTTCATTCTTGACCTCGAAATTTGTAGTTTGATGGAACGATCCCAACTCCACTTACTGGGTTTTCCCAGAATTCAGCTGCTTATGTTTCATATATAAAATCTATTTGCCTACAAGAAAGCAGATGTAAATTTAAGATTTGAAACACACTGCTTTATGTGTGAAAAATTCACATACAGCTTTTCAGACATTTCTCACAGTGTCGTCTTGCACATGTAATCCTCAATATTTCATGTGTGACATGTAAAACCTCACATGTGAAACATAATTTCACATAGTATATAGCCACGTTGGCAGTTCACATGTAAAAATATTTCCCAACATGTGATCATATTTCACTTTAATGTGAAGAGTCTATTGTTTTTGTGCTTTAGAAGACACTGGGCTGTCTGAGTAAACCAAGTTATGGATATTAAACTCCTAAAAACAGACATTTTTGTGCACTTGGATTTAACAGCATTTTGTAATTTTCCATGCAGTAGTTTCATAAATTCCTCGTTTTGATGAGACCTTAAATAATGGAAATGACCAAATGCAATTCCTATTTTTCCAGGCAGTTTAGACATGTGAGGAACACTTCAAAGGAAACCTGGATTCTGAGGAGCAAATGAAACTTACTGATACTGTGAAGCTTCAGTCAGATCTGAAGGAAATTTATCTCATCATGACCCAAATTTAGAAAGTACACACGAACAGCATGAAGTCTGAGGCTCAATATTTATCCAAAATAATTGGATAATTTCCAAAATAAGTTCAACTCCTACACAGAGAGAAGAGACTGCGATGAAAGAACACAAATTTTTGACATATCTTCAAAAACGCAATGTAACAAAAAAACAATCCTAGATAATTATTATTTCTCAGATTGTTACATTAAAGCGACACACTTGAGAAACCAACTTTTATTAATCCAAAAGGGGGCATAGGATATCAAGGTAGGAATTAAATAAGGAACCAAACTGATGAGACAAAGCAGGCAGTGTACCAGACCATCGCAGCTCGCATAAGAACACTTCTGCCTCGTCTCCATTAGCTGAGTCGAGCCTAGTCGGGTCCAGCTGTGGTTCAGTCAGGAACAGCTTGATCTCCACTGTAGACTGGAACCAGCAAAAGACTCAGCCAGCTGACAGTGGAGACGCTCTGTGAGCCAGACGGACCACAGTGACACTGAGCTCAGGCCAGTAGAGACGAGGCGTTTCACAAAACCACGAGTCAAGTTTCATGCGCAAAAAAATATTATCATATCACAACTTGGCAGCTCCAAAAATAGAACTATCTTAATTATTACAATGGTAATGAACATTAAAAAGAGCCTTTTTTTTTCCAAAACTGAATCAAATAAATGCTGATATGTTTTACACTATGTACATTTTCCTACTGCTTAATGTAAAATATGACATTATGACAGCTTTTACCAAAGCAACTTTAAATATATTATGATGTCATATGTTATAGAGTGCATTTAACAGGGCAGAAAAGTACCTTTTAAAGTCCCAAATAAAGTAAGTGATTAGACGAGTGCACTAGAAGGTAGTTTTTAAAATCATTTGTTTTGAGACTGTTGATAATTAAAGACTTTAATAATTACATTCAGTATCAGTCATGTCATGTATCTATCTTTATAATTCTTCAAAGTGCTGCAACTATTCTAATAAATGCAAAGCGCTACGTGATGTACCATTATTGATTGATTTCAACAGATTTAGATCAGATTAACAAAAGTGACTGAAGAGCTCAGACACAACTGAAATATTTGGCACGGCTGCTGGAACTTCATAGCCTGAAATCAAATTCTAAAACTGATATAATTTCAGGAATATTATATTATACTTTACTTAGACTCCATTACATACATGAGTCACAAATGAAAAGCTTAATGGTGAAGGCGTTATATTGTAGGGTAGATACTGTATTTATAGATTTTTTTTTTTGCAATAAAAGAAAAGGCTAAATCATAACAAACAACTTCACAAGTCAGTCAACAAAATAAGTCTTAAAATTCACATGCAAAAAAAAAAAAAAAGGCAATTTGTTGTGGAAATATTGCTTCTATCATCCTAAGACGTCCACACTTAGATGACATTACTTGAGAGTCGAATGAGAAACGTGACCTGTCGTGTAGCAAAATTTAACACAATACGGTCCATCAGTGCAAACATTCACAAGATCAGAAGTAATGAAACATGAAATACTATTTCTTTAACAAAGCGACAGACATTGGTTACTTGTTGAAGGATGCAGCGTCATATTAGTCAAAGTGATGACTCTTTTCCACTATCATTTTAAATGATGGATTTCTAATAATGACTGTTTTTCTCTGCCTATAAAGGAGATATAGATAATGGAAAAAAATGCATCCTAGACAAGAAAGAAATGAACTTTATCTCCAATGTTTATCTGCATTTTGTTGCATCTTTCAACCTAAAAGCAAATTTTCTTTTCTGTTTTTTAAAGCGGACCTCTGAAAGATGTCTGGCTGCGTAATCAGCCGGTAGAAGCAGCAGATTTAGTGTCAGCAGTCAGAATTTACCAGCATTTGACCGGCAGCTTCTGTTAATGTCGTACGCTGACTGGTTCTGTAATGAAAGGTCCTTCGGTCGCTGCGGGCGCAGTGTGGACTGCAAATGGCTTTATCTGTTGGCTGTGTAAACGAAAGGCTCTACTTAAGGCTCTAATTTAAAAGTCGCTGTTCTCAGTCGACTTCACAACGCTATCAAAACTATGCTGGAAATTAAAAAGATGCATCACTTCAATTTTCAGACTAGTCTCACTGAGGTATATACTCTGTATTCACCAGGTAATGGAGCAAGCAGCAATGCATAGACTCTAATACTAACAGTGTGTGACTGCTTATTGCAGTGTTTCCCAACCTTTTCGGCTCACGACCCCTTATTTAAAAACCCTTCATCACCAGTTGTATGTCTGTCAACCCTGTTCAACCAAAAAGTGATTATATTTCTGTTTTTCTGTTTCAGAGACCCGATAAGGTAAGATTATCTAGTTAATTCACCAGAAAAAGGGCAAAAAAAGTTTTGTTAATCATCGTGACCCACCAGACTTATCTTACATTATTACTATTTGTGTGAGGGTCATGACCTTCAGGTTGGGAACCACTGGTGTAAAGTCCCGTGTTTAAAGGAACTTCTCAGAAGCCTTCACACAGATTTCAGATCTACATTTCTAAGCTGAATTGTTGTAACCTCAGTATCGTATTGGGTTGATATGTTGGATGACACCCAATATAAAAAAAAACAACTTTTTGAAATAAAGTTTTCTTGAGGAAAAAGTAAACATTTGATACAGTGAAAAATGATTCTGCTGTTACTTTTAATAGAATCTGGAAGTTTGTCTGTTTTCTGGCTGCCGAGCGAACTGAGAAACTTCTGACTTCTGGTCCCAGTGCTGCTCAGACAGGAAGTGCTTGTGTGCTCTCACGCTCACACGTACGCAATCTCACACACCCTCACACCTGCATATTCACTCTAAATACTGAACCATCCTAACACTTTCACACACACACAAACACACAAACACACACACACACGCCAGTTCATCCTGACGACTGGGCTGCCTCAGTCACATTCTCTTTCTCCCGCTGTTAATAAGCCAGCTGAAGTTTTCTTTATGAAACTCGTCGACTTTAGGCATCAACAACAGCAGGATCGTCTGACACTGTGTGTCCACGTTCACAATAACTTACTGTATTGCCACTGACTTTAATAAATACTCAGCTTTCTGCTGCTGTTGGCCAGGAGAGCCAGGCTGAGGCGCCGTTTGCTCTCCGTCTTTCCTGAGTGGTTGATCGCTACATCCCGCCGGTCAGTCGATGCGGTTACCACAGATTGTGAAACGGTCGATCTCCAGCAGGTCCTTTTTGGGAGTCCTGTGCTTCAGTTCAGAGGCTCCTTGTGCCTCCCCCTCCTCCTCTTTGGGGATCGAGGGTGCGGGTTGCTCAGCTTCAGGTAGTGGGGTTGGAGGATGGCTAGCTGGTGCAGCGGGCGGGGCTTCGGTGGGCGGGGGAGGAAACAAGTCAGTCCTGGGAGTCGGCTGGGTGGTCACAGAGGAAGAAGAGGACGAGGATGGTGTGCTGCAAGGTGGGACAGGGATCTGCTCCACCTTTGATTCACCTGTAAAGAGGAGTGAACCTAAATTTAACTCTCTGACAGACAGACAAGATAACAAATGGATGAATGTTTTGGTTGTTCGGCTTTCTTTCGGAGTTCTAAGAGTAAAATAACATTACTTAACACGTTTAACTGATGTTCTCTAAATAAACTTATAACACTGTACATGAAACTGTAGTACTAGCGTGGTACTACTTCTGTGTTACCATCACCACAATCAGCTCGACTGTGGAAATCATAAATGTCTTCTTCTTTCCCTTCACCATAAACGCTTCCACTTCTGTTTGCACTTTCATATGAAACAAAGTGATGCCTCAATTCAAAACTTTGCTCTGGGAAGTGACAGTTTAGCCTTTAAGACTTTTCCAGGGTTGCAGTGCAGTATTCAACTCAAATAGAATCTGAAACAGAAACAGGTTTATTGGGTAGTAGGGTTTCACATAACTGCCTTTGTGCATAACGGTCAAAATATAAAAAGTAAGAAAACACAATTATTGATTAGAGCTGCAACTTATGATTATTAGTCAGATTGGATTGATTGTTTCTCTATAAAATAGCGAAAGAAAATGACCACCACATTTTATGCAAGTCCGAGATAACGTCTTCAAATTGCTTCTTCAAACAGTTCAAATTCAAAGATATTCAATTTATGATGATTAAAAACTCCAAGCAGCAAAGCCTCAAATTTGCGAAACTGGAACCAGCAAACGATTAATTGATAATAAGAACTGTAATGTTATGTCTATCATTTATTCAATGAATCAACATATCATTTCAGCAAACTGGATGTAACTTCTTGCTAAAACAATTGAGGAACAAAAAGATGAACAATCACCCTCTGCACAACTGTCATCCTTTTATTATATGTTTCATTTTCAGTTTCCGTACTTGAGTTATTCTATCACTGCCTATTGTAGCTGTTTTTAAAACTGTTTTATCTGTTTTTCAAACTAAGAATGACTCTAGAATCACCATCTAACACACAAAGATGTTAGAAAAACAAATAAAATAGATAATTTAGAACAGAGGGTGATGTGCTGACTGCGAGCGACAATCTTCAGCCTGTAACAGAAGGTGTAAAGTTGTTCTGGCTTGAGTGACGCGACGTGATTCAACCTGTCTGGTCCACAAGTCAGGAAACCTGCAACCACCTGACGGCTCAGTTTTAAGCAGCACGGAGGGAGAAGAATGAAACGTAGCCGGAGAACGGAAGCTGACATGTGTGATGCGGTCTCGGTTAAATATTATCACAATCCATTGCATTATGTTAAGAGAAAACACTGCGCAGGCTTTTAAACTTTTGAGAGCACTGAGTGTAGTTATATTAAGAAAATCAACCAAACAGAATAATTCATCATATCACAGAGACTTGAGCAAAGCAGCATTGGATATTAACAAGGCTGCCCACAGAGACCACCGCCCAGCCCCGGGCTATCTGGCTACAACAAACCTCCAATTCTTACTGTAGACAGAGCAGAAGTGACACTTTACAGTACAGAACTACCGCAGTCCACTGTGCATATACTGTGTATATATATATATATATACTGTATATGTGTGTTTGAGTAAGGCACTAGGAAGAATTTAAAATATGATGGAGGCCATAGGAGTAGTGAGCATCAACGCAGGCCAGCAGAATATTAGAAAATGTCAGGTATTACCTTCGGTTCTGTCTGAATAATTCAGTGTTGAGTCAGTGAGGAATTCATAATAAGGCCTGGTGGATGGTCAGTATATAAATCCATCCCCACAAGCCTTATTTCATTCCTTGTAGCAGGTTTATTTTGACTTTTTGATTTTTTAAAAAATTGCCTCAGACCCTATTAAAGCTGGCATCAGAATACACAATATTTTTGTCTTTGGAGAGGGTCACTGTTTGAGATTCACAGTTATATATTCTTGTTCTGATTTGGCTGAGACGTGGCTGACTACGCGTTGGATCTGACCAAACATAGTTTTACTTCACTGTTCCACCTGACTGAACCAACAACATGATTTCTCATTCGCTTCTCCATGTGGCTTTCGCTTCAGCAAATGGCTGATGTGAAACCACTCATTACTCATTTCTGCCCTCCAGACAGAAACATGCAGTATAGACAGATGGCGTATGCAGAGTTATGTGAATCCGGATCATTGTAAAGACAAAGACATACAGAAGAGCATAATTGTGCAGTGAATCCGCTGGAGCAGCAGGTAAAGCTTGAGGCATAGGCTAAAGTAGTTAGCATGAGGTCGCTGGTTCAAATCCCGGCAGCTGAATATGTGGGAAGCAGAAGGAAAGACTCCCATTAAATTTCCCACAACCTGGAAGTGGTTAATATTATACTCTATATGTTGGAGTGTGGTGCTTTAAGCCTTGTGGCTGCTGCTGCTGCTGCTGCTGCTTTTTGAGGAAGCAGATTCATTTGAAACACAAGTACTTTGATGTTTGATATGACATGATGCACCATCAGGATCTTTGTCATTTTAAAGCTCCTGGCTCAGCTCAGCAGGCGGGTCCGTGGCACACACGGGAGAAAAGATCTGCGGGGATTTGGCTGCGGATGACAGGAAGATACTGCCACCTCCGAATCTGTGTCTGATTGTGTGTGTGTATGTGTGTGTGTGTCTTACTGTAGGTGCAGGGCGTGTTGAACAATTTGTCAAAATATTTACATGAATCTTAATGAAGGAATTCATATGTAAATATATGAATGTGGGAATAATTTGTTTTTTTTACTGTAGATATCAGTCAAATGTGACATATACATATATATATATATATATATATATATATATATATATATATATATATATATATATATATATGTATATATATACTATGATCATTTTATCACTACATTGTCTGTATATGGTGAAAAAGGTAGATCACTATTTTGTGAATCCCAAGGTGAAATCCTCAAATTGCTTGCTTTGTCTGACCAAAAACCTGAAGATATTAAGTTTACCATCACACGAGACAAAAAAGCAGCAAACACTCACAGTGGAGAAGCTGTAACCAGGGTGTGTTTTCACCATAATGATAATAACTAGCTATGAATTATTAATAACTAGTTGCAGCCCTATAAACAAGACTACATGACATTATACTGTACTTAAACCATAATACAAAGAATGAGCATTACTGCAGGTAAACCATAACATAAATGTTTGCTTTGCTAAGTTGCCACTTAGAATATAAAACAGCATCCAAAACGATGATGATAATTTGGGGAACATACATTTGTTTTAGGTGTTTGGGATGAAGCTATGGCCTGATATTTAGACTTCTCTACAACCAAAAGGTCACAGGTTTGATTTGTGCATCACCAGACACTGGATGTGTCCATCAGCTGCCTAAAGCCGGACACTGAGCTCCTACCTGCTGACAAATCTGTCTGGGTACAGGTATCAGCTAAATGCCTAAAATGTAAATTAAAGTGTCAGCTAAATGCCTTAAAATGTTAATATAAACATGATTCTTCTCTCAGGCAGGGTGAGCTGGTAAGCCTCGTGTTGCTTTGGAAACGACGGAGCAGGAAATAGACAAATACAGGAGGTGAAAACAAATAAAATCAGCACTATTGACCCTAGTTGGAGATATAAAACATAAGTGCTTTATTTTCTGTTAACGCAACACAAACTAATGAGCGTTCTGCATGTGTGTTTGAAAAGATTATTGTAAGACACTGGTTTTATTTACAGTGTCTCAAAGTGCAGAGAGACACAAAAGATCAGTGAGTGAGTCAGAGGTGGAGGGCAACATGCAGCATTATTAAAAGCAAGACTAAATCCCAGGACGTCTCATTTACAAGATTTCCATTCCAGAGAACCACAGGGACACTTTTCATATCTCCAAAACAGTATATAGCTATTTATAACGTTTCAAAAAAAAGCTTTGTAAATACAAGCTTGTGTCTAATTGAAAATAATTGCATTTGATTCTCTGTCATCTGCATGATCACCTTAACGAGGGTTACTACAACCTGAGGATAAGATTGCTCAATAAAACTTCAGTATCTAATGTATTAGCACTAATTTGCTGTCTTGTTTTAGCAGGTACGGTAAACATGTAAATGGACTCATTTAATCAGGAAATGACTGAGTTTTTAATCTTATAAAAGGCAACTAGACATTGAGAAAATCATAATTTATCAACAGTCCCATGGATGGCAAATCCAAAATGTAGTTCTATACAAGCCTGAAAATGTAAACTTTCACTGTAGGAACACTGATAGTTCCAGACAGTGTAATTAGTGAGAGGGACAAAGTGTGATCAAGCTGAGATTATGTAGAGTGACTGGGAACATTCCCCCTTAAAACTGGGTCAAACTGCATGCTCCTTTTTATAAATAAACCTGACCCAATAGTATTTTGTCCCTTTTACAGTGATGAACACATTTTTCAGTAAATGCTCTGACCAAAACAGGATAAATAGGATCATGATGTGAACTACTGTTTAAAATGCAGAAGATCTTTAAATGAAGTTTTAAATGCTTTGAACTTTTATATTATTCCCAAATTCCCTCTCACACACTAGCTGTAACACAGGACTGATAGTGAGAATGTTTTCACCAGTCACCATCATCTCAAAGTAGATTATCGTATTGTTTGGCTATAAATTGATAGTACAAATATGCGAGAGGTACTGCAGTAGAGCTGGTGTTCAGTTGTGAGTGCTTTACCTGAAGGTGCTGGACACGTGGCCTGGTCAGCTTTGCTGGGGCTCTTGGCAGACGAGGATGGAGCTGTCGAGGGCCTCTCAAACAGTTTGTCCTCCATGTTGGCCCTCTTGACGTAAACACACGACTTTCCCAGCAGCACAATACTGTTCAACACTTTCAGTGTAACCAGCCTAAAGAGAGAGAACACTGCAGTTAGAGAGGTGCATTTCTAACTGGAAGAATTAAACTCTCCCTTTCTTCAGGTTCAGGCTGCTTAGAGTCTTATGAAACTAACAAAACAATAAAAACATGACAAAGCATTAGCAGTTCTACTGTAAAGCTACACATTTATCTGAGTCTATGTGTTGATTTTCTTTTAAATATGTGCAATCAATCATAAAATATTGGCTTGCTGACAGTGTTAAAACATTTCACACGTCATTGCTTTTGGAACCTTTTTTGCTCATTTGGTTGATGGACTCAGCACTAAATTAAAAAAACTGTAGAGTTTGGTAAATTGTGATCAAAATAAATTGCAAAATAATGATGATTACAATTATAGTCATAACTGAACAGCCTTTCTTGCTGTTATTCAGCACCGAGATGTAGCAGAGTTAACTCAGTGCCGTCTTGAGCTGGGCCGCAGCTATAATGAATCTCTTCTACCATCTGGTTTCATTCACCACTGTTCACATCCCACCACTGACACCAGGATGCTGATGTGTATGATCCTTCTGTGTTTCTGGGTTTAGCTATTAGGCCTGGGCTTGACACTGTGATCAGAGAGAGACAGACACATTTGGGTCTGTGGACCACTGCTCGCTGTGACAGGGTGTTTCGGACTGAGAGCGTGACAGCGCGGCTGAATCTTTGCCAAAGCGCAGCGGTCTGTTCAAGCCAGAGCTATTTTTAAATAAGGGGGTAGGGAAGGCCAAAGATGGCACTAGAGATGACAACATTGTATTCTTCACCCTGAGGGAAACTCTTCAATGGTACAAGCCCGATGGGATACGGCAAATGAGAGTGAGCGCGGATATCAGCAGCTCAGCACAGGGAGAACGTGAGGGTACAGTGTTAATGCTTATGTAACTGTGTATGTCTGTGAATGTGTGTTTATGACAGCGCCTGCATGTGTTAGTGTGCGTCCAAGAGACCGCGGCTGTGCGAGCATGTCTGTATATGAGTGTCTGTGTTTGTGTGAGAGTATCTGTGCATATTTGACACACTATAAACAAAGAAATCAAACGTAAACACTCAGTGATCTACGACTAAATGAATACTGTGTTCAGAATCAAAAATATAGACACACAGACTTCTATAATGAGATCTGTATTTCAATGATACGAGCCTGTAGTTCAACAAGGAGATGGAGGGAACGGCAAAATATTCATCACCAGATTATTCTGCATGGACAACTTCAGTTTCAGCTTTTAAATCTCCTCCCGAGCTACATTTTCACAGTCAGATTAACATATATACAGCATATGTAAAATAAAAATATCCTGTTCACTACAAGCGCAGTAAGATGTGGCTTAAAAGCTCATTTAATGGATGCTGGGAAGGACAATCTTCAATAAAATCATGTAATAACACTAAAGCAAACATTATGATTTTAATAGACTTACCCAAGATAAAAAAGGAACACACACGTGTATGACAGTGCTCCTTGCACCTTTACCGAACTCATGACCACTCGAATAAGCTGTTAAAACATAAAACAAGAAGAATATAGTTTCACATACATGTTCAGCTTTGAAGTAAAGTTTGGAGGAATTCTGACTAATGTTTATGTGACAATGAAGACTAAACTCTTTGCTGGTATTTAGTGCCTGAGCAGCAACAGACTGCAGCCTCTCTTACCAGAACAGCCAAAGGCAGAGGGATGAAGCCCATCCTCCGAGCCACTGAGTCACTGTAGTCTGTACAAGCCTACACAGTGACAGACGAGCACAGGTTACAGCACTCAACAAAACTGCATTGATTAGCTGCGTAGGCTCCATGCTCTTTATGTAAGTATAATGACAGTGGTGTGAAAAAAAGAAACGGTTGCTTACGTTCTTCTGTCGACTGCTGACAAGATCGAAAGCCAAACTGGCTCTGTATTCACTGTACACCTGGGAAAGAGATGAGCAGAAGAATGTAGTTTGGAATCAAACAAGTCTCATTTAAGATGGACCACATACAGTACAGTGTTACATTACACATGTATTGTGTTGGACGAGTCCTTGGTTGGTGAATGAGGCTGTTATAGAAGTAATGATCAGGTTTAGCTCTTACATCTGCAGTGATGTCGTTGAACTTGGTGATGAAAGCATGCTTAATGATGTCGACAGCAACTTCAGAGGTGAGGACCATAAAGACATCAGGGAACAACACCCAAAGGTGGTCTGAGGGAAGAGATAACACAAGAAAGTTTATATGTTACACATAAAAATGTTTTCAACTTAATTTATGCTGGGAAAGTTTCCTCGATTGTGGGGCTGTAGCTGTAACCCCACCTGTTACAACTAATGTACAATTAACAATTCATTTTCAATATCAATTTATCTGTTAATCTGATTATGTTTTCATTTAAGTGATTACAGCCTATGAAATGTCAGGACAATGTCAGAAAATAGTGAAAAATGCCCATCATAATTTCCCATAGCCCAAAGGAATATCTTCAAATTGCTTGTTTTGTCTGACCAACATTTCAAAGTTATTCAGTTCATAATGATCCTAACATTTAAGAAGCTAGAACAGCAACTTCATAATTGATTTATAAAAATACAGTATTAAAATTGTTTAATAATTTATTTGTTAACAATTTAAATCGACTAGTCAACACTAGTCTAAATATCTTGCTCAGTAGCACCTCAGTTATTCTTACTGTGCTACTTCCCCTCGCAAAGATCAAAATCAGGATTCAACCTCATGACACTCATGTCTCAGGTTCTGCAAACAGCAGTAATTTTGAGTTTTAAGATTTTAAGTAGTTTAATTACTTACACAATAAAATGCAGTCAATTTTTTTTTTAGCTGCATTGTACAAGTTTGGCAACTGCTATGTGCATACATCTCTTATGAAAAATGACCAGCTCCACATCATGTGCACAAAAAACTATATGGCCCAAAGCTTAATAGCAGAATTTAATGGGGACCTACTATAATCATTTCCTGCTCTCTCTATATTTTTATTCTGGGACTCCACTAGAGTAGCTTTGCATGATTCACAGTTAAAAAACAACTCTTATTTATCTCATACTGGCCCTTTAGGCAGCCCCTCAGTTCAGCCTCTGTCGCTAACAGGCAGTCTTAGCTCCTTTCTGGAAGCCTGCCGAGGGGCAGCCGTATCAGAGTCGTGTTAAGTTACTGCTGATGAAAACCCAACACTTCCTGCTTTACTGCTTCATATTAAAAGTTTTTAAATGACTAAATAACAGGAGACTTTATTATGAAGAATTAGCAGAGATTCGTTAGCAGCGCTAAAACCCAGTCAACACAAGATATGGAGATACTTTGAGCTCTTTGTTCAGCGGATCAGTTAGAAATAATACAGGGAGGAAGAGACAGCCACACTGATGATAATGTGTGATGAAGAGCTGCAGATGACCAGCACAACTCCAACAGGTAAACTATTTATTTTACTTTGCTGTGCTGTGTGATGGAAAAACATTCACAGCATGCCAGCTCGACTCGAGTCATGGCTCTGCGTGAATACCCCCAAAACAATGGAAAAACACTATAATGTTAGCGGAGTGGAGCACAGAACTCGCCCGCTGTGCGTGGAGCAGATGACCATACAAAGAAATCCATCATGAGCCAACATCAGGCTGAAAATAGAAAAAACCATTGGGAACCGAGTGTTCAGAGCAGTCTGAAGCCGGTCCTTTTTGCTCACAGGGATAACTTCTACATATGTTTACCTCATTATCTGACACTTTGGCCACATTTAACATGAACATCTGATATTGTAATATTATATTTATGACTGAAAATAAGGAAAAGCACAAAAGAGCCCCTTTAAAAGAAGAAAAGCCTAGTTTAATAGTATTTTTTTTCTTAAGGTTGGTATACTTGCATACATTTCCAATATTTAATGCACAAAGCAGCTTTGGCTCTAATTTCACACTTCTCATTTTAACAACAGTTAAAATGGATGACATGAGAAGTGTTTAGTAGGTAATTAGCTGAGAGACGGTGATTTGCTTCTACTGTATATTGTAAACAAAGAAGTGCAGTCACCACTAATGCAGCATGCAGGATAAGTGAATTACCGGGGAGTTGTGATTTGTATACCTCTTTAGCAATAGAAGGCTGTGGTTCTGATAGTATTAGTGCATCAGAGTTATGATTGCTGTTGACAGGCCATGTCTGTCATCTATGGTGAGTCTGGCTTGGAGAGTAGCAGGAGGAGCTGACTGTTTTCAGAGAGCTGTAATACAGAAATGCCCCTTCACACTGCTCTGTCGGTAGTGGAAAGATCCCCATGGTGTTGCAATGGGTCAACAAAATCATCAGGGAAGGAGCTGCTCAAAACTGAATCTTTAGCATGACTAGCACTGAGCTACGGTGGAAGTATTTTAATTTTTAAAAGTATGGTGAACAAACCTGAGACAGTATGCTTCTTATTATAATATAAAGAGTCTATTAAACTGCAGTTTTAGGGAAAACAGATAATTACCTGGGTTCCATGAGAACTGCTCCATATTCCTGAGACAAACGATGAGCAGGAGAACGTAGCTGGTGAACCGTTCCTTGATGTCTGCCAGGATAAAATAAGAAAATTTGCAATTATAATATCTCCGCCCTGAACAACATGGCTAAAAAAATGCTACTAGTAAAGCATCTTCACTTAAGGCACAACTGCAGAAAGTTTCATTCACCCACATTTGATGACCTTGTGCTGTATATGTGTGTGAAAGTATGAAAGAAAGTTTTAAAGGAGTCAGATCCATCAACTTTATTATGCATAAATGTGCAGTGAAGTAACTGAAGAGTAATTGTGCATTTATTTTAGCAGCACATAATAGCTACAGTGGCTTTTAGTCTTGCCAAAGTAATGGATGCTATAAACATCCATCTCGTGCAAATTGAAGACTCAGCTGTAGATGTTGTAGAATGCAATCATCTGTTCTGATAATGCCATGCTAGTTAGGACCAAGCCCGGCTCCATAAACAGGCAATCTTCCAAGTTGTGAGAGGAAAATGGCAGCTGATAATGGCTTATTGTCTTCTGAGGTCATTAGAATACAATAAGAGTGACTGAGATAAAAACCTGCTGCCTTGGGGGATTAAAGGGCGAAATGCGCAAGGCATTTAATCTATAACTGCATTTGTATTCTTCCTATCAAAGCAACATGGATGGATTCATAAAAGCTTTCTATTTGAGGAAGAGTGAGTAACCCTTTGTATGCTAAACATTTTACCAGGAATCAAGTCATTTTCATCATACATCTATCCTACAGAAATTGACAAAAGAAGCTTATGTTTTGCCTATGTGATTAGCTAAAAAAGTAGCTTTTTCCATAAGAGAAAGTGTTGCTTTTAAACATTTGTGGGGCAGCAAGAACTGTTCTGAGTGTTATTAGATTTCACATTTATTACTAATGTACAACAAAGTATTTCAACAGGTCTGTTATACTTTAGACTTTTGCCTTTCCGTCAAACAATCGCTAACATATTTTCTGAACAGGATCAGAAAGTACAAAAAATACTTATTTGTGCAACATGTTCTTTAGATGCAAAATTTTCCATGTTGTTACCCTTAAGCAACAAGAAGAAACAACATGAAGCAAATATAATTATATATTGTGGCGCCTCATTTTCTGGTAAAGACTGTGAGAAACTCTGTGTGATTCTCTGTGAATATTTTTACAGGTTTTTAATTTTGTAAGTGTAAATTCTGAGCAGACTGACATCATCAGATAAACAGTGAAACAACACGAAATGAAGTGTTACCAGATATGGAAAACCTGTACTGATGTTTTTCAATTTTAAATATGTTTTTGGTACCAGCGCCCTTTTCAATCAATACTAATAATAATATATTAAATCAGTGATTTCAGATGAGACAATGAGTATCTTACCACTGTTGGACATTTGGAATAAGTTGTTCTTCTCAAATTTCTTGAACACACTTCCTTTTATCTCCACAAACTGTGTTTGAGAAAACAGAAAAAAAACAAAGAAAGAAATGCATTTAGCAGTAAATATTATCCTGAAAATAAAAAGAGAAACTAACATGTTGCAGCTACAGCAGCAACATTTCATCACCGACATGTCAAGTTCCATCTTCCTGGGATACATCTGCATACAGATGATTCAATTAAAATGTAGTTTGTGGGCACATATGCATATATTTTGTTTGTGTGTGTGTGTGTGTAGCTGCTTAAACAATCTCATCAGGCTTTCCTGTTTGTGCGCAGATTATTGTGTACACCTGTGTAGTAGTAGTGGTAGTAGTAGGTTTGTGTGTGTGTGTGTGTGTGTGTGTACTAACGTTGTTGGACATCATGATGGTGAGCAAGGACTTGTTGTGTGAGTTGAAGGCAACATTGAGGGTGGAGGCTTGGACCATGATGAGGATGGCATGGAGGACTGATCGACGTTCACTCAGGAAAACAATGCAATGCAGCTTATTGGTTAGACAAACTACCTTCTAATCAAAACCCAAAGTACAATGCCTGAAAGCAGTTCAGCTGTGACCATCAGAAGTCATTTGTTTTTCTGAAATATCCTTAAAAAAAGATCCTCTGCTCTGCCACTAACAACATCAGCTAAATGCTTAGATTATTAAGTGAAGGGATTTAAACCTTCCCAGATAGTTACCAAAACTTCTACATCAAACCTGGCATGTATGACTGAATGGTTAAAGAAAACTAAAAATACACATGGCATGCACTGAACTCAACTAGTTTAAGTTCAAAGCACAAAAACTTCAAAGGAAATAAAAATAATCAGTTTTTGCCTTTTTTTTTTCTAGTCTGTCTAGTCAGGAGAAAATCAAAAACAAAATGAATTCTAGTGACTGTAATGCTGAACTCAGAGGCTTTATTCATCTTCTCCAATGGTCACACAGGGTCTCACAATAGTTATGAGCATTAGATCAGACTACGCCACTGGAAACTTTGACACAGAGGAAAGAGACATCAAATGTCAATCACAAAATATCATATAATATAATCAGCTTACTTCACAAATGACAAATCTTGCCTGTTGAGTCTTAAAACACCCATATTGCTGCTGTGGATTTGAATGAGAAGGATACAAACATAAAAAACGGCCATGAGGAAGTGAGGGATGACTCCTATACTGTCTCTTTTCCGTTCTTTGGGTTCTGTAGCTGTCCAGTAGAGAGCATCCAGGATGTCTTGACCGAAGGAGGAGAAGAGGCGATCTGCCACCTTACAGAGGAAGGACAAGTGACATCATAACTTAAAAAGTTAGTATGTGATTCAAACAGATGTATTGTTCATTTCACTTTTTTTCCCGCCTAGATGTCAGTTTTATCACCTGTCAGTTACATTAATTACTCTTACAGCACCTCAATGTTTTTAACATCAAGACTTTCCTACAAATGTTGTTTATTTCCAAGGCTTAAAAAAAAAAAAAAAAAGTCCTGGCATAGTACACCGACTACCTAGCAACATGGTTTCTAAATCATCTCAGACGTATCTTTGGCATTTCTATCCTGCAATTTCCTTTAACCTCTAAGCCAACATATATGCCCATACAAATATATCTGCAATAAGCTAATACTGGCCAATATACTGTATATACATGGCTGATTTATCAGTGTGACTCTATACTAAACCAAAATCTATAGTTAGTCTGCCTCAGTTGTAACATACTTCCACAGTGCAGGTGCAAGAATAGTGATTGAAATGTATCAATAGGTATGATCTGTGTATATGATGCTGCAGCAGATGGCGCTAACACTTTTCGGTTTAAATCCTGCTGAGGCCACCTGTGCTAAAAAAAATAACAGTTTCCACTGAATGCAGATGTTAGATTGTATAAAATATGATGTACCTCCAACATGTTGTAGATGATGTAGAGTTTGATGACAGACTGTCCTCTGATCAGGTGGTACATCATGGAGTAATCTACATAATGCATCATGGAGAAGCACAGCACCAGGATCAGGCCCTTCAGCATGTCACACACCTGCGCTGGCTGCAGCAGCCGGGACCCGCTAACCAAACACACACACACAAAAACATTAACTTATAGTATCTGTATATGGTTATTTAGACATATTTATATAACTTTTCAGTGCATTCTTGCATATTTGAATGCAAACTTGCATGCTGAGATACACAGTGCAGTGTATCTGTGTATCCACATGCACATAATCTGTCATTATATTGTGTCAGTGAACAGTTATATCTGTTTACACAGATATGATGTATGTGTATGCTGACAGACAAAACATTTTAGTGAGCTATGTATGAATTTGGAATGCATACAAGCATTTACAGCACTGACACATACACTGTTTTACAAACTTCACTGATACTGAGATCGACTGACACACAGTGAAAGAAGCCGAGTGAGGAAGGAGCTGTCTACAGATTCATTACAAAACCAGATGACGAGTGTCACTGACTAATGCTGCTCATGAAGGCTCTGAAAGATCTCTGCTATTCATCTCATGCAAGGAAACAGAAGAGGAACACATACAGGGATAAACAGTTCATTTCTGTTCAAAATTGGATATTCCACACAAGGGAAAGGGCAAACAAGCACTGATAACACAAGAACACAATATGAATATTGAAGTTAGTATCTGCTTTATGCTAAAAGTAATCTAATATGTTTCTGTTTTGGCTCTATGTTTCTTTATGCTCTTATATGATTCCATTCTTATCCACCAAACATGCCACAGTGCACCAACAAAAACAAATTTTTGAGTATGGAGAATGTATCTTTTCTTGTAAATATTTCACCTTTGTCACAAAAATGGGAACAGCATTTTGGACAGAAATGTTTCAAATGGAGTTGAATAGATGGAGGAAAACACAGTGGCTAAGCTGTCACATAATGCAGGAACAGCAAAGCATGTCTTGTCTGTGGGCAATAACTTGTGTTTCAAAACGTATGAAGCTTCATAATTAATGGCAGTGGTTGGCAGTGGCAGCTTGGGAGCATGTTAAGAGGAGGGCTGACAAATCCATAGGACCGGTTATTTAGTATTTACTGTGACAGGGATAACCGGGCAGAGCCAGAGAGCTTAATTCCACCATATTTTCCATGTCAGCTGTGTGACTGGTCTACGTGTCTGCAACCACTTCTAACTCCGGCATTAAAATATGTTTCATCTACTCATCGCACAGGCTGCTTCGTTAACAAATTCAATATTCACTAATATTCGGATTTTCGTAAAGGGAAAAGGTTATGTTCTGAAGATGGATGTGATTGTTAAGACATGTTACCACGACTTTGTTACAAGTTAAACACTATTCTACAGATACTGCTGTCAGATTTTCCACTAAAATCACTATAAACCACACAGACTAATCCTGGACCGACTCACTAGTTCACAAGACACAGCAGAACAACAATGAACTACTCTAACAGACACTATTACCTTAATTAACTTAAGCGACTGTTGATTAATCTTGCATCACAACAACAGGGCTGCCCCTTACCTTACACTTAAAAAAAAAAACACAAGAAAGGAAAAGAGAATATGTTTCAGAAGAGAGGGGTTGGTTATCTGATATCTGAAGTATTTCAGGAGCCGAGTCCAAGCTGAGAGAAAAAAAAAAAAAAAAGGCCTGTGTTGGAGAAGACGTGTAAATTAGCTTAATCAAGTGTCTCTCTGTCTGCTGAATCTGTGTGCAGCTGAGCACAGAGCTGTGAAGAGAACAGGGTGAAATGAACATCTGGGCCTTTTTTGTCCGAAGCATAAAAGACAGTGATTGCCTTCGTATGAATGGAAGAAAAGAACGGTCGGAGTTTACTTTGGATGTACAGTTTATCGAGGATACCGTTTATTTCCCGTGATTACGATGATGAGGTGATCCTGGGTTAACGTCATTAACCCTTATTGTTTTCTTTTGTCATATCTATACTAATCACAAAAGAGAAGATGCAGATAAAATGGGCCACAATCCAATATCATGAGGCTGTCCCTAGTTCCATTGGTTTCCTGATGCTATGGCTCCATCCAGTGGTCAAGTCATTCATGTAATCTACTTCATATTTTGCACTTAATTTAAATGTTTTTGTTCACTAATGAATGTACAACAATAACTAACAGTAGATAAATAAATAAAGGTCAAAGGAAGTGTAACAGAAGATAAATGAGTGAGGGACTGCTGCTGAATTTATTCAGCAAACATTACTAAGGTAATAGTGTAAAAACAGTTCAATCAGACATGTAAGATAACCTACAATTTTTTCAATTATTTGAGTATTCATTTAGTAAAAAATGTGTTTAATTTACAATGATATAAAATTGAGAAGTTTGACATGTTTGCTGAATAAATAACTGAAATGATCAATCGATGATCTGTCAGCTCATCAATAATGGATTCATTGCTTCAGCTCTAACCCACACTACTACACTTCTCTACAACCCCCCCCCCCAACATGTTAAATATCTGCTTTGGTATTCAGGTGGTTAAGGTGCAAACTCAGAGCAACCTCGTCTCACAGTATCTTCTCCCCCAGCATGTGAAACACACACTGCTCTCTGGATGCGAAGCTACTGCAGCCAGCCGGGAATGTAGTCGGCACAAAGCAGCAGTGCTCACTATCTCCGTTCTACAAGCATTATCTCTATAACACATGAATATTATGTTTGGGTGCAGTCAGCTATTGTGCTGCATTCCAAGTAGCCATCTCTATGTGCCATTCATACTGTATTACCCTGACAGTATGCATTAAGCCAGAGAAAGCTTTCTGATATAAAAACCTTGTTATAGAAGCAGAAAATAGCCGTTTTGCTTCTGTGGAGCAGCTGGGGATATCTGTACAGGGAAGGTGAATAACCAGAGTTTTTCCCCTCTTTCACACTACTGCTGAGAGAAACCTTTAAGTCAAGGCAACTGAGCCCCAAACTGCTCCAGAAGAGCTGCTCAGTGACCAAACAGACTGGTGTTATTAGGCAGCCCTCCAGTTTGAGTGTGTGCAGCTGTGTCACTGACAAGCAACATGGGGATGAGAATGAGAATGAGCATGCATGCTCAGCAAACCTTCTCTGGATGGCTTGAAAAAAAACAAAAAACAACAACAACGACATCTACAAAAAAACCAAAAACAAATTCCAGACTTAAGAGGAACCAACATGGCTGCTCTGGCTTTTGAGAATGGAACATGACGTGCGGTGCCAAGCCGTACATATTAACAGACACGATGGAGATGAAGAGAAACTGGTGAATGAGTGTGTAGGCCAGTTCAGGACAATGATAACATTAATGCAGCCTCGATGGGCTCGTGGGAGCGTACCTGCTTCTTCTGCAGTAGGGGCATGTGCGTGCCCTGCAGGGGGAGGAAGGCAAGGGCAGAATCAGACAGACGGTGAGGCGGGTATGAGGACAGGGGGGGTGCCAATTGGTGAGTTCAGGTGTTTATGCCCTGAAGCTGTATGCATACTGCACTGCTATTCAATTTCAAAATGATTCGTGGAGTTCTGGTCAATATGTGTTCAGAGTGAAAACAAGTTTATCACTGTATAACCAAATGAATTTAAACAGTTTTCAGACCTGTATAGGAACATTTAAACACCTGATGTAATGTATGTTTTTATGTACATAACAAGAGAGCAACATAATCTAGACGACTAATAAGCAAAACCTTAATACAGTAGCTGATATACGAGAAGTACCAGATCTTTCACAGAATGCGTAAAAAGCTCTAGTTTTGATCTTTGTGGTAGATGAAAAAAATTCTTATTTACAACAACTGTGTATAGAAACTATACAAACAAATCATGCCATTATAATGGCTGTTAAAAGTAGTAAATAATGGTTACATGTGTTGGATAGGAGTAAATACAAACATTCTTTGCAAGGCCTTTTCATGCAGGTTCAGCTAAATAATAGTGTTTCAATATTCAGTCTGTTCAACTACATAAAAAAAGAAGACATATTTCTTTTAGACAAATCATGCTAACGTACCAAACCAGAACAATCTGAACACAGTAGGGTTATATGTACGAATGTATTTGTGTGAGTACCTAATTATCTTCATTCATATGATGCACATATGTAGCTACATTTTATCTTTACTTATATGTACCGGTCGGGCTGCACATTTAATCATACATGATGATGGCAGTCATGATTTTGGCTAACACAGTAGATTCAACGTTTTGACACGCTGCATTCAGTTATCTACACAGCTATATTTATTAATATAGTGTGAACGGAAGGCAGTGTCCTTTTTAAAATGTGCAAATTGAATGAAACTATTTTGTTCCCAAGATTGAGGAATAATCATGATAAAGTATTGTGACCTTAAAATTGGAAAAAATAATGAATAATTCCAGTTTAACTGATGTTAATGTTTTACAGTTAGACATACATACAGCAAACTGACACAGCAGAAAATACAACAGCTCTTTGAATATCGACAAAAAACATAAAAAATATTAAGTTAGAGTCATCTTTGCACCAATATAAGCTGTTTCTGCTGTTGTTGTTGTTAGCTGTAACTGTGCAGCCCACACATCTGTACAAACGTGTACTCATACCTGCAGATTATGCGCTGCTGTGTGTAGGTATATCCTTTAAGTCTGAGTGTTCATCGGTTACAGGATTTTATGGAGGTATAATTTATGTTTGTGTGTGTGTGGGAGTAGTAGAGAATATGTGTGTGTAGGCTCTGACCTGAAGCCACAGCATGGCAGGGTGAGGAGGCGGAGCAGGGCCAGCAGCACCCTGAGGGGCAGCAGAGTGAAGACGTACAGGAAGGCGTCCACACACAAGAAGAAGCCAAATATCATCAGCTGTAAAGTTACACACCAACACCTCAGAGTCAAACAACGATTGTCAGTGTAAACAATGTTCAGGTTTTAGGGCATCACATCTGAGAGAAACAACAGAGATTGCAGACACACACACTTAAAAATCTGTAATCTTTAAAGATAAACAAGTATTTTTCCGACACCATAGAGTAAAATATTGTAGGTAAATGATGTACAACTTTCACTCATCAAAGCTGATCTTGTTTAACAAGCACTGTACATTAAAATAAAATAAAGTCAGACCATCGGCTGGAGAGAAACCCTGTAGGCTCCTCAAATCTAACTAAAGACTTCTAGCTGAAAAACTGTCCTCTAACATTTTTTGAGTACTTCACTTATCTTTCGTCTCCTTTGCGTCTGAAGAAAAGCCAGGCGAAAGCTATTAACTACCAAGAAAAGGTCTAGGCCTAAACCAGTTGCGCAGCAGGCACATACCTTCACAGTTTCCCATATTTGAAAAGCCATTTCCTTGTCATTTTAGGGCTGTTTTAAGAGCAGTATATTTAAGACATCCGATTGCTTCTGACACCTACTTCTAACTGTGAAAATATGACGGCGCTGCTGTAAGTATTGGTAGAAGCTGGTGGGAGGGTTTGTTTCTCATTGGTAGATTCTGTGTGACTTTTTTTGGGGGCCTTGTTAGATATCCATGAAGTTGGTTAGGCTGCTTAACATAGTCAAGCCACTGAGTTCTCTTATGTTTACACACATTCCTCTCTTGCCCCCAAGTGGAGGAGGAAAAACTAAGCCAGTAGGAGCTACATCAACCTGGGCTCACTTGATAGGACCCATTTATGCTGAGAAATGGAGTTTATGCAACTCTGAAAACCACAAATTAAGATCTGAATCCCAATCAGCTGTGTGACCACTGAGTCTAAACTTCATCTATGGTCTTCTCATTAGCGCAGGTAGTCTTGCTTTTAATTTGACACGTTTACATTATTCATTTCTAATTGACATTGTGGGTGTATGTGATGTGCTGTTTGTAGCTTTGTATTTTGTATGGTGTGTTATGTGTGTTGTTTTTTTGTATGTTTTGTATTGTTTGTTGTTGTGCTTTTGTATGTTTTGATTGTGGGGGACTACAGACGCAGATTAGCTTCGAGCTAACTCCGGTGCAGTGCATCTTTAATGTTTAAAACTGCACACTGTCTCGATCAATAAATCAAATCTATAAATATGTAAATATAGAAAAAGCCTACTTTTTGATGCACCATAGTAATTAAGGCTTGCATTTTAAACAGGTTAGAGGGAAAACAAGGTGGTTGATATAATAAAGATATGCTAGTTAACAAGAGGTACTGTAAAACTGATTCCTGGAAAGAGACATCATACAGTTTGATGCACTCCAGATGAGCTCCAAAACTGCCACCTGGTGGCTCATGACAAGAACAACAAAAATATACTGAATCAGTCCAGCACATGGCAAAAGAAATGCTATTTTACACACTGTTGCTTTACAAACATATATTATAAGTATTAAAAAAATGTGTGTATGTGTGTGGGTGGAGTTGGGACTGCACCTAATGATTACTTTCATTATTAATTCATCTTTACATAATTTTCAAAATAATGAATCATCAAGTCAATATAATGTTAAAAATAATGACAAATAGACTTTAACAGAATCTAAAGTGATGTTTCAAAACTGCATACTTAATCAAAACGAATGTGAATAAAATTTAATATATATATATATATGTATATATATATATATATATACACACACACACACATAAGTTAATTTATAACAACAATGGGCTGTTTTGTGCCTTGTGTGTGCTGAGATGTGAATGACAGAACAACCAGAGGGAGGTAGCTGAAGTTAAAAGGGGCAGCAGCGTTGGGGGCTCGTGTTATACGATACCTTCTCAAGCTCCTTGGGAATACGCATACATGTGTAAACTCTCTCTCTGCGCTCGGTGTACTTTGCCTCATTGTGCTCCAGGAAGTAGCCTCTGGTGAGCTCCGTGCAAATGAAGCGTGTCAACGACGGATCTGGAACAACATTAGAGCAACAGTGTTTCCACAATGCCATTGTCTGCAACAATTACAACAATGGCTATCAACACAATGAGAGCGCCAACCTTTGGAGAGTCACACTGCAAAGTGAAAGAGGAGGAAACTTCTCTGAATGGTGGAAAGTGGAGGACTGAAAATATTCTTAACTCACAGTGCAACATGAACACATCTTTGGTAAAGCTGAACATGCTTCATGAAGCTCTGTGTGATATGTCCATGGACTTTCTTCCCTACTCCTAAGCCATAACTGCTGTATAACTGATATCATAAGACACTTACTGTTGCCCTGTAACACAGTGCACCTTTGAATCAAGAAAGCCATGTCGCATATTTAAGGGTAATTCAAAATGAAACACTGATTGGATTATGATATGGTTTAAACTTAGAAACTCTTTAAATGAAAACGAAGGTTAATAAACAAACTCGGGATACATAACTAAAAGGAAAACAGCGGAACAAATACAAGTTGTAGCCAAGTTGCTGGATCTGTTAACTGTCTCAGGCTGTCGATACCCTAAATGCCTCCATACTGTCTTGGAATTTGTTCCACTTGACTTCACCCTGTGAGTACCTGTCAAACATGTCACACCTCATAAATCTCAGACAAAGATGAGTTTGCTGTGCATTACACATCTCATGACCTAACATTATAATGTTGCTCAACTTGCTACAGTTTTGTTGTTAAGGTCACACAGAGAGCTGAACCACTTTAATAGAGGGTTCAAGTAAATTTAGCATCCACAAGCACCCCCGCATTACAAAATGAGTTAACAATCACATAAACTAAGGCTCAAGAGTCTAATAATGTATATTTTCAATGATATTGTGCAAATGTTCACCTTATCTCAGCTACAGTGTTTGTAGTATTTGTATTTTATATTGTTCTATATTTATTTAGCATCAGATGTACCCATAACTTAATAAATGCACAATATACAGGGTCAGATGAGGATCTACAGGAGTGTGTGCGGGGCCAGTAAAGTATGCTTATGGGTAACCCACACTCCTGTTCTCTGACCCAATTAGGACTTTTAGCTACATTACCACAGTAAATGTTTCTTTTACTTATTTACATACTTTACTTTGATAGCTGTTACTAAACATGGTGCCTCCACAGTACTGAGATAAGGTCACAGATTTTGATAATTGTGATTTCAGTGTGCAGAAAATTGTGGCCCCTCAGTTTCTTTGATGCTAGGAAATTTAACTACATGAAAAAGCCCAAAGTGTCTACTAGGGCTGCAACTAACGATTATTCTCATTATCATTTAATATGTCGATTATTTTCTCGATTAATCGATTAGTCATTTTCATCTTTAAAAGTTCAGAAAATGGTGAAAAGTGTCTATCACTGTTTCCCAAAGGCCAATATGCAACCTAAAATGTTTTCTTTTGTCCCAACCAGTCCACAACCCAAAGATATTCAGTTTACCATCAAATAAGACAAAGAAACGCTTCAAACATGCCCTGGTTCCAGGCTGGAACCATGGCACTTAAAAGTGACTGAAACAGGTGATCAATTGTCAAAAACAGTAGTTGCAGACTGATTTTTTCAGGCCTACACTACAGTTAATGCTATATCAACTGTTAAAATGTGTGACCTGGTACCTCTATACTATCTCAATAGTAAAGAGGCACCATTCATGGTGATACAATGTGATAAAAAACAATTGCAGTAGCAATATGTCTCAAAGGACAGGTTCACAGTTTTTCAAGTCTGTCTTAAAACAACAGTCAGGTGCCCAAATGAACATTGAAACATGTTTTCTTGTCATAATCATTCCTCCTTTTCATACTGGCAATTAGAGGATCCCTTCATAACGCACTTACAATGTAAGTGATGGGGGACAAAATCCACAGTCCTCTTTCAGTGCAAAAATGTATTTAAAAGTTTATCTGAAGCGGATATGACACTTCAGCCATAAAAATGAGTCAAATCAAGTAGATATCTTTCATTGTTGCAGCCTTTTTAGTGCCAAAGTCCCTCTTTTTGTTACTATACTTCCACTGCAGCTCTACAGGGAAACACTGTCCAATGAAACACAAAGACCACAAAAAATTTGATACTAAAAAGACTAAATGTAGCAGATATCCACTTGATATGACTAACTAAGGCTGCTGAGGCCTCATATAAGCTTTAGATAAACTTTTAAATGCATTTCTGCACAAAATGACTGTGTGGACACACTGTAGATCACTTACATTAAAAGTGCATTTGAAGGGGATCTTTTAACAGCCAGTATCAACAGGAGGAATAATTACAGCGAGGAAAACCGCTTTTGGTTTTCATATGAGCACTTGACTGTTATTTTAAGACAGACTTGAAAAAGTGTGAACCTATCCTTTAACTTTATCAGGTCACAGAATCTAATGGGTCACAGAATTTGGTGCAACACCGAGGTAGCATGATCTCTGGACACCCTGAAGTGAAGAATGTGTGTTTAGACACTGTAACATACCAAGATAACAACATGTTTGAGTGCGATGGTAGATTACGTTTACTGCTCACTGAACTGCCGAACTTAAAGCAGCTAACTACCGTCGCCATGCCAAACTAAACTTTAGACATTACTAGAGTAGCTAGATAGTGGCGGAGAAGATCCAAAGCTAGTTTAAAATAATGGCTATATTGTGTCAGTCAAAGAGTTTTTTTTTACTGGCAGGTTTATTGAGCAGTAGCACCAGCGACAGTTCATTATTTAGCAGTTAATCGAGCTAGCACTGACTGTAAACAACAACCGTTGACAACGACTCAAAATAACGTTTTTACAACTGCTCATGACCCATATCTAATTTACTTATGTTTGATAATACTGCTAACGTTAAACTTATTAATGAAGTCACGACAGTTACAATGCTACACGGTTACAAAACGCAAAGAATACGTAGTATTTGACCCGTTTAACTGCCTAACGTTTATTAGCTGTAGCTAACGTTCAGGAACGTCAGTTAAGGGGAGACCCGACGTTTACCTGCTGACAGCTCCCGCTGCTCCCTCCTGACAGCACTTATATCGTAAAATCCCAACGTTTCCGGCAGTGCTGGGGTTATACTGATTTTGCCCGACTTGTGCAAATCCTCCCACGGTCGTTTTTGTCTTTTCTTGAGCTCAATTTCTGCTTCTTTCTCTTCTGACAGCTCGGTCCCCGATAAGTCCGCCATCTTTACTTTGGCAGCCGCGTCACTCTATGCAACGTCATAGTAAACAACGTCATGATAAACAACGTCATGATAATGATAATTTCAAAAAAGAAAAAAAAACAAAAACAAAACATTATTTTCTCTGTTCCTTAATGATTTTACCTTTTTAAGTCTCTAAAATAATTCCAACATATAATAACAACAAATAATTATTCTAATTACATTTTTTGGAAACATAGAATTTCCGTTATTTTATTTTAATATATTTATTTATTCACTATATATTTAAATATTTTTATTTTATTTCAATTTTATAATTCACGTTCCTGCTCCTACACGTTGATCTTGTCAAATTTATTTACTTGTATGTTTTACTGTTTTTATTCTGTGTACTTTTGCTTGTTTGCTTTTATTGTTTTTATCATTTGTTTTGTGCTTTTGCCTGTGTACTCTGTAAAGTACTTTGGGTTGCTTCTGGGTATGAAATGCGCTATATAAATAAATTTGCCTTGCCTTATTTTATTTTATTTTATTTTATTGTCATACTATGAAGAAGCCATACTATGTTATTTTTATTTTATATTAATAAAGGCAAATTTACAGGTAAAAATACTAATTTTGTATTCACAAAGGTGGTAAAACAGTACATTGACCTGCTTTGTTTCTCTATGAATCCAAAGGCTGTGAAAATTATACAGATTTCTATTTCGTTTAAAATCTTTATTACAGGGTTAATTAATCAGCAAATTGTTTTCTTAATTAATCAATTTATTCTTTGGTCTACAAAATGTCAGAAAATATTAAGAAGGACTGAAAATTTTGGTGTGCTACTCCCGTCAGTTAATCAGTGAGAGGCCCCCGCTGGCAGCTGGCAGTGGTTTCCCCTGACGCATGAGGCAGTTGGCTTAAGATCATCATAACTCCTCCAGTGCTCATTGCCTCATGCACAGGGGAAGACCAACCCAACACAGCCAGCTGTGTGCCGGGGCCCCTTGAAATTCTGTGTGAGGGGGGAACCCCACCTCCACCACCTAGCCAGACCCCATCCCCGCAGCCTAAGCCAGACAGGAATGAGGGGCCAAGTCTGCTTCCGGTGAGGGAAACGTATAGCCGACCTTCAAAGCATGGTAGAATAGATCCACTTCTGCAAGCTGTACTTCAATAAGGGGAACAAGAAGAGGGCAGATACACACGCCTTGAGGCTCAGAATGAGAGAGTAATTCAATTATTTGAAAGAATGTTTGAGAAAATATGAATCTTTTTTTTGTATCCAATGGAGATGAATTCATTTTGAAGGTTGTTTCTTGTTTGTTTGTTTTTTGTTATTAGTGATCAAATAATATGTCCACAGACAGACTTTTCTTTTGCCTTTGTCCAAATATTTTGAGATGAACCCAAAAAAATAAGACAACATTGCATCTATTTATATGTGTTCCAGTTATAAATAATCATGGTCCAGCAGCTGCTGGGCTGGTGCAGAGATGCGGCCTGCCAGTGTGCTTCTCCTTGCTGCACCACTGACCTATGAGAGAAAGAGAGAAGACATATTATTCTCAATTAGAGAAAATAAAAAGTCACACTATAGGTGGTTAAAAAAGACAGTAATGATGATCCCAAGACCTTGCACCACTGACTGCAACAGCACAAGGGGCTTGATCCACATTGTCCCTCCATGTGTCCTGTACAATGTCCCCAAAGCCCAAGCAGATGTTATGGAGGGCTGCACAGCAGGTTATTATTGGAAGTACAAATGTAGGGTCCACCTCCAGGGCCTTGAAGAAAATGCTGTAGCACCTTGTTTTCATCATGCCAAAGTGGTTCGCTATAGAGTGTTAGGATGCAGACTGGCTGCTTCATGCAGGGGTACCCACCATCCCCTACAAGGAAGTAACCTGCAGGAGGGTACAACAGATCTGTGAGGAAAGAGCTGTTTTTGAGCACTCTTGTGTAGTGGACTGATCCTGGGTATCCTGCGAAATTATCTAAAAACTCGCCACTACTATCACAGACTGCCTGGAGCTGGATGGAATGAAACAGCTTCCTGTTCAGATAGTCTTTCGAGGCAGGACCTGCAAGTGCCTTGATCCTTATGTGGCACCCATCAATTGCACCCACATAGGTTTTAAAGGCATCTTGCTGTGCTAGTGCAGCAAAGCCTTGTCCAACCACATCCAACTCATGGGGCTTGGGGAATTGGATACAGCGCTTCCTCTTGTCCTCTATCTTCTGAGCCACCTCATGGACAGCACGGAAGATGCTGGTCTTTGGAACAGCAAAGGCACAGCAAACCACACTGTAGGATGCCCCATGAGCCAGCCAATAAAGGAAGATGAGAATCTCCAGCTCAGGTTCTCAGCCATGGGTCTTGTTAGTGCATGCTTGTGCCATCAACATATTCACAGCACCATGTGTGAGCCAGAAATCCATCTTCAGGTCATCCACACCATCAAAATACAAATACAGCAATGGTACTGAAGTGTCCACTACAGTATAACGGATAGGTCTGGAAAGACAGAATAAAATCAATATGATGCCACTGACATAGTTAGAATCTATGACAGTGGTCATTAGTACTTGCTTTCCTTTCATTTTTGAAATTAGAAAGCAACATATTGTAGCCTTGTTCCAGTGGGAAAAATAAATGTCACCATCTTACATGCTTTTGAATAATAAGTAAACTACAACACATTACATTACATTCATTTAGCAGATGCTTTTACTCAAAGTGACTTACAATCTGGGCTTGACAGCACCTGCCAAATGCGGGTAGAATTCAGCAGTGGTGTGTAACACTTCTGAGGATATAAACCTCTCTCTCTCTCTCTCACACACACACACACACACACACACACACACAGCTAGCTGAATCAGGAAACAACTGAATAGACAAAAAGAATTTGCTCTATATTGCAGATATTTCTTCTATTTGTATTATTTACTGTTGTTGTCAATAAATATTCAAATATACAAAGTTTTTCTCTATTTAGGTATTTTCAGTTTAGTTTTTATCTTTTCAATTAATCTTCTACACCCCTGCACCACTTTTATTATATGCAATACGAAGCTACTCTTTTTAAGTCTTTGTCTTAATCGGTTGCATGTTTTCATACAAAAGGATCTTTGCGCACAACCTTATCAGAGCTGAATATTTGATGACTATAGTGTTATACATTTTATGTAGTTGTTATTTGGGTGTTTACAGTGGTCATTTACATTTAAAGGATTGTAAATCTAGTTCTTCAAATAAATTGTAGCACACCCTATTCAATTTTAATAAAATAAAATGTAATTTCCCAACAACATAATTGTGGCTTGTGAAAATGCTGAGTGGCTAGTTACTTTGGAAAACCACTAGCCACAGTGGCTGGTGAGCAAAAAAAGTTATTGTCCAGCTCTGCATACAGCTTCATGTTACTACATAATCTCATTGATTACACCTGGAATTAATCATAATCTAACTCACTGCAATTACTATACACTTGAATTACTGTAACACAGTTAGGATGTTGGCTATATAGTTTTCCCTAATATAACTAATTATTCCCAATATTGTAGGGGAGAACAGGGTTGGTTGTCACATTCATTGAGATGTAGCTCCCTAGAGGGCACTGTTAAGACATTTTCAGAATAGGGGTCAGAGGTCAACTACAAGGTCATTTCAGGAGGTAACACACTTGATTTTGAAGTGAGAGAATATCCGGTATGCGGTATTTCTCTTCTAGGCTTTTACACAATGGGTTTATAATAAAACAATTATTACCATTAAAAAGTATGAGGAGAGAGCTATTGTTTAGATATTTTTTTTCTTAGCCACATGTGGTTGTTAGCTTTGCCGGTAGCAAAAAAAAAAAAACCCAGTTGGGGATGCTTGTCACATTCTCTTCGTGGTTGGTTGTCACATTTTTGAACATTCAACACAAAATTAAACTTTTTAAATTCATTTTCATTTTGCCTCCATTTTTAAAAAAAAAATCCCCATTAAAATAACACAGGGACAACCAACCCCACAATAGGGGATGGTGGATTATGAGCCTATTTACCAAATGCCGATGTGGGCCTAATGTAATCATGAACTGAAATGGGAAATGGCACAATAAAGCGCTGTGCATAACTGCAGACGATCCATTGTGGCTACTGACTACAAGGGCAAGTGCATTCCATTTAAATCCAGCACTCATCGCCCACTGTCCCTCTTCCTTTCCAAGTGGCCTCCATGTGACGTATGTTATTACGTAATACCAAGGGCTGAGGGGAATTTGAACTGCTAATGAAACACATTCCCTAATAAAGACTGAGTGTTGTTGCTGTACTCAACATGTTCCACTTGGTGTTGCCAAAGCTCCATCAAACCATCTTGCATTTAAAGTCTACCCAACAACAGGACTGAGGTCTGTTCCTACTGAAGGCTCAGGACAACTTTGCTGAGTGTAGCCAAGAATCCATACATTTGTTCATGTTCCAGGATTTTAACGGCACTCCAGGTTTTACTCAGCTAAATCATGCAGATAACTCAGGAAACCTGCTGCGTGAAAAAGGCACGTCATGTCAGGCTTTGAATCAAAAACATACATAGTGATGAATACAGAGCAGACAGATCAAATCCAGACTATATATTAAGTGAATTGATTACATAAAGTTTAAATGTTTAATGTTCAAAATCCCGGTAAAGAAGGAGGAAAACAACAGATCTAAAATATTGTATTTACAGTTGCATTTACAGTTGCTGTTAATTCAACATTAATATTCACCTGCTTAATGAGCAGGTAAACATTAATCAACAGTGTAATTGTCCTAGAGAGAAGACATAGCTGCTAATAATATACTCTACACATTAAGAAAAAAGATCAATGCTAAGATACTTGTTCACCATTTTTTTCACATTACCTTCCATGACCATTTTCATAATCTTTATGAAGCAAATTCCTACCTTTCCCACAATGTTTAGCTTTTTAAAAAACCTCAAAGGAGTAGAGAAGAGGATGCATGTATCTGTGAATGTATGAGCTTATAAAGAGCGACACAGTCTTTGAATACCAGGACATTTGTATGATCATGGCTGCACCTCATCTTTAAAACACAAGTTGTCCTCTAGCTGCGTTGCATTCTGGTCTACTGAGGGCTTATCTCTGCCTCTTAAATGAATGTCTCCCAGTATGATCATTTAATGGCAGCAGAAAATCGTAGCTCTTAAAATGAAGCTTGCTCTGTTATATCAAGGGACTGACAACAAAACATGATGTTTAGGTTTGATCACTGCTATTTGTTACAGATGCACAGACTATTTGGTTGTGATTTCATAAAATTATCTTTTGCCTGTTATCAACAGGGCCCAGTTCTTCGTACGTGGATAACCAAGTTATCCAGATTATGACGATTTGACATGAGTCTGGATATTTTGGATCTTCAAAGCTGTCTGGAATCTGGAACTGTTGTCATAGCAACAAGTCCTTGGCCCAAACCTGCTAGAGTGCAAGCTTATTGACAGTTAGCTGGATCATGACCAAGATGTTTTATGGTGAACCCCACAGATGAACTCATTTTCAGAGAAGATATAAACTCATCTAAAACATTCTTACTGTTAAGGGACCAATGGAGTCAGGACATATGGCATTTAATATGACATTTGAACACTAAAACTTGATTAATTGCATAACTCACTTTGCTGAAAGTTGTTTAAGCAATTGAAGGTGCAGTGTGCAGGATTTAGTGGCATCTAGCGGTGAGGTTGCAGATTGCAACAAACTGAAAACCCCTTGCCTTCTCCTCCCAAGCATGTAGGAGAACCTACAGTGGCCACAAAAACCACAAAAACCACAAAAGGCCCTCTCTAGAGACAGTGTTTGGTTTGTCTGTTCTAGGCTCCCATAGAAGCACAGCAGTACAACATAGTGGGCTCCGTGGAAGAGGACCCGCTCCCTCACTAATTAAAACATACTTACTGAATACTGAATATTATTATATTCCATTTCTGCCAAGTCTGTTCAGTTAGATGCCACTAATTTCTACACACTGCACCTTTAAAAGGTACTTTCTTAAGTTTTTAAAGGTTTCATTGAGTGTGATGAAAGTGTGGAAACAGTACAAACATTGTGGAGCAAAATGTAGAACAAAATAACAGCAGTAACAATGCAAGGCCTCATTCTTCGTACGTGGATAACCAAGTTATCCCGATGACAATAATGACGATTTGACATGAGTGTGGGTTTTTTTGGTCGTTCGAAGAAACTGACTTTTCACCTCCCCAGTAAAGGTGTCAGGTTTGATACCTTGCAGGCTATCACAATGGCTCAAACAACCTCAAGGACCCCAGCTGTATCCACACACCCAAACACATCCAACCCTTTCTCCTTCTTTCTCTGTCTCTGGAGGGATTCTTTGGTTGAATCCAGATGTCCGGACACTTGCAGACCTGCAGACTTTGTGGGCGCATTCCCAGGAAGTCTGCTAGTGCTAAAGGCTGTCTGAACCCACAATTCAACAAGTCCTCAAGGACCCTGCCAGCGGGGGCCGCTTGGGGTGCAGACTTCACCAGACTTAGCTCGGAAAATTACCCATAATCCCGCAGCAACAGGCTATAAAGTGATGATGTAAAGAATACTAATAATTATTATTATCAATAATAAAAAACAATAATAATAATAATAATAATAATAATAATAATAATAATAATAATAATCTGTGTAAAATATTTACTTTTCATGACTTTTTTCACTTTTGTTGTGATGTAGGGAGGTATAATATACACACAGAATAATAGGCCTATGGGCTTAATAACTTGGATTTGTTTATTATAATCTGCTGAACTAGACAGGCAAAGGTTGGTGTTTGTCCATGTACAATGTGAAGGTCCTCAGTTGAGAATTGAATGTGATTATAATAGCTCTGTTTAGCAGTTCATGTAAAGGGAAAATCTCGCTGAGCATTCTGACCAGATTTGTTGAGTGCAAAGCAGCAGAGCGGCACATATCAGAACCATTAAGAACCATTCAGAAAAACACTTTGAAATGAGTTTACAGGGTCAAGAATTTCAATTTATCTCTGTGGAAGCACTTGAGGTTTTAAGTTCGTCTCAGAGTGCATTTTTCTCCCCTTGTGGCCCATCGCCCTTGCAGACTTGATTTGATGACGGTGAACACATCACGGTACATACAACTGAAGTCCACAAGGGCTTTGGCCACAGGTCCGGAGGGTACATGTTTGAATTCAGCCTTCGATATGGATGTAGAACACATTCTACCATAAAAATGACTGTATTCCTCTGAAGTTATATCATTATATTAGTCCCTTTCTTTAAGCTAAGTTTGGATAATGTGAATTAAGAATTCAATCATTTTGTAAGCCAGATAATGCAGATCACAAAGTCTTTTTACATCAGAAGAGTCCAACTTTGGTCGCTCTACTGTAAAGATTGACCAAATTAATCTTAATGTAAGTGCCTTGAATTGCTGTGTAACCATACTACCCTTCAGTGCTCTAGCAGAAATAGTATGCATGTTTATGTATCTGCATTTATTTTTATTGTGTTGTTCTAACCTTTATATTTACTATAATATTGGACATTTCTGTGTTTGATAGTTAAAATAGTGAGGATTTTTTAATGTGGAAATCTTAATGGTTAATCAATGAGAAAGCAGGTCTGTTTAGGTAATTTGCTATAGTTTATTGAAACTGAAATTGCTGTTCAACCTTTTGTATGAGGAATTAATTTTGATAGAAATAGTAAAGGACTATGGTAGTACAGAACATTGTCATTGTGTAGCCAGATTAAGTATTTTTTAACATTTACTGTTTTTCATTGAATGTTGGGTGATATATGCTACCAGGTAATTCAGGTCTTACGATCTCTTGTACATGAGCCATGGTGAATTAGTGGAAATGTGAAATGCAGTACTGTTAATATAAGATGTTAAACACTAAATTGAATTTCAGTTAATCAAAGAAAGACCATGGTGTCTTCTAGACAAAGGATTTAGGAGTGTCACTTTTTTTTAGTGCAGAAAATTGGCCCTCCTCCCAAAACGCCCTGCAAACTCTGAACAGATAAAACCGACTGACACCAAAATCCCTTCTTACTTCTGATCCCTTGGGAGAGTGTCCCTGAGTGCTTCCGCCATCTTTTGTTTCTGCATCTTTTGCATCTGGGAGTCAGCTGAGATCAACATGCTAAGTCACTGCTGGGTCATCTGAGGACACCACAGTGAAAAGTAGGCTGAATCCTTGCTGGTTTCCTGCCTTGTGGTCAAGAGTTGGTGTCGTTAATTCTCTGAATCTTATTGCAAATCTTTAAGGAAGTGATTAGTTTTACCTTCACGTTCAGCAATCCAACAGTTATCACATGTCACCATCCTTCATCAATGCTAAGCAATCCATTTCAACTTGCCATACAAAATTTCATTGCATTCACCCTATTTGATTTTCCCAATAGCTGTTCATGTTATTACCTCATTTATTCAGTAGTTAACCCATTTAGTCATAAATAAATTGTCATTTATCTCCAAGTTGTTGCCTATGAAAGTTTCTTTAAAGCAGAGTACTACAGGTCAATGTGCTTGAGAACTTATGGCTTCAGTTTATGAGATTCAATAATTGATTAAATGATTTCCTCCAGATTAAAGGAGGTGATGCCCCTTTTTATCATAACGAGTGTAAATTTAATAACCAAAGTAGATATAATCGCCACATCTCACTTTCTAATATTTATAATGAAAGAATGTTGATGTAATTATGATTGTAGGTAAGAACGTGCAGGTTAGTGACAAATCATTATGATCCATTGGTGTAATTATTATCCTTTAATTTTATAGTTAGTTACCTATACTCATATGTGAAAAAATATACAACAAAATGAAAGTTTATGCAAAAAGGAATTTAGTTTGAGATACTCTGAGCAAAAGACATAAACCCAACTAAAAGATTCTGACTGTTAAAAGACCGGTGAAGCCAGGACATATGACATTTAATTTGACATTTGAAACACTAAAATCTATTAAGTTATTAACTGCAGAACTCACGTGTTGAAACATGTTAAAGCAAATATAGCAGCTTTTTGGGATGTTTTAATAAAGTTATATTTTCATAACAGACATATAATTATCATAAAAGTCCCTTGTATGTTCAGTGAGAAGAACTGTACCAATCATGCACCCAGTATCACTCGCAATGTGACCACATTCACTGGTAATATCTAATCGTTTAACAGTGATGAAAGTGTGAGGACAGTAGAGACATTGTGGAGCACAATGTAAAACCAAATAATAGCATTAACAATGCAGGAACACACATAAAATCAGACTTAAGTCCATGAATATATTGTCCCAGTGCATGCTGGGAGGGTTCCCAACACATCTACCTCATTTAACGGCAATCACACGATCAGCAATCAGCCAATTATATGAATGCTGATCATGGTTTCAACTCATTCTGCCTTCGCTGGACTGTACAGACTGGGATTTTTCAGGACTGCTACCACCAGTCTGGATGAGTACACAGAGGCTGTGACATTATACATCAGCCTCTGTGAGGACAGTTGTGTACCATCATGCACCAGGGTTAGAGGGTCTAAATAGAAGTTTAGCAAGGCGGTAAGAGACGCTGTAACAACTGTACTCGCAGAAACATCAACAGCAGTTCTCAGAAAACAACTCTGCCTCTGTCTGGAAGGGCCTCAAACAGATCACCAACTTCAAACTGAAAGGCCCTCACTCCAGTAATGACTCATGTCTGGCCAACAACCTGAATGAGTTCTACTGTCGATCTGAAACACAAAAGGACAGTCCTGACACATACCCCCTGACTCCAGCTATCATCTCCAGCTCCCTGCAACAGGGGGCCAGGCCACTGCTCAACCGGTCACCTCAGAGCCCCCCCTCTTCCCCAACCACAACAAGACTCTACATCCTGGAGAGGGATGTTAACAGGCTGTTCAAGAGACAGAACCCCTGCAAAGTAGCCAGAGCAGAGTTTGTCTCTCCCTCCACCCTGAAGCATTGCACTGACCAGCTATCTCCAGTGTTCACAGACATCTTTCAACACCTCACTGGCAACATGCCACGCACCAGCCTGCTTCAAGTCTTCCACCATTATCCCCATCCCCCAAAAAATAAGCTCTGCAGAACTTCAAGACTACAGACCCATCACCTTTGACCTCTGTGGTCATGAAGTCCTTTGAGTGCCTTGTGCTGTCCCACCTCAAAAGCATCACAGACCCACTCCTGGAAACCCTAAAGTTTGCCAACAGAAACAACAGTTCCGTGGACACTGCAATAAACATGGCCCTCCACTTCGTCCTCCACACTTTAAAAAAAAAAAATCGTAAAAAAACGGTAAAAAGTCTGGCAGCAAAAGTTGCCAAACACTTACCGTCAATTAACAGTAAAAGACCTTTAGTCATTCTTCAGAAATTTATTTTAAAAATACAGATATTTACTTTGGACATTGTCTGCATTTTTACAGTCCAACCATTGTAAAATAAAAAGAAAATCTCATCACAAAACATCGCTAGAATGTTAAACAAATGTATAAATCTGCATAAAAAATGAAAAAGATTGCAGAACTACCTTAAAATTACCTAATTTCAATGAAGACTCTTGTTTTCATACAGTAATCTTTGTTAAATTCATAGGATTATTCAATCCATCCACAAGAACTCCCCATAAAAATACAGATTTCTGGATGTTAAAACACAGAAAAATTATGTAAAATTACATTCAAATTACCCTCCTTTAACACCCATTAACAGTATCTTGAGAGCTTTAAGCTTTTATTTTATGTGATTATCTATTTACAGTAAATCCTTGGTAAATGTTGGTTTTATACTGTACAAAAAAATAAGATCATGTAATAATAGTTTACAAAAACATAATTTTGATAATCATTACTTTATATAAACATTATTTGACAGTAATTACCAGCAACTCTGCAATATATTTACAGACTTTTCCCATAAATGTATGGGGTATACATTATATAAACAATTTTCGACAATAATTAAAATCAACGCTTTAATATATTTACAGGCTTTTCCCATTAATGTATGGGGTTTACTTTATATAAACATTATTTAATAGTATTTAAAAGCAACTATCCAATAAATCTACATACATTTCCCCATTAATGTATGGGGTTCTGAATGTACAAAAACCAGAAGGTCTATATAAAAGATCCTTTATATCAGTTTCTTTTAAACTGAATAAATATATACATTTTTCTACTGACATTTTATTGTGCAATCCATTCAATGCAGATCCCCATTTGAGATGTATGAGATTTCAAGATGTTTAATAACCAGAATGTATCATAAAATGACCTTTTACTGCTTGCTTTACAAAGTAATTCACTATTTTTACAGTGTTATCCTTAAAGTTTCAAAATTGATAAACTAATAAACAGCCATATTGAATTATAATGTGGGTCTGAAGCTGATCAACCCAATAAGAGCTCAAACGGAATACTTTACTAGAATGTATTTATTTTTTTCTCATTCAGATTACTTCAACAGACATCAATGGAAGCAAAAACAGTTTTGTACATTGTGTCAGTACAATGTCCCATCCCATCCCATGCTTTAAGATGGTTCAAAATGTTAGTGAACATGAAAAAATGTCTCCCAAATCCAAAAATTATTTTGCTACAATTCAAATTTGTGATGTCATCTGATAATGTATGGAGCTTTTCCAAAAACAAGGAATTGAGAAAGATGTTATAGATGACACTAAGAACACCCAGGGGGATGTTCTGAGTATACGGTAGAGTAGCAAATCAACTATAATTTGGGATGTCAACATAAAACTAAAGAATATTATGCAGGTTGATTAACTTTATAAATTAACTTCATATTAATTAACTAAGTAAACAAAAATAAATAATCTGATCTGACATGTTTTCCAGGATCTAGTGTTCATAATTTTGTGTTTTATGCAGTATTAATGTTTGCGGATATGTTGTATGACTTCTGCTACCAGGTTGTGCCTTTGAGTAAGGTAAGAGTTTTGAAGCAGAAGTAGTAGAAGAAGAGGAATTTCCTCCAGTTGCAGTAGTTAGCACAAGGCTAGTGGGTTTTAACAGCAGCAAAAATATGCTGGTGGACTGTAAGCTACATATACTGCTTTGTTGTGGTTGTAAAGTGCACACAAAAAACAAACAAACTGCAAGTTATACTACAGCTCAGCATTGGCCTGAGTCTCTGTCTGCAACACATGACTATTTTGGTATATTTACTCACCAAATGGAAAATCCACCTGCATTTGGCGTTTGCACAACGAAACATAGTATTCTATTTAATGATCACTTTTTTCTGCTGTGGACTATGTAGACTAATACATCCATTAATTTAGAACACTGAAATTGTTCAAACGTCAAGCATCATCAAGGAAAAATACCATCTTGTTTGCCTGATCTTGAAGGATTGCATTTGTCACACAGTTGGTTAGAGAGAAGGAGAGACCATTCTGCTGTGGTTGAGTTACATTGACTTTGAACTAGTGAGGGACTGCGAATGGAATAATGAAGCTCTGTCATGAAAAGCTGTCAATTCATAAGCTGTCTTGTCTGAATCAGAAACAGTCTGATAATATTAGGCTTGAGAGAAAATCAGCGCAGGTATGGGAAAATGATTTCAACAAGCTTTGAGCTCAATCCTATCTTGCTTTGTTTTCTAGGTCCTACTAGACATTGTCTTTAAAGCCTGGGTTGTGCACACTGCACTAGAAGTCATCCTATCATGTCTCAAAATGTTAACTGTTCATGCTCAATATCTACAATAATGCATATAGGCGATTCAGCTAAATAAAAACTGTCAAGTCTTTTCGAGTCATCTGCCTCAAGTCAAAGTCAAGTTGAGTCTTATCAGTGTTAGTCAACCAAGTTGCAAGTCCTAAAATTTGCGACTCACGTCAAGAGGCTGATTGAAAGTCACCCACTTCCTTTCAGAATTCCAACGATGGCTGTGATCCTCTGCAGTGAGCCTCAGCAAGCCTTGTACTGAGAATACAAAAACAGCAAATATGTATCATGCTCTTAAAAGTGCCTGCACACCAACAGGTGGCAACGTTGTTGCCTGTATTTTTTTCAATGTACACACAATGGCAACTTTGGCAACTACCCTCAAAGCAGCGGCAGAGGGGAGCCATGAGGCCACCACTCTTAAGGAGAGCAGTTTTCGCTTGAACAGAAATTGGGCATGATAAAACTTTGCCTCTTTTAGTGCAAGGACATTAAGGGTTTAAAAAGGTCTGAAATTAAGGCTGGGGGCAGATCAAGCTGTTCTTTAAATGTGATCAACAAATTCTTAAAACCATTTGTAAAACTGACTGGTATCCTGTGTTGGGATGCTTAATTTGGAGTGATGTAGTAGCCTCTACATTTGGAACCAGTTAAAACTCTGGTGCAGTATTTTGCACAAGCTTTAGGCAAGAGAATGTTTTTCAGTTTTTGACTTGCAATACAGTGATTGAATTATGCAGAATATACAGTTTAAAATAAAAAACAAACAACAAATATACACATGTATGTATATCCATGCTTCACTGACGCATAGGGTTGGGAAAAAAATAGACTTGAAGCTTAAAAGAACGGAGCAGCAGAAAAGCAGGTCCATCTCCCATGCAGCATATGCACTAGGTCTGTCACTTTTTCCCAAAATAAAGTTCGAATGAATTCACAGTGCTATGGAATTCGTTCATATTATATAGAACATTAGCATTATGTAATTTATAGGCAAAAAATAGAAAGTTAGGCGAGGTTGTGTAGCTGCTGGTGGTCTGATTCTTTAGCCTTGCTTGGGTGAGAAGCTAACAGGTGACTCCATTTGTTGTTGTGGTAACTTTACTGTTAAGTAGTTGCTTCATACAAAGTCAGCAAACAGCCTTATCTTTATTGATAATTTTGCCATTGATAAAGTAAAATCCAAAATGTTTACAAACAGCGCTTCTGAGGTGCGTTAGTGTTGACATGATCTGAGTTTCCTACAGTTTTCATGGCGCTCTCTCTACCTAGCCCTATGTAATGCAACAGTTCCAACGTGACAGTGCGGTTTAGCCACTGATCTATATAATGAGTGAGCTAGTGCGCACACCAGGTAAACAGATAGTAGGCCTGGGTCATGCAGTGTAACACCCAGATGCAGTTCCTTAAACTCCACTTGGCTTTGCCCTGGCTGAGAACGCCCTCCTGCAGGGTGGTGAGGCTGGATATGATCATGAGGATGTTGAGGCCCAGAACCTTCCAATAACCATGCAGGCCGTATGCGAAGGCTGTGCATGGGAAAACCATGCCAGCGATGCAAAACAACTCAGGAGGACGTTGGGGGATGAAAAATTCAAATAATTATCATGATTAAAATACTATTTGGAGTTGTGCTATTATTTTCCAAGTGTATTCTAACTGTATTTCTAACCCTAAGCCCAACTATGGATTGTTTCAGCTGCTGCCATCTGGTAAATGGTACAACAGCCTCAAAGTCTGGACTAGCAGGCTCCAAGACAGTTTTTTTCCACGAGACAACCAGGCTTATGAAAAATGACCACTAATTGCCTGTCTACACGTTACACACACACACACAAACACACACACACTCACTGTAAATCTTACTGCATTGTGTTTCTTTTTTAAATGCTATATTGCTGTTACTGTGCCGTTATAACACTATTTGATTGTTATTATTGTCAGTTGTTGCTGCAGCAAAGTCGAGGAACACAGACACCAACTCTAACTTAGTTGGTAGGCAGCAGGTTACTGGTAATCCAGAGAAATTGTCTCTGTAGTCTCTGCGCCTCAGACAGAGATCAACAAAGTGCGCGTATATTCAAACAATTGAATGCTGCGCAGTCATTGGATGAATCACACTGGGTGGACCCGCCCCCAGAACTCAAACAATATCACTGGTTTCAGCATCGATTCATCCAATGATTGTGCAACATTCATTTGAATCTGCGTGCACTTTCTTGATCTGTCTGAAGCCCAGAGACTATATACATTTTCTATGTTTACATTTCTATGTTTTTTACAACGATTTTAAGGTCTTACATCCCTTCACCTAGTGTTCTGTTCATTTTCTTATATGAATAGATAATGGGCAACAAGCAAATCTCTTCATTTGCATGTAATACAATTTAAAAAAATAAATTAAATCCTAAAGGGTTTTGGATCAAAAAGACAATTGACAAGATAAGAAACAAGAAAAATGAAACATATCTTCAACCCTTTCTGGCTTTGTACAATTATTTGCCGTTTTACTGTGAAATAAAGTTTTACCTGTGAGGAAGCTTTGCCAGAGTGTCAAAGAAGGTGATAAGAGACAGAGGACCAAATGAAATCAAGCAAAACAAACTTACCTTAACACAGCTACGCTGACATCCTCTTTTGTTTATGCTCTCTCCCAAACTAACATCTCTCCCTTTAAATAGGCCCTGAAATCTATCTAGGCAGAACCATATTTATATCAATGGTGTCCTTTCCCTGATACCAACAACTGGTGTCAGTTGTATCAGTTAACATTGTTTACACACACATCGACAACAGCATTGTTCCTTACCATAAAACAAAATAAGTACAAATAACATAAATACAAAAATATGGTATGTTACAAACTAAGCTAATCTATAACTCAAGAAACAATAAATAATAACAATAAAAACCGTAAATGCAGATGTAAATGTAACAAAACAATGCTAAACGCAAACAGAACCCAGGGCAGTATGTGACAGCAATGTGACTGGTTAAACAAACAAATGACAAGTATGACAAGAAATACAAAGTGTAATGGGTTGTCTCCAAAATGATGGTCTCATCCACTTTTTCACAGCCTCTAAAAACTATTCAGATAAAACAATCCTAGAACTACTTTCCTCCTTTGATCTTAAAATTTGATATATTTGATACTGAAATAGTCAAAACTGAGTTTTTTTAACCGGGAAAAATTATGCTAAATAGTTTGGTTTTGGATATAAATAGCTTGACTCAACCAGTGAATACTGAACTGTGTTACTATTGAACATACTGTATGTTTGTATGCTAAGTCCTTAATATATTTCAAGTTAACATCTGTTGTCATTTATCTTTCCTCTTAGGCTGAAGTGGAACATGAGCGCTGAGGTTCCTTGAGCTTCAAAGAAATCTCGGTATGATGTATGCTGAAATACTGTTGGTGCTTGAATGTTCAATTTTATTAGCCATGTACCCGACAGTTCCCCCACACTACTGCTCCAGTAACTGGTTGCCTCATCTGGAGTGGATACTGGCCTTTAACTTGAAACTTTTTTATTGGTGAGGGATTTCAAACAATTATATAAAATTAAATTTATCAATTTAACATTGTAGCTCTACTTCACCCTGCCCATGTTACATTTGACCTTTTTACTTGACTGTTATTTTGTAAACTAATCAAAAGTTCATATTCATGTGTTTTGTGCACATCTAGGACTAAATCACCTGACTCACATGAAAGCAGGTATTGTATTTATAAGTCAGATAGATAAATAGTTACATTTTGTATTTAAAAAGTCACTTAAGCATTTCATTGTGAAGTCCTTGTTAACTGGAATAATTAGCAATTAGGACTGTAACACGAATTATTTCATATTTTTTGTTAAATCTGTTCCCACAGGATCAAATTGTCTGAGTGACATTGCCCTTTGTACAGCAATCAGAGGTATGTTTTAAATTTGGTTTTCTCTGCATCAGAAGTGGTATATTTGTATTGAATTATTCAAGAATATGTAGAATCAGTGCTTTTTATGTACTGAGCTATTACCAGACTGAAAATCTGTTTGAACCCTGTTCAGACCAAAAATGGTCTGTATTAGTGTTGGCATGTTGCTTCAGGTAGCAGTGAGATGATGAAATATGATACAAGAAGTCCAGTTTGAGGGAGGGATAGATCATTGCGTTTTGAGACTATTCAGATGCCAAAACACTGCATAGCACTTTATAATACTTTTACAACCCTGGCAAGTCTGGAAACATGACCGCTAACATTTTCATATACATAATTCTCAAATACTGGCTTGGGCAACTATGGTTGTTTAAAAAAAAAAAATAGAACCATCATAACTGTATTCTTTTTTGGAAATTACATTGGTGGAACTGTTACACTGTTTTGTGCTTGATGTCTGTGTGATGTATAATTATTTGTGTAATAATTATTACTTTTTCATTTTCAGTCTAGGAACAAAATGCTCATGAACATGAGATGCACTCTGGCCCTTCGTAGCCATCTGGTGTATCAGTGCGAGGGGTCTCTGAGTTCTTCAAGACTACCAACGTAACTTCTCAGTGCACTCACAGAAATGTCAATAACTATCAGTACAATGTTGACATAACATATTGTATGGGAAACAAACTTGAAATTTAAGTAGATTCAAGGATAGGTTTGGACTTTTTCAAGTCTATCTCAATATAATATTCAAATGTATGATGACAATGTTATTAGTGCGCGGAAATTATTCGACTATCTCCATAATAACCTTAAAGCAGTCCCTTCCTATCAGGTAGGATGAATCTCTAACCAGTCTGCAGAGTTACATTGAGTGTGTTTTGCCAGTTATCGAGTGACTGCACATGATCACAGCTAATGGAGGCTACTGTCCAGTGAGAGCTTGATTCTAACTGATGCTACCTGGATGAGATGTCCCAAACAGATTTACTGCACAATAGTTGATGCTTCATATGATGCGCACTGTCTGTGTAGATTAGTCATTACATAAATACCTATCTATAGATGCTTGTTTTTTGTCTTGCTGTCAACATATCCACATTTCTATTTATTTTTGGAGACATTGAGTGTACAAACCTATCGATGAGAAGGTTCACACAGTGCGACACCTGCTGGTCATTTTTTGTAACTACTTTTGACATGCTTGCTGTTGGTTCTATGCCCTATTACCCCACTAGAACACTACGCTCCCAGAATGCAGGCTTACTGGTGGTTCCTACAGTCTCCAAAAGAAGAATGGGAGGCAGCTCTCAAGCTCCTCTCTTGTGGAACCATCTTCCAGATTCGGTCTGGGGGGGCAGACACCCTCTCTACGTTTAAGAGTAGGCTTAAAAGTTTCCTTTTTGATAAAGCTTATAGTTAGGACCGACCAAGCTCGCCTTGGACCAGCCCTTAGTTATGCTGCTATAGGCCTAGACTGCTGGGGGACTTCCACTGATGCACTGAGCTCCTCTCTCCTCCTCTCCATATGTATGTATTCATTTACCATTAATGCATGTTACTAACTTGACTCCTTCCCCAGAGTTCTTTGTGCTTTCTCATTCGCAGGAAACCCCATGGACCGCGCTGACATGGGGATGTCCTTCTCCTGCTGTTGCTGCTGTTTGTTGTTGCTAGTCATGTATCTATTGTTATTGTTGTTGCTGTTGTTGTTCTGCTTCTCTGTCCCACTGTGTACAGTATTGTAAATAACTTTGCAAATATATTTAACAGCCCAGTTTCTGTAGGGGTGGATAGCATTTTTGTTTTAATATCTTTCCTCCGGTTTCTGTTAAGTTAGGAGTTATGTCAGTGATTTGTATTTTTGTTTCTTTATGTTTAAATAGGTAATTTTAGGTTGATTAGCTTTAGTTCCCTTTTGTTTGTTGTTTTGCCCTTAACTCATCCTGAAACCACAACTATAAAATAAACATTTAAAGGCTGTAAAATCCCTTGTTGCTGCTGTTTCTTGGGAGCTGGGGAGAGGGAGTGTCATTTTCCTGTTGTGCCAGGGTTTCTCCTAGGCCAAGTCATAACAATATTTTTTTTAATTTTTCTGCTTCTCCCAGTTTAAAGGCCCCTAAAGATAGACCCACAGACGTCTTTTTGCCTATTTTGCTTGATTAGACCTCTACTTAGGAGTGTGTGGGCCTGTATAGACTGTCTTTGATTGACATCTCCCCTAAAGAAGTAAAACACATTTCCAATCCACTGGCAATAGAGATATGAACTTATATTCAGACTATACAATATATATCTAAAAAACACAGCAGTAGAGAGGACAAAAGAGTCACTAAGTTTCATTCAGCGTATTCTGCTCATTCATCATTCACCACAGTTGGATCACTCATTCAGCATATAGCAGGTTTAAGTGTTTAGTGTGTTCATAATGGAAAAGTGACAAAATTGACTTTTGATTGATTTTTGTGTGTGCTATTGATGGATAATATTCTCCCACAATGCAATGCACAAAACAAATTGAGGGAGCTACAGTACTGGACAAAATGAACAGTAATAGTGGATGGTGGTGAGACAGCTCCAGGAACATCTAAGAAAACAAAAAATAACAATTAAATTTTTGAAATAAATACTGTAAAACAATGTGGACAGTGTTTTCTTGTATGAAAGCAGTATACTATAAAGATTAGAAGATACTGTACTATATACTGTACATAGAATAGACTGCTTCAACCAAGGTCTTTTCTCAATCTCTCAATCAATGCACCATATATACAGTAACCTCAAATGTCATGCACAGTAGATTGCACAGTCCCAGGCTAAATCAGTCCACTGCATTGTAAAAATGCTCAATTTTCAATTGCAATAATGTAATTAATTGCACAGTCTGAGTCATTTCATTTCCTTTAAAGTGCAACTGCATGTTTTATCCTATAACACCAGAAGGTCAAAGTCTGCACAGTGGAACTCAAACATCTAAGTGAAGGAACGAGAAGAAAAAAATATTTAAAGTGGATGGGGACTTAATTATAACTTAATGGTGTCTCAAAATCATACAGTCAAGTGTACAAAAGTGTATTTCAGTATATTTGTAATTGCACTAATTATATATATATAATCAATAGGTTAAGCACCCCCACCCCCCACCCCCCAAAACTTTTTTGGGGGGTGGGGGGTATCGGTAAATATTAAATGAGAATTTAATTTAAGTATATGGTAACTTTTAAAATTACTTTCTGGACCATAATATGAGGGTTACATGATAACATGATAATGTCACATTGTTATGAGTCATATTTTGGTCTTTTAATTTTCTGATTAATTTGTCTCACTCAATATTGTTAAACTTTTCATCCTTTCACAATTCTGTTTTTAAGCTCTTGACCATTTCACATGCAATCATAAATCTTAAGATGTTTTGTGACAGGTTGAAAAGCAAATTTCAATGAGTTCCAGCCAAGCGATATGACCACACAAGCAGTGCGACATTGCTTACACAAGTCTTGATGTGAAATGAAATGAGAAATGAAAAATACCTCTTCATTTCTAAATTAAAATGAACAAAAATTATATATTTCCATGGTAACAAACAGCTTAGCGACAATGATTTGTTAATGTTTAATGTTTCTGTTTGTTTGTTTGTTTTGAATTGAATTGCAAATATCCATAAATATGATACAGATGAACCCTCCACCCACCCAACTTGTTTTTCAGAAATTGATCTTTTTCAATAATGCAATTGGAAATCTTTGACATACAATATTTTTTTGTTTCCTAAATAGTATTATTTATGTGGGATACAGAGTATACTTTACAGAAAGAGGTTTCTCCCTTTTCCCCCCATTAAAGGGGAGTTTTTTGGGAGTTTTTTCCTAATTTGAATAGATGGTCTAAAGTTTGTAATTTCATTCTAATGTAATTCCACGGACTGTTTTTTACCTTCTTTTTTCCTTCCTTTCCATATGACAAAATACATTCTTGGCTGACTTGAATGGGGACAAAATCATTTAATTGTGCCGCTCTTCTAGACTTTCAAATGTTTGGACCAAATGGATCAAATTCTGATAGTGAAATGACTCATTTTGCAGGGGTTGCAAAATGTATCCACCATTGTACAGCCACAACAGTAGCAACAGAGTAGTCTGCGGCGGAGCCTATGTAAGCAAGTGTCAACCATGTTTTTCTAATTACTCTCATTGCCAGAAGGGGGAGACAAAAGTCCCACAGTTGGGCTTTAACTGCACGAATACATATTTTTTGAAGGTATATCAACTGTATACAATCTGTAACAATTATTGCATTGATTGATCCAACTATACTTAGAAGAGCCCTTGCTTGTGGGTTGTCTTGTTGAACTGTGGAGTGGCTGAGGCCATGCAGTGAGAGTTCATGTTCAGCCTGGCTCCTACAGTGCTTAAACAGGCATGGTTGGTCCTACCTGTCTCAGCACTGCTATTAACCCCTCTTCAAATAACTGCTAAGCTAAATACAAGTCCTACTCTACTGCTAGGAGTTGGCAGACCACTATACCAACATCTATGATTTATTCATGTCTACATAATAACAAAGAGGCAAGGGACATAATTATCAATGTCAATCATTAAGAGATATTTCAGTCTCAACAGCCAGGATGGAACATAGGATACAACAAACATACATTTTGTGACCATTTGATTTTGATATGTAGCCCCAACACCAATATGCTGTGCATCAAGACCTAAATACAATAGCTCTCTTTAGCCTGAAATAGCCTATAAGTGGAAGGTTCTGAAGAATGATGGCAGAGTACACACAATATATAAAATACATCCCTCTGAAGAAGAGTGTCAGTATATTGGATAGTTACTTGTAATTACTGTAAAATACTGTTTATATACAGTAAGTCTCATACATTAATTGGAAAAGTCTGTTGATATATTGGATAGTTGCTTGTAATTACTTTCAAATAATGTTTATATTAGGTAATGATTATTAAAATTATGTTTTTGTAAGCCATTTTCGCATGATCCTATTTTTTGTATAAAACCAACCATTTAACAGGAATTTACATTAAATAGATGAGACAATCACATACAATTAAAGCCTAAAGCTCTCAAGATACCATTAATGGGTGTTAAAGGAGGATAATTTGAATATAATTTTACATAATCTTTTTGTGTTTTACATCTAGAAATATGTGCTTTGATGGGGCAGTCTTAAGGATAAATTGGATAATTCTTTGAATTTACAAAAGAATACTGTGTAAAACAAGCCTTTATTTAAATTAAGTAATTTTAAGGTATTTCTTCAATGTTTTTCATTTTTTTGTGCAGATTTATACATTTGTTTAACATTCTAGCAATATTTTATATTTTTTTTATTCTTCTTTTACAACAGTGGGACTATAAAAATGCAGATAATGTCTAAAGTAAATATTTGTATTTTAACAAAAAAAAAAAAAAAAAAAATCTCTGTAGAATAACAAAAGGGGTTTTTTTTTTTTTTTTTTTTTTTTTTTTTTTAACCATTATTTGATGGTAAGTGTTTGGCAACTTTTGCTGCCAGACTTTTTACCATTTTTCTACTTTTCTTTTTATTTTTTTTATTTATTTATTTTTTTAACATTTTTTTTACATTAAATTTAAAGTTTTGCTGTAAAAAAAAAGTTGCCTTAATTTTACATGTAGTAATTTTTACATAGAATTCAATGTAATTTAATGTAATTTAACATTCAAAACCCTTAAGTAATTGAATAATCCTGTTAAAAAAAACTATAATATTTTATTATATTAATTTACAGATTGCAGCCTTTATTTTATGGTGAATATTTTAATAAAAATAATTTACTGTGTTTTTATGGCATTTACATTGTTTTACTTTTTTTTTTCTTTTTTTTTTTTTTTTACAGTGCAACACCTGGACTCTGCAGGAACTTACACCAGGAGCCTATTTGTGGACTTGAGCTCTGCCTTTACCACAGTTATCCCAGTTCTGCTACAGGAAAAGCTCTCTCAGCTGCATGCGTCTATTTCCCCCTGCAGGTGCATCACTGGCTTACTGTCTGCCAGGAAGCAGCATGTGAAGCTGGGAAAACACGTTTTTGACTTCTCCCTGTATACAAACAGCTGCACCTCCAGTCACCAGTCAGTCAAGCTCATGAAGTTTGCAGATGACACCATCTTCATTGCGCTCATCTCTGGTGGGGGTGAGTCTGCCAATTGACCATCAGGTGTCCTGATGTGGCCAAAACAACTTGGCGCTCAACGCTCTGAAGACAGTGGAGATGTTTGTGGACTTCAGAAATAGTCCAGCCCCACCTGCCCCTATCACCCTGTGTGACTCTCCAGTCGACACTGTGGAGTCCTTCTGCTCCCTGGGAGCCATCATCACCCAGGACCTTAAGTGGAAGCAGAATATAAGCTCCCTCATCAAGAAGGCTCAGCAGAAGATGTACTTCCTGCGCTAGCTGAAGAAGTTCAACCTGCCAAAGCCAATGATGATGTACTTATACACTGCCATCAAGTCCATCCCCACCTCTCTCATTACCATCTGGTACACTGCTGCCGCTGCCAAGGACAAGGGCAGACTGCAGTGTATTATTCGCTCTGCTGAGAGGGTGACTGCCTGCAACCTGCCATCCCTCCAGGACCTGCACGCCTCCAGGACACTGAGGCGAGCAGGAAAGATTGTGACCGACCATTCCCACCCTGGACATAAACTTTTTCGAACACTCCCCAAGAGGCTGAGGTCTATCTTCACCAAAACCTCATGCCACAAGAACAGTTTCTTCCCGACTGCAGCCAGCCTCATCAACAAGGCCCAGGATTAATGTGAAATCCATAATCTTATATCACATCTGTGAACTCATCACATCTAACATGGCACGTTACATTAATGCAGTTATTTTGTATTCTTTGTATTATTACACTTGCACATTACACATAGCCTATTGTTTATACTGTGAACATTTGCACATTCCAAGTCACTTTTGTGTACATTATATTTTTTAAACTCTACAACTCTCTTGACATAGAACATATATTTTTAAACTTATTCTTAAAATTTTATTTATATATTTATACTACCTGTTTTTTGTGGTTGTTGTATTTTTATCACTTTGTATCGATACATAATTTTTCTCTTACCTTCAATTTTTTGATTGTTATGCACCACTTCACCAAGCAAAATTCCTTGAATGTGAAAACTTATTTGGCAATGTCAGATAACTTCATCCAGGACAAACAAATCAGTCCTTGAACTGCCTTAAAGAACCAAAATTAGCTAGATGAGAATTGATATGAGAAATGTAGTTTCCTACAGTGTAAGTAATACTAACCACCAGATCTCTCTGACATCTGTTCAAAAGATCCCAAAAAGATTTTTCAAATTGATTGTTTTAATCTCAACATGAGGTCCACTTAGCAGCTGTTCTGGAGATTTCCATCTTATCACAGTCTTCCTCAACAGATGGAGTTTGAACAGTTGTCATCTGTTAAGAAAGGTTGTGTGATATGACTTAAAAAGATGCTAAGTGGACCTTGCGGTGAGATTATTTTGTCATCTTTTTAATATCAAACTGCTCAAAGCTAATAGGTGAGAGAAAACATGCAACCGTGAGGCATTTCCAAACCAAATTTGACTCCTTTGTAAGCACGGTTTATTGGCACACATAATGGTAAAGCATACATACCAGACATCAGATATGACACTGAACACCTCTGCTATATAATGTACAAATGGTGTCTAATAATACTAGGCTCAAACATATTTAGAAATGTGTTAGCTTCCTTACAAATGCACAAATAAATACCCATAAGATCCAATTGTATAAAGACATCCATTGTTGTCTTCTTGCCCATTTTCAAACCAAAAGTCCAACAAAAGAGATCAGGGATAGTTATCAATTCAATTAAAGATTAAAGAACAATTGTGAACACAAATATACAGGGATCGCAAACCATTTCTGTGGGGTGGATGGGATTTTATCTGTGCGTCTTTAAAATGTAAAATTTGTCTCTTCCTACAGTATGTCACAGAATATACAAGAAATATGATTAAGTGACTGTGTCTGTTAACTTTGTGGCTTTGGTTCTGCACTAGCTACAGTAGAGAGGATGAGGAACATTAGAGTTTGGTTTCTGACAGAGGCAAACCAGCATCCATCCAAACCACCCAACAGAAATCTGAACCTCCTGTACAAAACAAAACAGCTGCCATATCCAAACTGGTTTCAGTGGCTGATTTACAGTGGACAAAATAGATTCCACCTCTATTTACAGAGCTACAAACCTTGTAACAGTGTTCCCAAACTGATGAACCCAAAAGGAAAATCAGACTGATGCGTTTTTAAAAAGTACATATATCAAAGAAAATAAAAATCCTATAAAATCATGCAGGAAAAGGCTTTAGTATCAGTTTGGGAATAGGTCGTTAAAGGGAAAGAAGTCAAATTTTTGTCGAGGGAGGGAAAAAAATCAACATTGATGCATCAACGCGTGTCGGCAAAGTTCACATACTGATTGGCAAAATTACAACGTGTTTGCAAAGGATTCTGAGAGAAGAAAAATACCAATAGACTACGAACACAATCAAACTGGTTTGCATGAAATCACAATCTGTGACGATCGCAGTAATGTGGAAAAACAGTCCAAGGACACGATTTTTCCCTTGTTTGAAAGGAGTCCATGGCGGTAGAGAACTTTTATTTCCTCTGAATTGGAAATAGAAATAAACAGCAACAGCAGAAACAACCCAACAGCCGACTGAATTTCCAATAAAAATGCAATTGCCTCAAACAATGTTTCATTTGTCTCCAATGTTGTTAGATGCTTCCATTGGCTCTGTTGGCTGTTAAAAACACCTTGCCTTCTTCACGTTGAGCTTGCTATTTTTTTGTTTGTTGTTTTCTTCTTAATTTCTCCTACTGTCAGCATGGTGACTTGTGACCTGCAGGTCAACCAATCACAGCTGTCGTATTCCACCAGATGAGAGGTTTGTATCTGGGGGTCCAGGGAGGAGAATTTGATCCCCAATTTTCCACTGTATTCTTGAAAAAAATGCCCACGCCTTGCTATTTTTACATTATCACTGCATACGCCTTGTATGCATTTGTTGTTTCTGACATGTGGATATTGCTGTGCAATGCTGCCAGTTCTCAGTGTTCTGCTAGATGTTACAGTGATTCAGAGAAGAAGAAAATATCCAGGACAGACATATTTTGGCTGGACAAGCGGTTAGTTTGCAGACAGGGGTTCTGATTCAGTACAATGTTATGAGGCATAGAAGCACTGCCCTCAGGGGAATGGGGAGAGGTTAAAAAGTCCAGTCCACATGGAGTCAAGGATCTGCTGTTTTCTTCTTCTTTTGTTTTACTGTGAGGGCTGGGGTGCTGTGCTCTCAGGCTTGCTGTCCTGGGCGGCGGCGGGTTTGCTGCTCCAGGGGGCGTTGTTGCCCAAAGCTGGGGAGCTATTGAAGTCGTCCTCGTCATCCAGGCCGTTGGTGGCATCATACTGTGTGTTCTCCAGACGAGTGATCAGGCGCTCATCCTCGTCTCCGAACTCGCCACCCATTAGGGTCGGCTCGCCTACCACCATCACGTCCTGGAGAGAGAGATAGAGAGAGAGAGAGAGAGAGAGAGAGGGACAAGGAGAACAAATTCACAAACCAAGAACAAAGAGAAATACAAATGTTCTTGTACTTTTAAAAGGTCATGTTCTAGCTGTGCATCCTTATTTGTTACACTCATATTTATGTCACTTAGAGGCACACCTCGTGGTACATACTTGCTATTTGAATGTTGGCAGTGAACTCATGTACAACAGCAGCCTGGTTTTTGACTTGACCATGATGCATTTTTTGTTTATCCAGTGGGGCTTTTAGTGTTTTTTTCCACGCACGAAATGTGTTCTTTCTAAGTGTGTATATACTCTTAAGTAAGCAATATCAATAACATCAGTGATGACAGCATTCACTGAAAAAGGCTGCTTGACACTGTCTAAAGATCCAGGAATACCTAAGAAAGGGGACCTCGTATTTACAATATTTAAAAAAGATATGTGTTCCCAAGGTCAAAAATAAATGTCTATGGTCAAGTAACAGCAACTATTTTCTCTGCCTGGATGTAAAAGCGGGACCATCGCCCATTTAGGGACCACTTTGCTTCCCCTGGCTGTCTGTACCATTTCCAGAGGTTTTGGATCCGGTTCCTTGTCCTGCAGGAGATTCAGCCTCACCTCATTTTTCTCCCTCTCCTGTGTGAATGATGACCTTATCTTTCTTTCTCCCCTGTGTGTGTGGTTTCTTGTCTCTCCTGCTCTGAATGGTGTGATGTGAGTCTCCCCTGTGTCTATGTGTAGTCTGTCCTCTTCCCAGGTCTCCATGGTGATGGAGGTCGCATGACTCAGGTCCTATTGTTTTTGGCACCACCTAGAAGTTGCTCAGTGTCCTCTTGATCACATTCTTCATATATATTAAAAATCTTTAATAATAATAATCGTCATCCTGTTTTCCATGCTGTATCTCTGTAATTTGTCTGTCTTATTCTATTCTGTACACACAACGTCTATTGCATGTCTATCAGTCCTGGGAGAGGGATCCCTCCTCTGTCGCTCTTCCTGAAGTTTCTACCATTTTTTCCCTGTTAAAGGAGTTTTTCCCTATTGGAATAGAGGGTCTAAGGACAGAGGATGTTGCATTGCTGTATAGACTGAAAAGCTACCTGAGGCAAATTTGTGATTTGTGATATTCAGCTATAAAAATAAAATGTACTTGACTTGACTTAAATGTACTTTTAATATTTTTAAAAATATTTTAAATTAAGTAAGTATATACTTTTGTCCTATTGCTTACCCTGCTACATATCAGTGTATGAATCTGTAGATAGGTACAAATATACTGTAGGTAATAAAAAAGTTACATACCAGAAATATTTTTGAAAACTGTCTGTTATTCATATTTTCCCCTTATTTTTCTTGCTTCTTTCTTTATTAACCCATTTTTTTTTTTGTTTGTACTAGTTTTATGTATTTTTAAAGCTGTCTCTAACTAGTATACAAAAATAATTCATTCTTCACACAGGCAACCGTGACATATTTTTGGTTTTGTGCAGGACCATCCATTTACAGCCTGGGGGTGATTCAAAATGAATATGCTAAACTGAGTGAGAAATCACCAGAGAAGAAATTAATGCATATCTGTTTCATCTAATTCTCAGACCAAAGCACCATCTGTATATCAAGTGTACACACACCCATCCAAAAAGATCTTATTATGTTTGCAATACTTCAAATTAATGAATGTGCATGTTGTCCGTCTCGTGAATTTTCATCCTTAGCAAAAGGATTTGAATTTAATCGATTGCTTTTTAAAGAGGGGGGCCAAAACTACTACAAGGTCATAAAGACAAACATTAACAAGCAGCTGATTTTGTTATAGTTGATGATCTATTTGTGCTTGTGTTTGTTTGTGCTGTATGAGGAGAACCCAAACCCCCTACGATGGGAGGTGCGCATCTTCCTGCTTCAACACAGACCCCCTGCTTGCGATGGAATAACAGTTGGAGTGTGTCTGTCTGTGTGTGTGTGTGTTTAGGTAAGACGCTGGTGTATCCAGTGAACCTATCCGTACGGTCGACCCCTCTCGAAGCACTCTGTGCAAATGAAACCTTCCCGTACAGAAAGCGGATTCCCCCAGCGCTCTGTACCCGCCCCAATCAATACTCATCATGTAAGACATATTTCACAGAGATGGCCCTCTCACAGCGGGTCAAGGAAGGGAAGGAGGGAGATTTATCAATTATCCACTGCTATCTGTGACTCTTGTGATGTGAAGGAATCCTGATAATCTTGAATCCTAATAATAATAATTCCTCTGCCCTCGGTGAATGAAGTGAATCTGATTCTGTGGACAAATAATCACTGGAATGTAATTTGTGGATTCAAACACTGATCAATAAGGTCTGAATCATGGCCGCATTTCTTTGTGGGTTATGAGTCTTTAAATCACATCTTCCTTTGACTGGCTAAGCATCTCCCTGCTGGCAAGCCCAGCGCCACCCACCGTAACCTGGGAAGAAGCTGTACAGTTAAATGGAGCGCACGCTTCACTGGCCATGTGTGTCAACGCTGGCTGGCTTGGGAGAGCTCGCTCTCCTCAGCCATCTCCTCTGCAACACACACAAACACACAACCCCAGATAAGCTTACTGTACAATCACACCCTAACACACAATCATACACCTGAACACAAACACAAACAAAAGCACTCGAATGCATACTCAGATTAACCCTATGTATTGTCTACAACCAACCATACACACAACACCACAACTGGTCACACATATCCCATGTAGATAAACACGCATGCTCGGAACAAACATACTTGATCATATCCAGTGAGCATTCATGTAAACATACAAACAAACAAGACAACTTCGCACACTCAATCCCCCCTCCACCCCCCAACTCAAAACACACACACACACACACTTTAGTGAAGAGCAACAATGGGGAGAAGCAGTTTATTTATCCAAGCCATCCCCAAAACCCCCCCTAGCGACCACTTCTACACCCCACTATGCCTTAATCAGGCTAATTAATTTAGGTGAGCTTTTCAACTAAATGACAATATCCACACTGATTTGTCAATTTGCATAGCTAATTAAGTCATTAGCTAAAAACGTGCCGATTGCCAACAAGCCTTGCATTCACCATCTGTTCCTGTGAGGGGGCCTGTCAACCTACCTTTGGCCAATTTTGGGCCAAAAAAAAAAAAAAAATCCCTCCGACGATAACAGCTGGTGGCTAGTCTGGGACTGGGGAGCGCTAATTGTGAGCTAATTAATACTGTCTACTCGTCTACTCATCTCGTTAAGAGTTAGCGTTCGTGCTAGCTAACCATCGAGGCTTCTCTTCATTCACTCAGCAGTGTCATTAGCATATTTATACAGAGATTAGCAGCAAGTATGACATATTTCCTCCTCAGGCCTCCAAGACAACAAGTGGGAATCTAAAGAAGACATGGCTGAACCATGATGACAAGGAGGTCTGGAGGTTGGACAAAAAATATTTTTGTAAGTTTACTGACCTGACCTTATAACTGAAGCCCCTCTCAAGAAAGTTGTGCATTCAGAGTTAGAAAATGGCAGACATGCGTATGTTTGTTTTTTGATTTCACAATCAAAATATGAAATAAAATTTAAAAAAACAACAAAACAAAAAACTTAAGGATAACACACTTGATATTCTATATTTCTCTTGTACCATCAAATACCATGAAAAAAACAAAACTAACAAAGCATTTGTCCATCTTTCAATACTTTTCAACTTCCCTGTATTAGTAAATGCCACTCAAACAGGAGTAATTAGTGCATTTGTTGGGGACTATTTTCAGCAGCGGATTAATACACATTTGTTGCTTTAGTGAGTATTTCCAGCAGAGTGGTGTATGTGGGAATGACATGATGTTTATGGTAATGACGGAGCATGTCACCCAGTGCAACAGTGTGGCTCTTTGGCACAAAGGAAGAAGACATATCAGGCTTTGGATTCATAGTGAATACTAATAGGATCAGTCAAAAAAATATTGAATGAAAAGTATCAAACATAAATTCTTTCATAAAGACTTTCTTGTTTGTGCCTATCAATAGTGAATTAAGATCATTTGAGTCATGCTCTCAATGCTAGTGTCACATGACAGATGTTGTTTTTTAGCTGGTGTTCAACTGCAATTTCCTTGTTCCATATGGAACCTTGTAATATTATTTTTTTAAATTATTTTCAGAGTAAGGGCTACTGTTTGTATACAGTGGATGGACAGTTAATTAAGGGTTTAGTCCACAGTACTGTATGTCTTGTACTACAAATACATAGACTGACACTGACTTTCAGCATGAAAATGAGCAATAATTTTGCAAAACCTGCGACTAGAGGCCTGCCTTGGTAAAAGGATCAACATATTTTCAACTCTAAATTTAGTCCACTAGAGGTCAGTGTTGCTCATTCTATGAGTGCACTAACACCCTCCCCCCTCCCCCCCCCTCCCCCCCGCCACTCTCCCCACCTTTCTTCCCCTGCACCTCCTCTCCTCCAGTGACTGGTAACCCCCCCTTCCCTTTGCGAGGGTCCACTCCTTATTGTCATTGGGCTCACGTAGGCTTATGCTCAGCCACAAACGAACAACTTCTCAGACAAAGACAGCAGGCGCGCAACATATGTAACCAGCATGTTACCAGCCACGCTGCCAGTCTTTAAGAGGTGTGTGAATGCAAGGCATGAGTGGTGCGGGTGGTGTGTGTGTGTGTGTGTGTGTGTATTGGTGTGTGTGTGTGTGTGGGAGGGTGGTGGAGGGGGAGAGGGGGGGGGGTATTGATGGAGTACAGTGTGTGCATGTGAAGGAGGAAGGGGCTGGGGGTGGAGGGTGTATACAGATATCGGTGATAATGAGAGCTGGCACAGAGCCAAACTGCCTTCTAGAGAGAAAACAATTGCGCACGCTGTGTGTATATGTGTGTGTGTGATGTCTATATGTGTGAAAGGGAAAGGAAGACAGTGAGGGCAACAAATCTCAAAAGATGACGAGACAGCTAACTGTGGTCCACAAAAAAGAGGGACAGTATGGCATGTGTGTGTGTAGGAGAGAGAAGCCACCAAAGTGAAGTTTTCTGGCCTGAACTACATCAGTCTGGTGGAATATTAGAGAAACAGGACAACCAGTCAACCCAGTACTAAAATTATTCAACCAAACAGGATTTATTGAGTTGATACAAGTTCTATAGTGTACCTATATTTTGCCTACTGTGTTGTGTCTTATGTACAAGATGAACAGATTAATGCCAACCAGCTAAATTTTAACATAGACAAATTTCAGTATTGGTATCTGCACACTTAAGCTGTACTGGAATGATGTTCAAAAACACTGGAGTGCTGCACCAGCATGGGTACAGAATAGCAAATTAGATGCAGCAGTGTAAATATAAAACAGTATGTTTCTAATGAGCAGTGTATGTAATAGGTAGAGCCTCTGCAGACAACAGCAACAGCATCAAATTCTCGAGGGGAGTGCCAGGCATGTGGTGTAATACTCAGCTGTTTAAGAGGCTGTTTAACCTCTAACCGTGTCAAGTGGCCTGTTATGGAGACATGTGGCAAAATCATGCATTCATGCCCCGAAACACAGTGAGGAGAATCATAAGACTAGATTTTCCAAAAAGTTTTCTTGTCTGGGTTAATCTTTCGATTGTTACGATTATTGGTTATTGGGTTGTTTAATGTAGGATTATGATTTGTCCTCTGCTGGTATAAGGCAATGTAGTTCATGGAAGGTTTCCTCATTTAAAGGCAATAATGTACTGTGTTCAAGATTTACTCTACAATTGAATAGATGTGATAGAACATTCAGTCATAAAAAGCTAATCTTAAACTAATAACTGTAGAGTTTAATTGTCTGACATTGATCTAAATACAGTTTTAGGGAATTCTTTTACCACAACCAGCTTTAAATTCTTAGGATAACATTAGATAAAAGTAATTTCTTTGGTCATATACTGCATCTGCTGAGTGAAATTTACAGTAGAAATGCACACAAAATATACAAAAAATATCTTTATTGTAGATGCCAGAATAAAATATTGACATGTCCACACTATCACCCAATATTGGCTCATCAAAGATATTAGTTTTTTATAGTACATTTTGGCAAATGTCCTTATTTTATCTTAATTCATGTTTTAAATATTGTTATTATATGTGTTGTATTAATAAGTGTTATTTATATAGATTTAGTTTACAGTTATTGTTCAAAATATACTATTATCATCTTATATTTACAGCTACTGTAAAGTTTACTGTTACATATCGGGTCTTTGTGCATGAATTTCAAATAAGTGTTTCTGTAACAACAAAAAAGGGAAAATTTTGGTAATATTCTCAAATATGGATGTTGATATCTGCCTCAAAAATTCAATACAGGTCAAACCTTTTTTGTCATCAATTGCCATCAAACTGCTTGTTTTGTATTATCACGCAAGACAAAGAAAACCAACAAACCTCACAATTTAGAAACGTGATTTGGGAATGTTTGGTATTTTTGCTTAAAAAATTACTTGAATGATAAATCAATTACCAAAATAGTTGCTGATTATTTTTCCGTTGATTGAATCATAGATGAACTGACTGATCGTTTCAGCTTCTCATCATGTCCAGTTTCTTCTGCAGGCCACAGAGCAGTATTACAGGAGCAGTTAAGAGTTTACTGATCACTCACTTTAACTGCAAATGTTACTGAAAACAGAAACCCTCTTGTAAGCCCCCTCTGCTCTTGCCCCAAGACAGACACTAACACTCAATTACTAAATGTTACAAAAGTGGCTGCAGTATGAACTACTGGACATATGAAGCTCTTTCAGTATTTGATTTCTTTGTTTGTTTTTTTAATCTTAACCCTTATTTATCCAGGAAAAGTCAGCTGAGAATCTCTTTAACAGCAGCGCCCTGTTTAATATGTTTCTACAACATGCAGAGCTGCAGAGTACAAGCTACTGCTCCTCTGGGCAGTTTTGAGTTCAATGCCTTGCTCATGGGCATTTTCAAGGATGGTGGCTGAGAGAGGGCAGAGTGTGACTTTCCCCATTCCATTTTTTTCTATTTGGTGCTGAGATTCAAACATATATATTTTTTAAAACCTTGAGGCTACGACCACTTGGTTGAGCAACGAGGTCAACTGGGTCTTTTTAAACATACATATTCTGAAGTGCATGTAGTATGCTCAGAGAGAAACTGGTAGAAAATTATGGAAGTAGTTATATTGCCAGTAAGTGATACTATACTACCTGCAGCAAAGCTGCAGAGGAAGCCTTTTATTTATTTACTTACTTTACTTGTTATTTATAAATTTAGTTGTTCTTGTACTATTTTCTGCTTTGATGATTTTTAATGTCGTTTGTGTCACTCTTTATGAAATTTGATGTATTTTCCCTTTTGTCTTTTGGCGAGATGTTTTCATACAAGTCCCTCTGGGATTCTTTGTCTCACCGCACAGGTTTGAGTTTCCTTTCTACCCTCCTCTCATGGTGTTTTTTTTCCCTCATTCGGGCAAATAAATTAAACCTAATAGCTGCAATACCATTAGGAATTTCTCGTGCCTGTTTGTAACCCTGCAAACATGCATGTGGAATTAGAGAGAAAAAAAGAAAAGAGGAAGCAAACCGAGTGGAGCTGATGCTTACAGGTACCTGACTGGAGAGGCTGAAGTTGGTGGCGGGGCTGCGTTTCTTGCTGGCGGTGGTGCCCACGCTGCTGTTGGCGCTGCTGGCTGAGTTCTTCCGTTTCCTCCTCTTCGTGGTTGTCTGTCGGGCAGGCTCAGCTTTGGCGCGACCAGCAAAGAGAAACAGAGGCAATGCCAAGAACATAATGCATACAGACGGAGACAAGGTGTGGGGCTGTGTGCTGTGGGTGTGCGTCTGTTTGAGGTCATATAGTACAGGCTCAGACAGATGCAGAGGCGTGCAGACAAAAATTGTACAAAATATTTGTAAACATGCATGCATGCAAAAAGAACACATGTAAACGAAAGCACACGTTACACAGACGAGAGTGACTAGCCTACAATGATCCATGCTTTGTTTTCTTCAGAGGTGAAACCACACAAGAATTAACATCTCCCAAGACATGCACTAGTAAGAAAGAACCCCTGTATCATTTGCATAAATGCTCTACAATGGACCCTGATGCTCAACGTAATGTAAATTTGTTAATGATTTCGGCGCTGCACCGATTGCAATGTTCCTCAATAGCATGAGCCAGATTAAAACTGCTCTGCTGAGGCAGAAAGCACATTTGTGTTTGTCTTACTGAATATGATTTTATACCGTACCCATTGTTGCACATTTGATGCATCACCATAGATGAGATTGGTTGTGTTACTGTTTTAATCACTATGTGTTAGCCGGTGCTTGAGAACACACATTTAACTGGCACATGTAACCTGTGTTTGTTATTTATGAAAGGTATTAGCAATATTTTGTAACATGCAGTTGAGCATCCATTAAAAACACACAAAAATGTATTTCATGGCATTCCATCGAGCAACTAGAATGCTGCTTTTCTGTCAGACTACAGAAAATTGACATCGTAAGAGAAAAGATACCTTTTTTGTGATTTGTGGGAAATATTTCCGTTTTGAAGTTCTGTGGGTGTCCAGCTGAAACCGGAGCCAAAATTAGTTTTATTTTACTCAGGTGGTTGAATAATTTCTTAAAAGCACTTAAGACAGAATGAGACCAGAGAAACAGAAAAGTGAGGGAAAAAAGTGAACATTCAAAGCCAAACAGATGCTACTTTATACCATTGGGAAACTTATGCTTTAATGAAAGATGTTTTTCCAATTATGAGCTATACATAATTCCTGACGGTGCAATTAAACCACAAGTGAAAACATTATTATTAAAAAGATATGAAGTACTGACACAGGTTAAATAGAGATCTTGGTGTTTCTAGTATTTACAAAATAATTTATGTAGTGCATAATTTATGAATACACGATTTTGCAAATTCTGCCAACATTTGTTAGAAAACATTATTCCTTTTAATCTCAAGAGAGACAAGAAAACACTGCTGTGATCTTCAAACAGATGTTTGAAAATGAAATACATTTTTCGAGGTTCTTACTAATCACACCAAGGGAGATGCTTTCATATTCTGTTACAACAACCAGCAACTCATGATACAAACAAAACTGAAACTATAAATCAGAGGCAAGAAAATAAGGGAAATCAGTATCTTTCCTCTTTTGATTCCTGACTTTGACAGACGTGTGTGCAAAAACCGGGCCTATTGTCAGAGACAATCATTTCTGTTATCCGACTGGTTTCCTTCGATGCTGTGCCGGTGACGCACTAAAATCACTTCCATTTCCACCAAAAGGACTTATCAGAGCATAAATGTGCCTGTGGCTTCCTTCCTGGCTAAATCCCAACCAGTTTCCAGGCTGGAGAAGAATTGCAGGAAAAAGGGGAATAACACGCCACCAATAAGGAAAACCACAATTCAAGCTAAACTGCAAAGTTCAGACAAACTGCATGTCAAAATATAGATAGATGACATGAAATGACCCTGAAAAACAGTCTTAAGTGAGGAAGACTGACATGAAGGACACATCAGACTTGCTGTACTTAATATTTAAAAACTTAACCAACTTATGGACTCAAAACCAGAGCTCCCTAATTAACTATATTGAATAACACAGACTGCATTTTAAATTAAACAATATCCCACATAAAGCTGTTTATTATCAATCAAACATAATGCTATATATATGACAACTGCATCACCCAGAAAGCATTTAATATCAAGCTGTGTTCTCTTTCCATTGTGCACAATTAACCATCAATACCAGAGTCCTTTTTCCAACAACTTTATATTCATAAAATGCTTTCCATGTTTTTTTTTTCTTCTCTGTTTTTTCTTTTCTTTGAATAACGTTGTCGACGCCTGGGAGCTGCTGGCCGGGGAGCAGGATCTACTAGTTTGATGACACCCCGCACTCTTAATTAAAGTTACACAGGTCTGAGTCAAAGGCTTTTTGACTGGTGTTGGTTTTTAAAGACATCTCGTCACGCCTCGCTAAGCATTGCTGTAATTTGCAGCCACTACAATGTGTCCAAAAAAACTCGGCTTACTTCTCCCCAGCTTAAGACAGCACAGCCAATTTAAGCCTGGTACTTTTCAAAAACCACCCTTAAAACATCAATCATAGAAAGCTGAGAGGCCCGTTAAGATGGGCGAGGTTGAGATTCAAGAGGCAGCCCTGAATTCTGATTAATTTCACATACCTGACAGGCAAAACATATTTAAGGGATTAGGACATATAATGGCAAATTTGGAAACATAAATGATGCAATAAAAACACCGTCTTGAGAAAAAATATTCATATTCCTACAAAGTGAGTGACGGCACAGAATTAAAAGTGAATCAAAGCTGTTTTTTAAAGGAAAGCAAGTCACTTAAAACCTCTGTAAAGGAAACATTAACACTTAAGATTGGATCCACAACATTTTATAAAATTTAAATGATTTTCTGTTGCATTTATCCAGTTTGGATTTGACACTGTTTGGGACAAGAACTCTCTGGACTGTTAGGCAAAGCAGATGTATAAAGATTTCATAAAAATCTTTGCTGAATAAAACCCAAAACACATATTTTCACATTGGTCCATGTCCCATATTTGTCTGAATTCTGTGTTTTACTGAAAAAAGCTATCCACACCTGTTGCTTTCAACCGACTTTTGAACAGTAAAGACATGTTTTAGCAGTACATAGTAGGTAGTTACCTGGTGGGGCTACCATTCTCTGCCATTTTTGGAATAGGCATGTCTTGAGACAGTCGCGGGGGCTGAGGTTGTAGGTCTTGTGCCTTGACATGAGCTCCTGCATTGGCTCCAGGATGACACACAACTGCAGACACAACAGGACAAACCACACGTTCAGTTAAGGTAGATTTATTCAACATTTGATGAGAGAACGGTGTATTGTTGACTGCTGCGGCTCTTATCAAGCTAAAGCAAACAATGCCCATAAAAAGGCTGTGTTTGCTGCTCAATTAATCACCCACAGAGTGACTTTAAGTGATTAATTGTGCAGTAAATCTAGTTTTTATGGACACTATTAATAAAGTACCTTTAAAAAACAGGTTTATTGTCAAGTGCTTTAGAGAGAAGCACAAGAAAGACAGATAAAGAGAGAAAGATGGGCAGGCGGATACATTTTAATATGAGCAGCATTTTGTTGAGCTGTTTACAACTCACAGCAAAATGCGTACGATACATACATTCATGCGAGAATACACACCCAACAAACACACACAATGGTTCCTCGTTCCCACACTGTGCTCCAACAATATTCTCCAGTTAAAAGGCCCCAAGTACAATAGTCAGTCTGGAGAAAACTGTAAATCTCTGGTGATTTGCACTGAGAGGAACCAGGGGTCAGCCTGTCATCTTGAATACATCAGGCTTAGCTTATCCAGATAACATCTGGATAACATTACAAGCTGGTCAGCCCGCCTTCTTCAGCAGCAGCAACCATCCAGATGCTTGTCTGTGCCATCTGAGGATGATGATTGGACAATCACTGGTCTGTCTACAGTGCTGGACCAATCACAGGGGAAGAAATCTTGGGATCAAACTCCAGGCAACCTGCCCTGTGTTTTCCTCTGACTGGATTTAACTGTTTTGTTTTTTTCCCTAACCTTTTTTTCTGTCTTGAAAAATTTGACAGTTATACTTATACTTATCTACAATTAATGTTTTCAGCAAACTAAAAAACTGTAATGAAATGTCATCATCTACTTGGTTTTCTTTAGGGTAACAAGTAAGAAACTACTGATCTTACCCCAATTGTGACCATGAGCACAAGCTGTTGTGTCTACATAAGATCATATGTGTTGTTTTGGCATGAACTGAGAAACAACCCACATTAGTTTGCTCAAGTATGAGGACTTGCTGACATTGGAGCCCTTTGCTCACCTTGTAGCAGCCACAAATACATATCAGGTGTTGTGTAGAATAGATTTTCTTGTCGTTGTTGCACAATCAGCCACAACTTAGATTCCATTAATGGATATTTTAAACTTATATCACATTTCTGGGCTGAAAAATCTACCCAGCAGAACAAGTCCAAATCAACTCAGACCTACTATTCCAAGCGATGAGTTTTCAAAATTAAACAACAAAATACGTCATCGTCTCCCTGAATGACACACGTAATCGTTTTCTGATCTGACGCCCCTATCAGCAGGATGAAATCATTTGTTGTTTGATTATGATTAAGTTAGGTTTAGGCACAAAAACAACATGGTTAGGGTTAGGAAACAGTCGTGGTTTGATTGAAATAACTACGTTGGGTTAGGGTTGAAAAGGAGATGTGATTAGCGGTCTCCCATGTCAATGTCTGATGTTTTCTTGACCCATCTATCCACCATCAAGGATCTATAATGACATCCCGCTACTTCCTCTTTTGCTCCCGACAGACAAGACTCATAATTACAACAGCCGTTAGAGGTCTTTGTCTCTTAACCTAAACATCTGTCCTTATTAGGCATTTGCTGAAATGACTGATGCTGTCGTTTTTCTTGGGAGGACAGCCTTATTCCTGGACCCACTTTGCATTAAGAATTGCTGAAGTGATTACCCTACCAATCCCACAAAGAAGAACATACTAGAAACATGTAGTAAATGTCATCAGTCTTGCTAACAAACAAACGGTTGTTGTAGCTGCAATCTAATTTAAATCATATGGCCAATGCCTGTATTTTGGGTAGTTTCCCAGTCAAAATGTGATGTAAGGTCAAAATTGCTGCAGTGGAAGTAGGTGTGAGTTTAGTGTTGCTCAAGGGCACTTTGACAGTCGTTACTGGAGGAAGCAGTATTGTTAATCATTCACTGCATGCTCAAATGATCTCATCTGACCTTCAACATCCCACCACCCTTACATTTCTGATGTCAATTCTAATCAACATGCTCATCCTGACTTCAGCCATACTGTACGGCAGCTTGGAGCTGAAAAGAACAGAAAAAAAAAAAACAATGACAGCGCTTTGAAGGATACTGTATCTGTCAGTTTTCGAGGGTTTTATACAAATCACCTTACAACACCAGGAATCCTTCCAAAAATGTTTTAGTGTGATGGATATTCAAACAAGGAATGTTCAGTCAGGGGTTTCAAACTAGCCATTCTAACAAACACAGACTCAGCTGCTTACGCCAAATTACCCTGAATAAACATAGTAATGTCTGTTTCTATTCCCTCTGTTAGGACGGCAGTGTTTTGATGCCACGCAGCTCGAGGTAAAGTGAACATCCCTGTAGCAGACTAATCCCGTGTTCTCCTCTGATAGTTCCCTCCTGACACAGTAATATCCCTCCCCAGCTCAGCCAACAAGCCCTGGCTCTCAGCCTGAAAACAAGGGCTATTTTCAGGCTGAATAGTAGGAAGCCGGCAGCTCCAATACATGGAAGGGTTTAAATACTCCAAAGGAAAAAAAAAAGACAGAGTGTATGTGTGAGTGAGAAGGAAAAAGGCTGGTTGTAACCCCTTAGCCAGGAAACCGTCAGTCTTTTTTGGAAGGACTGATAAATGCTGGGAAAGGCCTTTTCCAGAGACACATTATTGCCAGTTTAATGTGAGGAAAGGGTGTATTTTACCTTGACAACCTCAGATAACAGTGGGGGAAAATATCATTTGCAAAGTGTGTGACATGATAGATAACAGTAACCACACAGCAGTGGTTCCCAACTTGGAGGTCAGGACCCCCAGAAAGAGTCATGAGATGATTCTAAGGGATCCAGAGATGATTACTGGAGTGAAAGTAAGAAAATCAAAACTCTGCTACACAAATTATGTTTGTTTTTACACACTTTTCAGTAATGTTTGCTTTGTTGCTTGTCAAATATTATGTAGTTTTATCTCCTCATGCCTCAAAATAGTATCCACATGAAACTAACTAAAAAGGGATGCTTTGTTAAGGTATTATTACTTAGATGCTTTACTGAGGTAGTATTAGGGTCACAAGCAAAAAAAGTCAGAACCACTGCTTTACAAAATAAAATCTCAATGAAATAATTCTTACATATTAATGTTCAAAACTGCAAACCTGGGAAAACTCTCATGTTTATCAATAAACCAAATAGCATTGCAATGTAGTTTATGATATTTTCATTATTACTGAAATTAAAGAAAACCTCAGAACAAAGTCCAATCCCTCGTTAAGAATTAATATTTTCTGTAGTGTTTAAAATAAAACCACATTGTGCTCTGGGAAAGTCAGCCAATTCCTAATTTGCCAGACGCACAAGGTTTTATGTGAAATATTTCAGTTTTAGACCACTGAGGCAATGCGAGTCATTTCGATAGAACGAACCATTCTTCAAATGCAAAGCTGGGACTGTTTGGACACAAACAACTTAACCTCATCCATGAAATGTGTGTTGTCTGAAAACAAGGCATGATCCCTGTTTTATTCGCTGTGCACTGACCATCTGAATCACCTAAATAAAAGAAAAAACAGAAGCTAAATCTTTAGTGTGTAATTACAGATACTTGAATTATGTGCTTTCTCTTTCAGTGGCATTACAGTTGCTTTTTGTATCGAAAATCATTGTTATAGGAAAACAAAAACAGCCACCCTGCTCCCTCTCTCTCTCCCTCTCTCTGTTTTTCTCAGTTATTATAAGCAGCGGAGGTGCCGTTCCCCGATTCGCGCGCCATTTCACAATTATGAGTCTCAACAGGGAGCGTTCATTAATGTTATGCTAATTTTCTGTATCCAATTAATTCTTCTCTCTCCCCGTCTCTCTCCCTCTCGCTCTTGTTCTCCCATTTGGAAATAGTAGCTGTCAGTCAACTATGGCGTTGAAAAACACAAACAAAACCCTGTGAAATAATCACTAATGTATTCAGCCGGCTTATACTTCCTATTTCCGTAAATTAAATTGCTGCGGTCAGGTAGAAAAACATGTATACGGAGAGAGTAAAGAAGAAATAAGTGCTTATTTTTTTGTTTTGATGCCATGCACTTTTGAAATTATACACTCAGGTTTCAAACGCCCAAGAGTCATAAAACGTGTTTGGCACATAAATAACAGCATAAGCTTTCAATTCCAGTAAAAAATGAAAATAAAAAAGAGAAAAATAGTTACATATACAGTCACGATATGACCTTAAACAAACTGAAGACTGATTATGAGAAAGCAGGAAAGCATATCTTGAAAATGCAACTCATTGAAACTTGAATATTCAAACACTGATCTATATTTGAAATAAAATATCACAGACTTATTGTAGAGAATGCTATATAAACATGTCATGGACCTTATTAACTATGACAAAAAATGGATATTCTGCATGAAGAACATAAATATACATAAATATAAGAGATTTAGTCAGAATATATGAGTAATATGAATTATAACGTTTAAAACTGGACATGAATTGTTTCTCTGTGTGCACCAAGTCTGAGGAGATCAGAGCAAACACAACAGCAGAATGACAGTCATAGACATTGTCAGACACGCACGTGCACGTGCACACACACAAACACACACACAGCCCTTACCCTGAGGTAGTTGAGGGTGAAGTTGGTCAAACCCATGCGAGTGATGTTTTTGGACAGTTGTTCCAGCACCTGAGGGTCTTGTGCCTGAAGCAGAGAAATGAAAGAGCAGCAAAATGAAAATTAAGGGCAAATGCACATATAGGTTATGTATTGTGCATGTATATTGTTATGTTTGCATTTAGCTGAATATGACTAATTAAAACTAATGATCTAAAAGCAATTAGGCTAAGTGGCGTGCATTGGATATGCACAATCGACACATTCACACCCTCAAGTCATAAATGCAAGTGCTTAACATTGTTACTGCAGTGTTGTCATTTAAGGATAAGAAGAAGGTAAATGGAAGCATTTTTAACACTATTGTCAAACTAATTAATCAACATTACTTATTGTTGTTCAATTAAAAATTACACACAATTTCCATTCCATTTCTTGATTTGATGATGTTGCTGAGTGCATATAGAGTATGTAGGGTCTGGGCTGCAGGGAAAATTAATTTAATAATGCTAAGTTATTAAAAGACTAGCCAATAATTCCCAGCCTTTTATTCCAAGCGTCGCTACTAAGTGATGTAGTCTCGTTGACAGTTGCATCATTGCCACAAAAGATTAAAAACTGACCATCAAAACTGCACAATGAACAAAAACACACACACACACACAAAAATGGCAATTATAGAACGAAATCTGATTGGAAAAAAAAAATGAAGACACATGATTATTCACCAAGCTTGTTTGCCACTCCAAGAATAAGCAGTCAAATCATAAAAAAGCTGTAGGTATTGACAGACCAAAACAGAGCCCAGACTGAGGAGAAGCAGTGAGCACACTTGCATTCACCGCCTCATGAAAAATGCATAATTCTATCTCCTGTCGCATCTCTGTGTGGAGAAAGTCAAGAGGGAAGCGAGGGAGTTCTTCTGTACCGTCAGCAGACCAACGTGAATGACAGGAGAAATGAACTAGTGTGCATTATTGGCAGCCAGCGGATCAGCATCTGAATTACTTTACTCATCAAGTAGAATTAGGCTAAACATACTGTACGGGAATTTGTCTTGGCAGCGCTGGTGCAGCGATGTATCAACAATTTGTGAAGTAACACAAGTAAATACTGGCACATATGGTGCAGGGACAACAGAGACGCTCGGTTCAAGAGGCCAGAGGAAGACAAACAACCCAGTACAAACTCTAGAAAAACACATTCAGAATTCAAGATGCATGGCGGTGGGCCAAATAGGAAGTTTAAACAGCGAAGACAATGTCAGTGGGCATCTACAGTACATGAATCAAACCTAATGCGAGAGAAGTCAGGATGCTGCTTGTCAGTAGAGGACTGTGACTAAATACATTTTCTCAAGTACCGTACATGAGGAGAATTTTGAGGTATTTTTTTAATGCAATTTGAGGTACCATTTTATGATATTTTACTTATTAACTCCACGACATTTCAGAGGGAAATATTGCACTCCACTTCATTTATTTGACAGCCACAGTTGTATTAAAACACATTTTACATACAAAACATACCATGAGTTTGTAAAATATGACACAATAGTATGGATTAAAGTACCCAACCAAATATAAAGTAGTTAAAATTAGTTTAAAATTGTGAAATGATGCTTCCACATTAAGGCATTAGTAGTAATATTCATATAACATCAACATAACAAATACTTTTACTTGTAATACTTGAAGTACAGTTTTTGTAAGTACGATTTTGAATGCAGTACTTTTATGTGTTAAATTCTGTTACTGTTACTTTTGCTTAAGAAAAGGATCTGAGTACTTCCTCCACCACTGCTTTTTTTATTATTATGTTAACAGTAAACAGTAAAACAGTAAAATCAACTGCTAATACCAACATTTCATGTGGAAAAAATAGGATTGACAATTTTTTGTTACTGACTTCAGTACAGTCTGAGTTTTTGGAGTCAGCATCTAGTGGGCGTTAGAGGAAGTGCAGACATGACGGTGTTGTACATTTTACCACAGAGCTGAAATGACAGTTGAAATCACTTCACTGTTATGAAGCTTAAATTTTGTCAGTAGCAGAGTAACAATGACAATAAAGTGATGACAAACAGTCTGTGGAGAAGATGTGTGTGACAAGGCTGTTATTTGAGACCGAATGCTAGCTTTTATTTGAGAATTTATGGTAAGCTACTTAATGTCAAAAGTGCTTTTGTAGACCTAAACAATGATTAAATGTAAAGCAGGCATGGGAAGACATATCTATATGTTTCTCTCATACTGCACGTTTTTTACTAACACTTACTCTTTCCTCTTGTCCTCATAGGTTTTTGGTTTCTAAGTAATTTGAGTCGATTTTAAACTGTGTTGAAAGGACGTACTTTTCCTTACAGTCAGTAGGTGTTTACATCATGTTGTTGTATTTACTCTTAATTATTAAGTAAACTCTTTCCAGTATTTCTTTCCATCTCACAAACACAAACTTGATCTGAGGAATCACTCATCAGTCAGTCATTGCCAGTATCAGTTACAGCTCCCTTCTTTCTAAACATTTGGAGACTTGGATAAAAGCAAACTTTTCCAAACACTTAATCTTGAGGGATGGTGAAGAAGTGCAGTAGTAGTCCGGCTCACTTCAAAAAGTGGGCCTTCCTGTGTCTGTATCTGCTTTCATTAGTCCAAGCAACGATCAAAAGAGTGAACTCACTCGCACAAAACCACTGAAGATCTGGCCAGGACCCACAATACCCAAAATATTCCACTCTCCAGGAATTAGTGTGAATACCCAGAGGGGCCAATTTATTGGTGAGTGAAATTCATATGAAGATTTGGCCAAAAAAGAGGCTGGCTATACAGGCAAAGCTGCTTCTTACACACACCTTTAAGTCCATGGGGGTAAATAGAAAATACTGAAGGAAGGAATCTTGTTTTATTTATAAAGCAAATGGGAGGAGCAGCATGGAAAGCAACTGTACTGCATATAACTGCTTAGAAGGAAAACCCATGCAAAGGCCTTTAAACACCAGGGATGTGACGACTAAATGACACAAAAATGCCAAATACTCGCCTACGAATATTTAGCATTAAAACTGTTCCTACTGGCAGCGATACGAATTTGCGACAGAAACACGAATTTGTGAAAGAATTTGAAACAGCTCACTCTTCAGAAAAAATGACAAATTCAACATCATCCAGTGATGATGATGATCTCTGACCTGCGTTCGGGGTGTCGTCCACAGAAGCAGCTGTCTGTCAGCAGCAGCTCCTGGGGAGCTGAGAGGAGTGTGGCCGACTAAACTGCCTTCACCACGCTTACTAACAGCAGAAATTTACTGAACCAAAATAGTTTTCATGTCACCTCTATGAGAAGAAATCGACAGTGTTTGTATTTATTGATTCATTGATTTTATTTCCCACCGTAGCGAGTGAGGGGAATCTGCCTGTAGTGAAACAGACAAGCTCACACAGACAGACTGGGAGCCTTGATCAATCAGTGTAGATACGGTAAATAAGTTCTCACATACAGCAGGCTATTTGTGTGATTTAAACAGCTTTCTGTGCAGATTATGCTTCACTAAACGTGACAGAAATAGACTCCTCTGTGTCCTTTGTCATACAATACATGATGATGAGAAAAACACAAGAGCAACAGGTCCGTTGTCATCAGGAGTTGTGACGTGTCGTTGATTGCGAATAGATTGGTGCCTTTATTCGCAGTGCGAAAGCTCAGAAAAATCGACCATGTTCCAAAAAAATAATTACATCACTTTTTTGCCACTTAATATTCGTGTTCTGTGTGAAAGTACTCATGACCAAAACAACAGTTCAAAAAAATATATTGATGTGCGAATCAATGACACGAAAAAAAACGCCCCCAGTGTGTAAAGGCCTTAAGAGCACTTTAGATTTTTCTTTCTTGGCTCATTGTCATTTACTTACTAAGGGGGTTGCATGACCATTGGGCCCTTGAAACTTGTAAATGCACCACTGCATAGCTGTGTGACCAATGTGAATATATATACAGCAGTTTACATGTGTGTATGTGTGTGTGTATATATATTCACGTTGGTCTATATATATACATATATATATATATATTTGCTTATAAAAATTAGTCATGTTTGTTCCCTGGCAACAGCAGAAATATTTTCTTTTATTATGCTGTTTCAGTTCAAAATAATTTGAAAATAGAAGACCTATTGCTAGCTCAAGCTAGCACACTCCACGGCTCCAGTGACTAAATGTGTGTTACACTTAGTGGAATTAAGCAGATTATTCATTCGACCTTGTTTTTTTTTTCCCCCTCTCCCCCTTTTCAGACAAGGGCCCTTTTTTTTATCCTCGGTGGCCTTTGATGTCTGCAAATAAATTGGTTTGCAAAAATCCCTCCAAACTGCTTTGTTGGCGTTTAAATTTCATATGCTCATGAATAGCTTCTAAAAAGTGTCTTGGCAGGGTGCACAGACCCTCGTTGCGATTCAAAAAGTGACACCTAAATGTTGAGATCTGAGTTTTTGTTGTGTGTTAATGATGTCACACTTACGTGCATGGCCAGGATGCTGCGGGGGATGAGCTCTCGGTACTGCCGGATGGTAAAGTGCCATGTCTTGATCCTCATCAGATCATCAAAGGCAAACTCCAGTATCAAACGACCCTCTGTACAAACCTGGACAAAGATCACATGGTTGGTGTTATTTTACATTTCTCCTCAGCCTGATATCTCTTTCAGGAATCTTTAACTGGCCGGAAGGCGGCTGTCAGCTGATTTGGATGGAGACAAAAAGAAATCAGTGTTTATTGGCCAGGTGTGATTTTCATAAAAACGCTGGAAGGGGTTCTTCTAGGTTTTGGAATTTGTTCAAGGACTTTGTAACATGGAGCGAGCTATTATGCTCCCAATATTTACTCTGCTCGCTTCCCTCATTCAGAGCATCTGTCCTTGGGCCTCTCAACCATCCAGCTATTTCTAAAATGTGAAAATAAATGTAATCTGGAGAGGGGTATGTTTACGCCAGAGACAAAAGAACTTCAGGTCAGAGAGTTGCCAATTAGGAGTATGGAGAGAGAGAGAGCTGGAGAGAGAGACAGACAGACAGAGAAAGAGAGACAGACAGAGAAAGAGAGAGAGGAGAGAAGACAGAGAAACAGTGAGAGGAAAAAAACATTTTTTCGCCCCTTTAGCTGAATGCAGCGCTTGCCGGGGCCCTTGCGCTTCTCCCGTATTTCGTTGCTGTGACAACCAGGGAGAGAGAGAGAGTGAGGAGAGAGAGAGAGAGAGAGAGAGAGAGAGAGAAAGAGAGAGAGAGAAATGGAGAGACAGACAGAGAGGGAGAAAAAAATCAGCTGATTAGTTGGCATGGCAACGGCAAAGATGTAATCCCACCAGACACACTCTAATCAATGCCCCCAGCGCAGATGGTCTCCTGAGGATCAACAAGAAAGAGGCTAGCGGTCATACTGCACCGCCCGCCCCCCTCCACATCCCTCCACCCTCATCCCCCACTTCCCACCCACCCACCTACCCCTGCCAGTCACGTGCTCCACCGCTAACTCCAACACATTCAGTAAAAAAAAAAAAAAAAAAAGAATAAATAGAAGCTCGACTGCTCCAAAAAAGCCTGAATACAGAGCTGCTTCTCTGCTGTCTCGACGGAAAATGTGGATACTGTATAATGTTCTCACTCTGTGTGCAATGGTGTGTTTCCTGAGATTACAATAAGTACATATAGAGAGAGTTTTGTTCCACTATGGCTCTATTGGTTGTGCTGTGCTCTCCATAATACACAACTTTCTTTTATCTGGCCGTGTCCCTGCTCAATTCTAACAAGCTGTTATTCAACCACTTCTCAAAAAATCAAACCTTGATCCTTCTCTACCTCAAATTTACAGGCCCATCTCCAGGTTTCCTTTTGTAGCCAAAATTTTAGAAAAAGTGGTTGCTAAGCAGCTCACAACTGCAATAGACAGAGCATAATAGCTTTGATATGTTTCAGTCTGGCTTCCGCTGGTTGCACTCAACAGAAACGGCTCTTCTCAGAGTCTTGAATGATATCTTGATGCATGGTGACACAGGAGAATGTTTAGTGTTGGTGCTGTTGGATCTCAGTGCAGCTTTTGATACGGTCGACCACTGCATCTTGGTTGGTCGGTGGGTATCTCTGGGTCAGCCCTGCAGTGATGCTCCTCTCTGATAGGAGTTTTGCAGTTTCTGTTGCCAGCTTCGCCTCCTCATCTGAAACTCAGTATTGTGGTGTGCCCCAAGGTTCAGTCCTTGGTCCTCTTCTGTTTGCCTTGTATATGCCTCCCCTTGGACAGATAATAAGGCACTTCAAGGTATCTCCTATCACTGCTACGCAGATGATATTCAATTGTACGTCTCACTTAACCCTCAAAACATAGCTAAATTGTTTGTTTTAAATAATGTGTAAATGCTATAAAAAACTGGACAGCAGATAATTTCTTACAGCTTGATTCCATCGAGCATAGCTGCATTGCGCTCCGGCTGTGAAGCGGCTACCGCAGTGCGTTTCAGAAGTGTCCAAGAAGCGTCTCTCCACTGCGCTAAACATATGCGCCTAGTCTATTTTTGATGGAAGCTGTGTCAAGCTGCACAGAGCAGATTGAGTCGGGCAGGAAGTGAGACAAAGCAACAGCATAGAGCATCCGGTCACATCACTACATAAACATGTTATAACCGGTTGCACCAGGCCAGAAGTCAACCAGTCAGAGGATATTTGTCACCATGGACGACGAGACGTTCATCTTGGAAGTGGAAAATCCCAAAATTTTATGACACCACTGCTGCCATGACTGGCCTGGTCCCTGGCTCCCCCTCCCCTCCAGGGTGGCGCTCTTCTTTCTGGTTCTGCCAAAGCAAAACACTCCACTCCTATGAAATTCTCGCAGTGGGGTATGACCGCGAAGGAAGGAACAAAACCGCGTCGCAGCCAGAACGCGACGCAGCCAGGCCCAGTGGAGTCAAGGTATTACAGCTAAATGCAGAAATCCTTATCACTGCCCCTCCTAGTCTTGTACCTAAGATAAGGGATGGTCTTGAGTCTTTTACCTCAGTGGTTAAATCCTCCATAAGAAATCTGGGTGTCACTATGAACCAGGCTCTGACTCTGCTCAACAGGGGAAGTGTCTGATTCGCTCTTGTTTTTTCCATTTGAGAAACACTGCAAAGCTCAGGCCCATTGTGTCTCAAGCGGAGATGAAAATGTTAATTCATGCTTTTATATCATCCCGTCTTGACTGCTCCATTTTCACTTGCCTCAGCAGAACATCCCTGGATTGTTTACAAGTGGTCCAAACTGATGCTGCCAAACTCTTGACCAGGTCCTCCAAAAGGTCTCATGATGGTCTCTTTTGCTATGTTGTGACGCATATCGTAAAATGGCGAAGACTGATGAAAAATTGAAAGTCTAAGCTTTACAAAAGGCTCATAAGGAATCGCGTTATAAAATAGGTTTTTAAACAATTGTTTATGATTGCAACCACAAGAGATCCTTGAGCATGCAGTCATAAATGTGCACAAACAATATTACACACACGCACACACATGGACAAACACATGATCTCCTTCCAGTGGGTGCACTTACAAATATCAATCAGTCAGTCACTTTATTTGTCCCCAAAGGGCAATTAATGGAGTAGCAGTGCAACAGAAACACAAGATAAAGCACAAAGCACACGAACAAATCATATACATGGAAATAAACAGAGTAAACATGTTTAAACAATCTAAAAATAAGTAAAATTATGAGTAAAAAAAAAAATCAAAGAGTTTTTTATATGTTAGTTTTGGCTAATGGTAGTCTAAAAAGGGAACCCAATACTGAATGAGGAACAAAATATAAAAATAGATATATAGCATTCTGGAAATTAATACTTTCATTTAATAACTGACATAATTCAGTGCTGATAGTTTTAGTTAGTTTGCCTTTGATAGTTGGGATCTGCGTGGTCTGATAATGGGCTTGTCTGAGCTAGATAAGTGTGGATTAGACTAAAGCAATGTTTGGAAATAATCCGTGGTATTTAATGGACAATAAAAATGGTCTTTATTTTATTTTTTTAATTTAGTCTAATTCCAATTGCAGTTTGTCCAGCAGCTGACCCCTGAGTTCACAGTCAAAGGAAGGATGCAAAAAGATTGACCTTTGCTTTTCTAGCTAGCAACATCTCCCAAAACCAAAACAATACCTTCCTAGAAACTGTGGGAGTAAACCAGGCAACTCCAAATTTGGTGATATATGTCTTTTATCATCACTGCTCCCTTTTTTGCAAAAGTGGCTGTGATTTGAAGGCTTCTTTCAGTAAATAAAAACTCAAAAAGAGTCACATCTTTGTTGCATTGCTCTCCCTTGAAGTCCACATATCTCCAAAATATCAACTTTGAGCTAAAAAAAAGCGTTGTGTAAATGCAGTGGACTTTTAAATAGTTAATTTAGTTCAAGAAGTAAAGGAAGTGTCTCAACTCATAAAGGAACAATAAATAATTTTGATGTATTTAAAACATATGTATGCATATTACTTAAGTTTCAGTATTGGCTTCAAAATAATCATCACTTGACCCTCAGGTTTAGAGCTCATGTTGAATTATAAGAAAGAATGCTGCAATTAATTCACTTGAGCACTCCAATTGCTTGTTGAAAGGTGGAAAAAAAAAACATGCAACCTTGGTGTTTTTTCTTTTTTCCTTTGAAATAAAATGTGTCATGGTTATTATGTGTGTGGATGAGTTTCATGCCCCTCGGGCCGTTGAAGCCTATTAAAAGACCAAATACTTAGGCATGTATGAGGAAATAAGTAATTCTTTACATCATTCCTGAAAGTGTACTTTCTGTAGATTTATGGTATTTACCCACCAGCAGTGAAATAGCTTGAATTGCGTTTACTCATGAGCCAGTGTCTTCTGATGCTTTCCAGGTGCAGTAGCCTACAGTGAAACAATGCTGCACTATTGATTCCTTTTTCCATTGTGCCAACTGTGTCTTTAGCATTGCCTCCACTATTGCTCTTATTTCTCTCTGCAGGCTTTCTGCTTCTCGTAACTGATAAATAAATTGGTTACGAATAAGCCGCCTAAATCAGAACCAGAATAAGAATCACTTTAATTGCCAAGTGCAATAAATGTGCTGGAATTTGTCTTAGTGGCACTGGTGCAGAGATATATTAACCACAAATGCAACCAAGGCAGCCTTTCCCACAGATTCCAGTGTAGATTCAATCACAAAAAAAACTATTTACTGTATTTCTCCATACTGAGAGCCATTTGGTTAAAATCTAATATTTCTCACAATGGCCAAAACCAATTTTTTTTTATAGCAAAATAGTGTTCACTTATGAAAACTAAAAGGAGGAAAATCCCCTTGAATTAAAAAGTGGTCCATTAAATGGTACAGCCCTTCACAGAGAGTCCCCATTGATTTAAGAGCAGGGTCATAAATCTTCCACAGAACGGGGCTGAGATCAGGGGATCTCCGGCTGAAAAGAGCAAGAAAGAATAACAGCGTCCTGCTGCTGAGATACTATTCAATACTGTTCCTTAACATGACAATCAATTAATAACAGAGGAGCTGAAGGTCATTAAATCGATTATTATGAGATATGCAGCATTCATGGCTACTTGGTGAATATAAATAGGATCAAAGTTGACTTAATGCTCAATTATAGCTAGAAGCAACTGACATGACTTATAATATGTAACTTAACATGATCCTCTGTATCTGTAAGCACAGAGGAGTTTGACATTAATATTAGGATTGTAACATTTATTGTTATTTATGGTTAATGCACATATAAGTGAGGTGTGACACTGTAAATATGTTGAGTTACTACAGTAGCAACACCAATAAATCACTCAGACTAATATATTGGCCGACATTAGCTTTATGCAGATATACAGTGCACGAATCTTGTATATGTCGGTTGATAAGTAACAAGCAATGTCAGGACAGAAATGGCGACGCTATGTTGCAGGAAATTTAGAAACAGTCTTCATCACATAGTTTGTCCATCAAAGAACAACGACTGTTTAACTGTAAAATGTTCCACTCAGTACGTGTCTAAAAATAAATACTGGCCAATATATCATTGCCAGACTTTAAGAAAGAAATTTAAGTATCAACAGCTGTATCAGCCTCAAAATTCCAGCATTGGTCGCACAATGAACAGTATGTTGACAATTAACTCACAGCTGAGGACCTATTTCAATAATCTAACTTAATTATAAAAGTATAGGTTTAGTCTTTAAGATAAGTATACAGTAGTAGTGCACAATATATGTCACAACATTACGTCAATTATATATAATATAATCGAATGCACACCTGTGAGACAGGTGCCTTCTGGAACAAGTGGTGGACACATACTGTCAGCACACATTTTATGAAAGAAGCAGCTACATTTCAGTCATAGACTGTTGTTTGGCTTCAAATAAACAATACAACAAGCGATATCTTTATGCAGGCTGCAACAACCAAACAGAAAAGGGGTTAAATTACTGGAACATCTGAGACACACAATGACAAATCTAAAATGCACACATAAGTCATATCATAGATACATATATAAACAGATCACAAATCTCATAATAATACAATTAAAAAAGGCAACAACAAAAGCTTAATAACAATCATTAAAGGGTGAGGGTACTCAGCACTGGTCTAGGTCTCCTATCATAACATTAACATAAGTATATACTGTGCAAGGGTGAAGTGAAAATGTGCAGAAACTTTGAACAAAAACCCAGGCAAAGCCCAGAAAAACACAGGCTGTTGATGACACATGCACTAGTCAATTTCTAAAAAAAAATCCACTCAGGGAATTAAATTCACTTGAGCTGAGATCACTGTGTCACAAACTCGCCTTTTGCTCTTTGCTCTCCTCCCAGCATGCTGAAACCCCCAACTGGGTACCGGTAACAAGGGCCGTGGGCTCTGAGCTAACACACACTGGCCAGGGAAAGCAAGACCTGCTGGGTAGTGAATAGAGGTGCTGGGATACCGGGGGCGGCTGGGTAGCTGGGGGATTTGGGTCAAATTGGCACCCTGTGTCACCTTGTCAACACCTCCCTGCACACATTGTCCACTAGCACCTGAGCAACACCGCCCACTCTTAGCACCCTGCTAGTCCCACCCATTCGTTTGTCTGTCGAACTCGACCAGAGGAGCAGAGACGAGGGGTGGAGATGGAGAGAACACATGAAAACTACACATGAAACTGTGCTGAGCTCCTTCTAAAACTGCCTCCTTTTGGATCTCACTGCTTCCACCATTTCCATTACATTTAATTGTTGAACGTTTAGACTTTACACTTTTTTTTAAATTAATAGTTTTCAACAATTTGATTTTGTTTCATTATAGTATGATATGTGGTAATCTGCTAATCATTTGTTGACTTTGTTTTTGGAAATGCAGTACTTTACAGGTAATTTTCGTTTGTCACAGCTTATTTTTGTAGTTTTGGCCATAATTTTCTCAGTTATCATAACGTAGTCACCAATTTTATTGCTGTGATCTGTGAACATCGTGACTTACTACAGTTGAGTCAGACAGGACAAGAAACGCAATTATAGGTAATCAGACACTTAGTAAACAAGGCATTGGTCCCCAAAGTGGGTGTCACAGGACCTTGGGGAGCCTTACGATTTGTTCATTTCCAAATGTAATGTAAATTTTTATAACATTTTAGCACAATAAATAAAAAGGCTACAGTTGCATTGACTACATTATTTATATTTTTAAAGATAAAAACAGAAGGGATAAGGAAAGAACACTGAAAACACCTTATTGAAAATCCTGTTATATGTGCACAGTTGAGATTGGTGACATGATGGCTCATAGCTGCAGGTTTCTTAGAGAAAACGCTTTCATGCACCCATGCTCCTCATGGGTTTTCCAGATGCTAAGCAGTCAGATATAGCAAAAGTCAGAGCAAGCTATACATGATGAATATCTATATGAAGAGGTGTCTTGTTTTTAAAACGTTTAGGAACCACTGATCTAAACCGCCTCATTTGGAGGTAAAACCAAAAGTCAGTGCATTTAAATGTTAGTAATAATGCTTCATTGCACAGGTAAACTGTGGTTGCACAACTAAGGCCAGTACAGTAGGTCAAAGTTGAACCAAGAAGCAAGAAGTGTGCAAACAGTTTGGGTAATAATTTTACTGGTCGCCTTTGTTTTGCCTTCCAAATATCTTTGGACAACCCGGGAGTTTGTTTAATTGGCTGGGCAGCCGGGTAGCCGAGAGGTTTAATGACCAATCGTGAACCACAATGTACCCGGTTTGAGTCTGGCCAGGGACCTTTGTTGCATGTTGTTTCCCTCGTTTTCTGTCATCTCTCTGTTATTTATGCGTTAATAATGAGGCATAAAATTCCCCCCCAAAAAATTAGTTTCCAAAAAAAAATCTGTCTGATTGTCTGCCCATTTGCTTCCCTTGCACAGTCTGACTTTATTTTACCGATGTCACCGCATTCCCACGTCGCACCAATTAACTCGGAGAGTACAGTGCTGTTTTTACCGACAGGAATGATGGTTAAATCTACGAAAATAAGACCCACGTTGTAACAAATCAGAATTATTCTTTAAATATGCTCATGCCAGGAAGACAATTTTGAATTTGAATTTTTGAAAGAGAGAGAGAGAGAGAGAGAGAGAGAGACAGGCAAAAAAAGATACAGATAGAGGCAGAGGGAGAGAGAGAGAGAGAGAGTGGGAGAGCAAGAGAGCGAGTTGGGAGCTGGGGATGATTTCTCTAGGGATGAAGGATGCGGGTGTGTGTGTGTGTGCGTGTGTGTGTGTGTGTGTTGAGGGTGCGGGGGGTGGGGTGGGGGGGGTTGAGAAGAAGAGGGGGGATGAGAGAGAGCGGTGGAGTAGAGAGCGAGGGGAGAATAAGTGAGCGAGCGAGGCAGGCAGGGGGATGAGAGAGAGGAGGAGGGGGGGCGGGGGGGAGGTGGTGGTGGTGGGGGATGTGGGGGAGGAGGGGTGGTGGTTGAGGAAAGCGAGGCGAGGCAGAGCTGATTGAGATTCGGGCCTCCAGAGCTGCAGGCTCGCTGCTGCTGCTGCTGCTGCTGGGAGCTCAGGGAGAACACGCTCAGTTATTGGAATTCTTTTTTTTTTTTCTAATGAATTAATTCTTCTCATCCAATTTAGGTGAAGATGAAAAGAGAGCAGCGCTGCAAGCATCAAATTTAGCTTTTCGTTGACCAGGCCTGGACTGTTCTGTTCTGTATGGTTAATATCGGACACATAATATATTATGTTTTGTTTTTTTTTTTTCCTCTTGTTTGCGGAGCCTTGTTTACAAAAAACCAAACAACAGAAACATAAAAAGACATTTCCTGTGTGTGTTATTGGGGATGTTTCATACTCATTTACTGATATGATAGCACAAAGAGCCCAAACAGTCCCCTCACACACACACACACACATACACAAACACACTGTACATGTGCCCAACCCCCACCAACCAACCACTACATGAATACCAAATCATCTTTACTCCAAACGTACAGAAACGATGACATGACCTCATGAAACCCCTTGACACAAACCCATATGGAAGCAGTCATGCATGTAAATATACACTAACATGTAAACACAAAGACACAGAGTCTGATGGTAAGGTTTAACATTGGTATATAAAAGTCCTGCACTGCACTAAGCAAAAAAACTTTTCATATGTAAATGATCACACAGAATAAGAATTAATATCAACATGTGATATATTATAGCATCTTTCTATATGTGCATATGAATGTTTCTATGTAAAATGTGTAGATAAGTTTTTTATTTACAGCAAAAGCCTCTAAATGTTTTGTGCAGAATTTCTTTATTGACACAAAAATCAAGCCGAAATCATATCATAGGGGTCACTGAATCAGAAATATTACATCAAGAAATTGACCATTTATGGCGAAACAGTTATAAAAACTGTTAAAAAATAGATAAAATATGAATGAAACAGCCAATACATGTGCAACTTTAGTGCTCTAAGTGATCTAACTTTATGATTCATTAAAGGGTTTCAGTCAATAATAATGTGTTTTATTTATACAGTGTTGCACAAGAGTACATCGTATGTAAGTGTAAAGTAGAATGAAGCTGATATTAGCTTGTTGCAGATGAATCAGTATCAGCAGGCGTACTGTATATGTCTGCTGATACGTAAGACGACATTGCAATACAGAAATAATAAAGATATTTCTTAAGGTAACTTGAAGTTTGCTTCAATAATGTGTTTACACAGGGGGAAAAATAATATTGGCCAATATGTCATTCTAAATTTTTTTAGACTCTCAAATATCAATATTTGTATCAGCCTCAAAATCCCAATATCGTTCTGGCTCTAGTGGGAACCCCTTACAACTGAATCATCTGTATCACATTATTTAGTCTCTAATTCAGCCTTAAAACTCTGCAAACAAGAAAAAAAAAAGTCAGCCGGTGGGGTGAAACTGTTCTATTTTATCCTGATTTTGTTTCCCTACTATGATGAATTTTCTCAAAATACGATGTAACATTAAGAAACAAAACAAAACTGAGACTGAAAAATGCAAATCGCTGCCATAGTATCAATAAAAATGGCAGCTGATAACAAGAAATCCTTGATCAGATTAATTTGTATTGGAAAATTGCACAATCATCTAAACCCATTGGCATATTTTGTTCATTCCTTTTCAGAAAATCTGATTTTAGATCTCCACAACAGACAAAATTACTTGCTAAAATGAAGATTTTTTTTTTTTTTTTGCCGTAATGTTTCTTTAATTTTCTTTTTAGTCTCACAGCCCTTGGCAGGTCAGCCAAAAAGTTAATTTCAGACTCTGCACACCACACACACACACACACACACACACACACACACACAAAGGAGTGAGTGCATACTGTCAAGTCCTGAAAACAAGAGGGCGTATAGCTGTTTAATGTCAGAACAATCTGGTCCGCTGCTGTAGCTCAGGGTTCATGGTACAGGGAACATGGAATCCCTTTAGCTCGGCTGCTCGGCGCTGACAAGGTATCTGGCCTCAGATTCATTTAGACAGTCAGCAGAAGAACACTAAGAGTCAGCTAGCCATCTGGATCAGACTGTAGTGAAGCAGATATTCACTCCGGCACAGGGGGATTCTCTCCCCAAAGACAAAAGCAGATGAGCTCAGCTTTAGTGCTTTCAGAAGACCTCGGTGTCAGGTTTGGATTATCTCACCTGCGCAATTTGTGTTTCCTCTGCTTTTCTAACTTCTTTCTGTGCGTCTCTTGCAGTGCAAACTGAACCATACTCTTCAAAGATCTTATTCATGTCCCCTAGCACTGCCTTTGGAGTATCTGAGAGCTTTAAAATCTGCCGACATCTTTAACATGAGAAATGCCACTGGATTTTAGGGTCTGGGAGAAGGCCAACAAGCAGATAAGTGCATATGAGAATGTCTGACATTTCTTGCATGAGTGTAAACACTGGTAAGTGCTAGCGCTTGGTAATATATCAATATTATATCAATATTGTGATATGAGACTAGATATCATCTTAGATTTTGGATATCGTAATATTGTGATATAGCATAAGTTTTCCTGGTTTTAACGGCTGCATTACAGTAACGTGATATCATTTTCTGAACTTACCAGACTGCCCTAGCTGTTCTATAATTTGTCTTTACCTACTTAGTCATCATATCCACATTACTGATGATTATTTATCAAAAATCTCATTGTGTAAATATTTTGTGAAAGCACCGGTAGTCATCCCTACAAGACAATATCGATATTGAGGTAGCTATTTGGTCAAAATATCGTGATATTTGATTTTGTCCATATCAACCAAGCTCTAGTTAGCGCCAACATGCACAAGGTTCATTTTTCAGCTACATATCAAAGATACTGTAATTCTAGAATTTAACAGTCAATGTGACTGCAGTTAGTTAATTGTGGTTAGTTTATTTATGTTTTTATTGCCTTAATGAACAACATAACACCCACTTTTAGCTTGAATACACCCCTCTTACAAATTCAAAAAATGCATTCAAACCTGGACTCATACACCCCATTTTTCTGGAGTCAGAATTACTGGATTTTCTCTGGAAAAGGGCAAAACTTGTGTTGTAACGAGAATGGGGCCAGAATCAATTGATAGTGTCATAAAGTGACTGTATTACAATTACTAACTAAAGAAGTGGATTTATTGTTGAGGTGCTGGGAAAGATCCCCTCCTTCCGAAATCAGAGACTGTCATTCAAAATTTATCAAGCTAAATAGCTAAAGCAAAATAAGCGTGCAGCAAATTAGATGAGTTTTTTCATACTTTACAGTAAGGCCAACAGGTATGACTTGAAAACACAGGGACAAAATGAAACAGGGAGAAAAAAAGAATCAAAGGGTGAAAATGGATTTGATCTTTAACCAGTTAAACACCTCTCTAGGTCCATTATCATAGCTTGTGATCAATTATTCATGGTGGGACAGCTCTAGGGTCAGGTGTTACCTTTGTAAACATTGGCTTCCCGTGCTGGGTGACCATGGTGCACTGATCACAGTCCAGGGTGATACAGGAGTTGTGGAAAGACTCCTTGGAGTGTTTGAGGATGTAGTGGAGCTCGGTGACCCCTCCCTCGAACACCGTGCTGAAATAACGGGGGATCAACGTCCGACCGATCGCTGCAGGGAGACAAAAGAGAAGGCAGAGCTGCTAAATATAGAAGGAGACCAAACGTGAAATAATCTGAAGAGAAGACAGTGGGCTTAGATAAGAGAGAGGAGGGTGACATCATTAAATACTGCCTCAACCACAATATCACTAATAGACTATAATGATGCTACTACTAGTATTAGGCTTATTACTACTATTACTACTACTGCAATACTTACTGTACAATTTTAAGACTACTATTGGCACTACTGTAACTACTACTATTCTATGTTTTATATAACTACAGGCTACTACTGCTCACACTATGATTTAGGGCTCTATATAGTCCTTCTGTACTAGTGCTGATACGATCCCTAAGCTCCAGTACAAATACCAACACAATGTCTTTTCCATACCTTAAAGGAATAGTTATACATTTTGGGAAATTTGCTTTCTTGCCAAGAGTTAAATTAGAAAATCGATACCACTCTCATTTGTGTTCAGAACTGAGCTGGTGCCAAGAGATTAGCTTAGCTTAGCATAAAGACTGGAAGCAGGGCCAAACAGCAAGCTTGACCCTGTCTCCCATTTCTACATTTATGTTTGTACACGGATTAAACAAATAAAATACATGTTTATTACTGTAGTGAGCTTTAGAGCCTGGTACGTGGATTTTTGAACTTTGGACAGCTAGCTCTTTCCCCTTGCTTCTAGTCTTTATGCTATGCTAAGCTAAGCTAATCGCCATGTGACTCTAAGTTGACGCACATACATGAGAACGGTATCAATCTTCTCATCTAACTCTCAGCAAGAAAGTGAGTACGTGTTATTCCCAAAATGTCAAACTATTCCTTCAATTGTAGTGAGATGAACATGTAGCAATATTAAAAAAAAAAAAAAAAAACTTTTTTATTGAACAAAAGAAGTCAAATGTCTCAATTTTAAATGTTGCCCAAACACAAGCAGTTGTACAAGATCTTTGCCTTAATAAAACACTATCCAAAAATGGCAAAATTATGGTTTTAATCAGAAACTGTCTGATCAACAACGGAGACATTTTGGTTGACGTCAAAAAAAGTATTGAGGATTGATATCCTACTTTGATTACACCTACTACTGTGCTACTTCCACTAGAACTGCTACTGATAATACTACAGTTACTGATAATAGTAACAGTGTTTTCTGTAGTGCTAGTGCTAGTCCTACAAAAGCTGGATTTATAAAACAATAATAATGGCACAGAAAGATATGACATCAAATATTGGATATCATACTGGACACAAACATATACTGTAAACAAACATGAACAAACTTATTAACTCCTAATGACATCAATAGCAAGTCAATTATATTCAAATTAATACAAAAAGAAAGATTAAAGAGGACACAATATGAAACGGAAATGGGGAGAATTTGTCAATATACTCTGAAATGCTTAAAATTACAAAAAAAAAAAAAAAAAATCAAGATAAACATTTTTGCCTGTTTGAGGCTCTTTGGAGGCAGCAGGAACATATCAAATTAATTAAACTTTTGAGAGGAATGTTCTGCTTTTCTGTTCTTTCCTCCTTTTTATAATATAGTATCAATCTGAACACAGAAGTCATTGTTAAGTCTGCTGTCTATTGATTTGACTTCAACCTCTGTACTCATTACAACTGGAAATGCAGGAGTCTCTGCTTTTTACCCTGTTGAACTCCATGAACTCCATGCACTCCATGAACTCTCTCTACATATTTTAGGGATATCTGCTATATCCTAAAACATGCATGTAAAATGTTCACATTCAAAATACAGATCGTGCATTCATTCAGTCTCATTAACGGCTTTCTAATGATGCTGCACATTATGTATATAACCATAATCTCGCAAAAAACCACTGACAACATTTTTTAGCAACAAATTCTGAATAAACTGGCTGAATATATCAATCAAGCAGCAGCTGAGGTCAATTTATGAATCAAGATTCTCAATGCATCAGGCACATTATAGCTTTACAGAAACCTTCGGATTGTCCTGAAACTTACAGACTGAGTGCAACAGCCTTCAGGAAATCTGCTCACTCTCCAAGAAATACCCAAATCCTTTACTCCTAGATTGAGTCTGATTTTTCCTTGAAACAAGTGTCAAATAAATCTTCCACACAGAAAGGTAAATCCAACACTTTCCAACACATCTGAAGATGAAAGATTTTCTTGAAACTGACTGACAATATCATGAATTTGGTGCTCTCCACCAAATCCACTTCTTCTAAGAAATAACACTTTATATATTAGACTCACTTTTGAATATTCTTCATATAAGAGAGACCGCACGGCAAAGAAGAGAGAACTTTCACATATTTTCAGAATAATGTGATTCCATGACTGACTTTAGTATTAAACTGAATTATTAAGATGGACAACTTCTGCAGTGCAAACTTTCTGCAGAAGCCTAAAGAGACAATGAGCAGGCTGCATGATGAAAACTGGAGGAGGAGTCAGGGAGGGAGAGAGTGTCTTCAGTGGTTTATAGCCCTCAGGCTTCGTCTGGTTTCTATCTCCTCTGTGTTAGTCGGCTTCAAGGAGAAGAATGGATGATACAGAGAGAGAGGCTTACATTTCCCATTACATTATGGATGCACTGTGATGCAAGATACAGATTCCTGAATACTTGGATGCATTTTATAGCATGAAATCCTGTCCTGAATGGCCTTTCTTTTGTAACCTTTAATTACCGTTTATGAAAATATACTGTATATTTTGTTATTAGCCTGTTATCAAGTTCACTAGTCAAATAAAAATGAAAATTCATGCAGAAATTTCCTCATCAAACATTTCAAATCTATCCCTGACAAAGCAACGCACCGTCTTCAACCGCAACACCATCTCACCTAAACTTCTAGTAGCTTCTCTGCCTCTGTAACATCACTGAAAATCCCACCTCTCCCTCTAAGAAGCTCAAATCCTGCTACACATCTTCTATCCACCAGAGTACAGTCCAGGAAGTTTTTTTTAATATTATCAGAACAGAACATCATATCATACTGACAAAAATCTACTGAACAGCTGTGCTATTAACTTAACTAAGAGAAGTAGGCTGCACTTAAGGATTATTTTCATTATCAGTTAATCTGTAGGTTATTTATATCGATTCATCACGTAATCGCTCGGTCTGTGAAATGTCTAAAATGTTCCCTTCACAAGCTCCAAAGTCCACATGTCTTGATTATTTTCCTGTTGATTGATTAATCTATGATCAACTAATTATTTCACCTCTAAAGAAAAGTATTATTATAGTCCATACTTCATTGCATGACTTGTTAAGATGGATATTCTGCAGTGTGTAGGCACAGTTTCATTTCAGTGCTTGGTAAAAATAACGTGAGTTGAAAGTCAAAAATTAGATGTTAATACATAGGATTTACTCAGAATATAAAGCAAGATTGTCTTCAATGCACAACTTAATATGTAGATCAGCGTCAAACAGCTTTCACTCGGGACAAAAACTGCAGCCTCTTTTGGTAACTGCAGAGCTCAGTATTGCAGTTTCTGTTACTTGTTGAGCAGCTGTGCAGACCCAATCTGCAGAACGAGCCGTACCATCTCCACACCACATCTCAGCAGCACATTTCTCCTTAAAGAGCCTGTTCTAGCCTTTATTTTTCCAGCTATAGGATTTCTGCTGAACACAGATACTCACTTTCAGCATCACCCTGCTTCACACATACATGCCTGAGAGCTACACTGCAACCACGGACTTCATCCAAACATCACTGGGCCGTTCCACTCGAGCAACTCGACTTGCTCAATGGCACCTCAATTGCTACTCATTCACTAAGCTGCACTGAGGATCTGAACCAGTAACTGTTTGTTCCTTAGGTGGCATTTTTGCTGCTGGCTGTGAACTTATAATGTTCCTTCTCTGTTCTTACAGTAGATCTGATTTATTTAAGTGTCATGCCATCTTGTGGCCAATCTCTCATATGATTATAAGAGATCTTTGCAGACATTGATACATGCAGATGTGAGTTTATTGTTAAAAAAAAAGAAGTGTGGTGAGGATGAGGTAATGTCATATTGTACTACTGATATGGTTTTGTGTTATTTCTTCTGAAAAGCACCAACTAAACTTTTGGAATCAGTTTGTATATATACACTATGTATATCTACACTTTGTATATATACACTATATACACTACCAATTTTCCTTTGTCCCTAGTGCAATATGCATACTTAATTTGCACAAAAGGCAATTGTTACCTTGCACCTATGCACTTTTTTCCTCACATTTAGCACTATAGCACTTTATCCAATTCTATACAAAATCCATCTTTTTACAGATTTTATGTGTGTGTGCTATCCTATACGAAAACCATCTTTTATTGATTTTATTGTTTTACTGTTTGTGTGTATTGTGATTGTTTATATGTGCTCTGCTGCGAGCTGAATTTCCCCCAGTGGGACAATAAAGTACTGAACTGAACTGATTCCTTTTTAAATGGGAAAGATTTGCTTCACAAATATTAATTTGCAACAACACACAACTGACAGACTTTCACAGCTGGAAGTTGCCCACAATATGCTTATACTTTTATCTCAACCAATAAAAATTAAAATTATGTTTATATACTACTTATTTGTTTTGCCAGTTACATTTTGAAGGGAACATAATTGCTGACAGGATTATGTTCAGATGTAAAATTTTGTACACAGCGCTACATTTTTATACCGCGCAGAAGTCGTAATGAGGTGGTCAGGATGGATGGTGGGTATATAGGGTACAAGACTGTAACACCAAAGAGCAGGGTTCACATCCTGGGTCCTGTGTGTGGTTAGATTTAGGCAACAAAAGCACTTCAATTACTTTAAACTTTAAGAGAATTGTCATTGCAGTTAAATATTAATTCAGCAAACTCATCCTCACTCATGTTTCAACTCACTGTTGACTTTATCAGTATTAAAGTAAGGCCAAGATCTTTCCTCAACCTTAACCAAAATGAAATCTTAGGAGACAGGGTTGCCAGGGGGGTTCAACTGCAGTAATATTATGGAATAGCTCAGCTAATTTGAAAAAACTAGGATTTTTGTCCAAATATTGGCGTTCATCAGGAAAACAAACAGCCAAAAAGGATTACAAACTACCAGCTACAGAGCTGAACATGCAGTCGACTATACAGGACACACCTCCAACCAACCAGCTGTCAGTTTAAGCACCTGAACACCATATTGACGCCATAAAGTTTTGGATAAATCTTCAAAATGTCCAGCTTCTACCAAAGGTTCTTGAGCCTATCCAATTGAGCTGTAGGGGCATATCCTACAACATATATATATCAGGTAAAAAACAAAGGTTGAATGGCCACTTAGTGGTTGCTTTTTATCCAGGGCAGCCCTTAAAACATCATGAGTATATTTTTTCTAAGCTTTGTCTTCCTTTTTGGCATTGCTGGTTCAACTGGGAATCAACCCTCTAATCCTGGCAAGTTTAGTGACCCGGTCTATCCACTGAGCTACACCAGACTGTTAAATACCAGCAAAAACAAAACAACCATACAGTAAATCCTGACTTTGGGATTATAAAGGGGAACATGTTGGGATTTCCTTTAGCCTCTCGTTCCTCGCCTAGTGGAACTGCTCCTCTGCATTTTCCTGCCCGTCAAATCTCCATCATTAGAACACTGCTGGAAAAAAAAAAAAAAATCGGGACAGCCACATTATCCAACAGCACATGGCCTCTGATTTCAAGCAGAAATAATCCATCTTAGAGTCAACACTCTGTTGGCTAGAATTATGCTCTTTCTCCCCTTCCCCCAGGGTGGGTGGGTGGTCAGGAGTAGATGTGTGTATGTGTGTGTGTGTGTGTGTGTGTGTGTGTGTGTGTGGATGAGGAGTAGGAGGGGGAGTGAAGCCTGGGAATAAAACTTCATTTAGAAGTGCAATGTCCCCAAAGACAGTGGCTCAAGAGGCTCTTGAGGTCAGACCTGGATGGTAGAGTTTCAAACTAGAGAGAGAGAGAAAGCGAGAGAGAGAGAGAGAGAGAGAGAGAGAGAGATGGGGATGATGTTGGTGGTTGGGTAAGGGTGAGGGTACAGGGGGGAAGGAGGGGGGTGGGGGAGGGGGGAGTGTACCCGTGACTGGCATGTTTTTCAAATTCGATAAAGTCAGGCATGACTAAATAACACATAAAATGTTTGGCATCGTGAGCAGTGGCTGGGGGAAGAGGAGAGAGGGAGGGTGAACTGCCGGGTCCGCTCAGCGTGGATGACTGTGTAAATGATGCTCTCTCTCTCTCTCTCCCCCTCTCTCTCCTTCTCTTTCTCTCTCTCTCTCTCTCTCGCTCGCACTGCACTCTCTCATCCTCTCTTTCTCTATCTCGCTCCCTGCCTCGCTCGGTCTACACCACAGTTGAAAAACAAAGTACGTCTAGGAGTGGAGCTGACTGCTAATGCGGAGGAGCTCTGAGGAGACGAGGGGGAGGAGGAGGAGGAGGAAGGGGAGGAGGAGGTGTGTGGGGCAGAAGGGTGGTGGTGGGGGGGGGGCTGGGACAGAAAAAAATGAGCGAGGGATGAAAGAGAGAGAGAAACAGAGAGTGCAAGGGAGAAAAAAACTAGGAGGGAAGATGAAAAAAATATGGGCTTGTCAATGAGGGGAAGAAGACACACTGATGGGTAATAGGAGCGAGAGACAGTAAGAGAGGGGAGGGTGTGTGTGTGTGTGGGTGAGGGAGGCTCAGGTGATACGCAGATCTGCTTCTTGCCCACCTCACCAAGCCATGCAGGAGTTTTGGTTGCGTCCTCTCAACCAAAACTGTCCTAATAAAACCCAGTGTGCGTAGCCCGGGGTGACAGAGTGATAGATAAGCATGTAATGCTAGCCATGCTAGCAAGTCTTGGATCATTTCAAGCACAGTAGTCTTGTGTTTCTCTTCAGATAGTTTCTAGGCTGAAGTTCAAATATTTTCTAGGCTCCTCTACTCTTTATTTACATTTTAGGCAAACACTTGAGCAGACTTGGCAATAAATCAGCAGGCTTCAGTGTCTTGATCAAGGGCACTTTTAAAGGCAAGTCAAGCAACGGTCTATCCATTCAAGCCTTTCATACTGAACACAATTTTTTCACTGAGCTATCAAATATTCTGCATGTGACTGCAAATACTATTCTGAGTGGTCCATTGTGGGTAATTTCTATAGATGTAATAAAACCCCTGAAAACTCAAATTTCAAGTGTTTTTCTATAACATTAAAGATCCCCTCCTCCTGTTTTAAGACATATAAAAATACTGTGCTTTGAGTGAGTATTTGTGTCTGATGTGGGGTAATTAAACTTTTTTCCACAAAAAAAGTTTAATCACCCCATTAAAAATCTCTTTCTTCTCCCTCATTGAAAAATCCAGAATCTATGAATGTGCAAATCATTTCAAGTCAGTTCAACCACCGGACACAAGATGTCTCCTACTTCACTGTAAAGTCCATTTTCAGTCTATGTATCCACATCTGTTGCATAAGCTGCATCCCTACTGGATCACCATTTTGGCTCCCAACTAGTTGTGATGTCACAAATCATGCTCGCAGGCACACTCAGCGGCGGCAGGTAACGTAGGCTAGAGAAAGCTAAGCCTTCCCTAAATTTACTGCTGGCTATTGTTCAACCTACACTGCATACTGGTTAAGTTAAAATAATGAAAATGCCTGTGTCAGCAGTTCAACACATTATGTAGCCCTGAAGTGAGCGACAACCTGACCAGACTCACTTAAGGTGGACTGACCTTTAAGGTGGACCAGCTATTCTCATTTTATTCACATTTCAAGTGGGCACAGAGAAAATTTCCCCCTTCAGAGGATAAATGTGAAAACATCCTTTTAGTGTCAAACTCTGCACATACTGTACATCGTTCTACAAAGTGAAACTCAAACATTCAATTGAAGTAGCAATAAGGAAAACAAATATTCAAGTGGAGAGGGACTTTAAGTTTTTACAACATTACATACAAACATTCTCAGTTAATATTTTATATGAGTTTAAAACTCAAAAAACTGCTAAATCAGGACTGTGTGGGTGTGTTTTTTTATCACTGTTCATGAGAGTGCTGGCAACACAAGCAATCAGCCCCACAGCTGTCAACAAATTTTGATCCAAATTTTTGCTAAACTCTGACTGGCGCACAGAAACATCACATTTTTCCAACTGAGCTCATCCACTTTAAACATGTGGGAAAATATGAAACAAGCCAAACTGTTCCAACTTGACTGAAAAGTGCGAGTTCATGTAGGATGCAGCTGCTTTTAGTAAAAAAATAATTGACAAAATAAGAAAAAAGTGGATACTGCATTCCAAGATGGCACCCTGTGGCAGATTATAAAGCCCCATGAGGCAGTTGTGTGATTTGTGATATTGGGAAACATAAATAAAATGGACTTGACTTGACTTGACTCTCAGAACTTTTGATGAGCATGTTTAACTTTGTGAAGATTAATCGAAAAAAAAATGGTAAGATTAATGAAAATAATCAACATCACTGTGATGTCTTCAGATGATTTACTTTGTCCAGCCAACAGTCCAGAAAATAAAATATATTGAATTTAGAATTATATGAAACTGAGAAACCCATTTGAGAAGTCGGAACCAGTGAATGTTCAGATTTCCACTTGATGAATAATTTTTAGTCAATTATCAAATTTGTTGTTGTTGATACATTTTCGGTTAACTGAGCAATCGATTAATTGGCTAATCATTTCTACACTAATTACAATCCACTGGGGGCGAGGAAATAGGTGCAGATTTTAGATCAAAACAAGTAGGAGAAAATGTGACAAAAACTGCTGCTACCAAACAAACCAGCAGGAACAGGAAATACAAACTCCACACAAAAGCACCACATTAACACTAACTAAAACCAAAATATGGCTAAAAAAAAAAAAAAAAGAAAAGAAGAAGAAAAAAAAGTAAACTCAGTAAACTCAGAAGATAGAAGTGAAAGCTCCACAGTAACATAAGAGACAAAGTTACGAACACAGTCGTTCACCTCAAGTGCCAAAAAATAAGAGCCTGATTAGCCCCATGTTGTAGCCCCATGTTGAAAATACTATCATTTATCTTTTAATAAGCAGCCAGATTACACACTCGCTAACAGAGCGCAAGCCGAACAAACTTCAGACGGATAACTGCAGTTGGACAAAAAAAAAAACGTGCACAGAGCCAAGAGGAGATGACATACAGTATATTTGTTGGGGATCTTATTTACTTTTCCATCCTCTCCACCTCACCCCACTCCCCTCTAACTCTCTCTTTCTCTCTCTCCTCTTCTTCTTCATGTGTTTTCTTTTTCCTGCACCGTGCTGATTGGCCCGTCTTCAGACGCGGGGCACTCCAGAGATACAGATTAGCTGGCACTTGTTTGGGCGAACACGACAAGCAGCATATGCCTCTCAAGTAATGTGTACCCAAACATGCAATTTACAAATAATTAACGCGGTGTTAATTAGTCACATTAATTCATGCCACTTTGTTGGGATTGTTTCCCCCTGTCGGTCCCCAGGACTCCTGCCAGAAACGTCAGCCAGCGAGACGGAAAGAGCGATTTTTCTGCTCCGAAGCGAGAGCAGGGCGTCAGAAGAAAGAAAGGCCGCTGGCTGGCGTACAGTCGTACAGTGGCGCGCGCACACACACACACACACACACACATACACACACACACACACACACACACACACAGTGAGCACACATAGAGTACATACAGGCCCGTACACATTTTCAAGAGCAGATTCAACCACATATGCAGAGTAATATCCATCAACCTTTTATGAGCACATGTACACATCAAACAGTCACAATATGTGCAGATGTATGTGTTCATGTTTGTGATAAACACAGAATAAAAAACATAATTTAAAGGATAATGCTGGCATTATTCTGTATTTTTCTTATTGTAAACCAAAACCAACAGTGAATGAGTCCCTCTCTCAATACTTTTCTGCCCCAAACCCATCAGTTCCTATTAGAGTGTGACTGGTCAGCCAACATTATCGACCAATATTGACATATTATAGATATATCAGTATCGGCATATATGTTATCCGATGTGTTCCAATATTTAATTTTTTTTTTAAGTTATATAGGCAGCATTTTATGTTTATTTGATCCTTTTTCTTAATTCAGGTTTAATATAAACATACATATGTTTTTTTGGTTCTATTAGTTTTTTTATTCATAGTTATTCATAATTATTGAATTCCTAGCCAGTGAAGTTTACTGTTTCAGTGCACTGACATCATTTTATACAATAAAGTTCATTGTTAAACTGTAAAATATCATGCCTCCATTACATATCTTTGTCAGACTGGACCCAAAAATCCAGTATCGGTCAGGCTCTAGTTCCTACTGAAGATGTCTATCTTTAAATCAGGTCAAAAAGCCATTTTAAAGTGATTTTGTAAGACAGCAACAGGAGTTAATAGTGTTTTTGTAAGGGACTATTTTCAGCTGCGGATTAACACACATTTGGAGCTCTAGTGAGTATTTAAAGTAGCAGGCTGGTGTATGTGAGATTGACTGAAAATGAACTACATTGTGTGCGTTCATGGTAATGAGGGAACATGTAACCCTGGGCAACAGTGATGATGTGATTTTAATAACTTTTGGACAACAATGGATCTCAATGGCACAGAGAAATAAGATATATCAGGCTTTAGATACACAGACAATACTTAAAATATTGGTTTTGATCATTTCATGGGATTTGCTGACAGTGAGAAACAGAAAGAATATCACCAGACGTGTCTGTTGTTTAAATTTTTTTTGATACTATTAAGTTTCCTTAACAATACCAAAGTAATAGTTTGCTCTGCGCCTTGCTGTGAGGAATAAAAATCTTGTTTTTCATTGAACAGCTGAAGCCAAATTTTTTTAATTTTAAATATTTCCATGCAAGAATTGCCCAAATAAAATACAAACTAACACTGATAACAGCAATTATGAGTAAAATCAGGAATTATCTTATGAAAGAATAACAAGACAACGAATCGGACCATGCCAAGTTTCTGCACTTTTTGATATTTTGTGCTATAATCAGATTTTTGTGTGTGTACACATTGTATTCATGGGCTGGCATGTACATACTGTGTGTGTGTGTGTGTGTGTGTGTTTCGTGTCTGTGTGTATGGTGTATAGGAGAGCAGTATAGCTACAGTGTATGCTGTGAGCTGGCTGAATCTGTGTTGTCCACTATCACACTCACACACACACATAGGCGAACACACAGCACATACATTTACAGTAATGATGCACCTAGGGAGTACAGAGGCAGCTAGGTAAACAATATGCACACCCACATGCATGAACAAAGATAGATATATGTACACATGCAGAGATGCAGTAAGTGAACTACACCGTCACCTCCTCCATCCCTCTTGAGGAAACAGACCATCTATTACTATGTTTATAGATTTCAATTTAAGATTTTCTATTTATAATCAAAGAATGGTTACATTTAATTAAAGAAATATTATTATGCAGCATCTTACAGAGAGTATTTACATTTCAATCTATGAATTTGTATATTTATCATATATATTAAAAACTGGGGACGAATATTCAAAAAAAATGAAACACTTCCTCAACAAAAAAAGAACAATAAAAAATGAAATGACAGTTAGGCCTTCCCTTATGACGCGGTGTGTCAATTTTCTGACATGTTACTTGTCCAAGAGCCTGCAAGTGAAGAAAATATTTCCCACAAGCTCACCTGCATGAGCTTCATACTAAATGCCTCAAATATTCAATCATAAATGCTTCAAACCAGCACTAAGGGGTCTTTATGACAGACAGGAAAGCACAAATACTGTAGTTCTCAAGTCAAAGCAGCCCCAGAATTTCATGCTGAACCAATAATGAGGTATCAATCTTTTCATGAAGTTGAGAGTAAGAGGCTAAAACCATGTCTGGATGAAAGAGTAATAACTATAAAAGAATGTGCGGCAAACTGTCACTAAACACCCTCGATGTGGCAGCAAACACAAGGAGAGTTCTACTCTAAAATAAAGTCATTACCTAGAAGTCATTACTTAAAGTTCATCACTCAATATCTGCAAAATACAGACAATCTACTATGTTGAAGGGCAATCATTTTGTGAGCAACAGATTAAAGCTACTACTATCCTCTGAAAAGCGCCATCATTTGTGTCTAATTTTGTTCTATCAATCATTCCTGCAAGAAAAGATGTCACCCTTTTTTTTTTTATGAATGGCATTATCTCAATTTGAAGTGAAACTAGTCAAACCCAGAACACTCAGACTTGTCAGCGCTGTTCGTCCAACCTGTCCGGCTTGTTGATGACTTAACCGCATACTGTACTGGTGGAGAACAGCTCACAGAATGAAGCCAAATTAAAAAGCGGGGGGGAAAAAAAGAAAGAGGCGAGAAAGTCGGGAGATACTCAGTGGGCGATTATGCAGCAAATGCAGCTCTCCGCAGTGCAGAAGAGAAAAGGATGGAAATGAGAAGGGGGAGAGCAAGGAGAAATTGTGGATGATCCATAATGTCTGCATCCTGCAAATATTCATCAGACAATCGCTGCCTCATTTGAATGGAATTCAATAGGTAGAGCAAGGCACTTACAGGGTTGGGAGTTAACTTTCTTTTTTGAGATTCAATGAAAAGAGGAGGACACTAACACTTACAGGGTGAGAGGTTCAATTCCATTTGTGGCGTCATGGAAAAACCAAGGGACTTATGGTGAGAAGTTTAGTGTGATAGTTCATGTTCCACTATTCAATACAGACTTTTCCTCTTTCAACATTTGTTTCTGCTGGGAGCGTAGTACATATGGATAAAGTAATAGTACATACCATTATATAGGTATGTATTGGAAATTCATTTTTAAAACTCAAACTGTTAATAAAATAAAACAGACTAGTATGTCGGTTACTGGCTGATCCAGTGAAAAAAAATAAAAAATCACGGTACTTCATCACTCGTGTGCAATAATTGTGTAATTCTGATGTTGTCATAAAGAAATCCTGTTTATTTATTTGCAGCATTACCCATAATGATTAAATATAACTAGATGTATCAAATGAATAATAAGTAGTGACAGATGACAAATTTCCTGTCTACATTTTACAACTTGTTTACATTTATACTTTATGTACTTTATATTACTCTTTACTTTTTATCTATTTAATATTTAACACAGTTTTTTTTCCATATTGCAATTGAACAACTGCTATGTTTGTGTCCTGGAAGAAGGATCCCTGATCTCTCTGAGGTTTTCCTCGTTAAAGTGGATTGTGTTTTGTGTATTTTCCTTAGCTCTTTATGGGATCGAAAGATAGAGGGTCTCATTTATTGTATAGACAATAGAACAATTATGTTCTTTACACTGTACAGTGAATGACTTAAGAAACTGATGAGTAGTTCAGTGTGTAGCTTACAGTACTTGATGAGTAAGGCTGTGATTTTCTATGTGTATATTATCTATATACATTATACTATATTATCTCTCAATACTTTTTGACTTCCCAAAAATGTCTATGGCTCTCAGCCCCAAACCAACTGGACACTGTATTTTTTAGTTTAAGTTACTCAAAAAATGCAGAATCTGTAGGCAATGGGCCAAGGTTTTGGTACCAGAAGTGTCCGAGTCGTACTGACTAATCACGTTTGAGCGGGCTTTGATTGCATGCAGGTAAACAGTCCGTGTGGGGAGCAAAAGAGGCAGAACGCATTGGTTGAAATGCAATCATGGAACCCATTGGCTATTGTCTGACAATGATTTAGCTTTTTATTAGCTTTTTAAAAAATGTATCTGCATTCATATGCATATATGTGTTTATAGAGATTAGCCAACATATCCCAGATATCCATTATCAGTTATCCGGACATCTGCTTGCTACACTGGAGCCCCCGAAATATTAGCCGTTGCCTCAGAGGCTAATCGTTGTCAGAGATAGCCGATGGGTTTCGAGATTGCTCAAACAGGAGTAAATTGCGTATTTGTTGGGCATTATTTTCAGACGCAAATTAGTTTTCCTTTGGTGAGCTGGTGAGTATTTACAGCAGCAGGACAGTGTATGTGGGACTGAGTCAAAATAAACTACAGTGGCCATATTCACCATAAGGAAACATGTCATTAATGTGATTTTTGTGTTGTTTTTGTACAGTGGAGGAGCTCCGTGATACAGAGTCATGTCATGTCATGTTATCATGATGTAATATCACATCATGTCACATTAAATGAAGAACCAACATAAGCTGACGTTTGGGATCACTGGCAGAAGCTCATGTATCTAGTGTAGTGTTTGAAGTGGTGTATGTTTTCCCAGTGGACCGTCTTTACACTTGCGCTCTACATTTTTACATTTTAAAACATTCAGCTCTCTCTCAAGTGATTCCAGTCCCCAGTGGTTAAAATGACTGAGCAGGGATTTAGTGACTCTCTCGAGGATCATCACTGACTTTCAAGTTACTGGACGATCACTGTACCCTCAGGACCAGTCGGACATCACTTAACCTATACATAAGACTGGGCTAAAGCAAACAGATTATGGCTTCTGAAAAGCAGAGTAGATCAACAGACTCAGATAGGTAGTATTGATTTTTTTTTTTTTTTCCAGCCTGTGATGTGTGTACAAACCGGTGCTTGCTTGGACCTACAGTATGTGTTGTAATCAATAAGCTAAGCTAAAAATACTATTACAATCAATTATTACCGCTCAGTGTAAGCTACTGTTGATGGTGATCGGTGAGAGGAGAGATGCACGGATGAAAACCGAACTGACATATTGATCTGTGAGCTTAATCAATGGATGAGCAGAGCCTACACTACTTGGCAAACAAATGTCTGTCTTCATCGACTCATATCTCTATCTAAATACCCATCATGAGCTACCATTACTGGGTCAACAGGGAGGGGTATTAGATCATTGGCAAACTTATTAAGTCAACTCGAGTTAACTGTTTGCCAAACCTCTGACAAACAGGATTATCGCAATGTGCATCACAGAGGACGTGAACAAAGATGCAAACAAAACAAAAAAAAAAGAGATAACATGCACATGAATCTTAATGGATAGATTTGGATTATTTCAAGTTTATCTTAATACAACAGTCACAGGCTTCTACTCTCTGTACATTGACAGAGACTAGTTCTTGGTCTCTGTAATCATTCCTCCTATCCATACCGGCTTTGAAGCAATACATTAGTAGTGTGACTCTACTGTCGCTATGTGAATGCACTCAAAAGTTGGAGCTAATATGTGGCGTCAACAGTCTGAGTAATGGCAGATTTACAGTTGTGTGTTAAGGGGTTACAGCAAAGCTACAGAACCTACGCATGTAGATGCTATAGCAATGACATAGGAGACCACAAGACACGGTGACTCATCGGCCTCGGGTGCTTGTGTTTTCTCCTACACATTTCCGGTGGAGGCTGTTAACAGTGAAGACGACATGAAGCATGTTGGACATGGTGTGTGGCTGAAACTGTAAAGGCATTGATATCGGAGAGTGTTTTTCATCTGTACTTTGTGTGTTGCCAAGGTATCAGGCTCATATTCTAGTGTGCTTCAAAAGTTCTGCTTCCAAAGTTTATTCAAAACAACTCAAAGGCTGCACATCAGGTCTGTATCTCCTCACCAACATTGAGCAAGTTTAATAAAGGCTCGGTAATCTTCTCCTTTTCAGTAACACACAGTTAAGTCAAAAACCTTCCAAACTAACCTCCTGCTCACCACATCCACCACTCTCTATCACGGTGAATGTAAGAAAGTAACTCGGCAATTTCCTGGTTGGTCTCCTATTCAGTAATGATACAAAGCAAACCTTCCCAAAGTTGCTTTATATCACATCGTGAATGAAAAAAAAATCAAACACAATTACTGTGGGGAATATAACTAAAGCACGATATCATGTATGATACATCTATCTAGTGTTGCAGTGGTGTCATTAATGGGCAAAATCGGACTCTGAACTATAAATCAAAGCCTTTTCTGTAGGCATTTAAGGAGGAACTGCTTTCCTCCTTTATGTTAAGTATAAAAGCAGCTCCCGATAGCTGCATGTAGGTTTGTTGCTGGGAAAAAAATGCAGCAGCAAGGATGAAGATGCGCACTTCATTGAACTAACTCAGACTGCTGAAGCTTCATAACAGCTTTGGCTGAACTAAAGAATAAACTTTGGTACAAAATGATTGTTCTCTATCCTTTAAGGTGTAGTTGCACTACGAGAGGGTCTCTTCACAGCCAGTATGGATAGGAGGAACAATTACAGCAGCTAAAAAACTCTTTCATACACTTACATATGTGAGTATCATATAAACATCCTTAAAGATATAGGACCAAAGTAAGAGTGACTTTGCATAGTGACAGAAAGACAACTTACAGTACAGGAGATCTAGTGTCCTGATACAGTAGAGAATATTATATATTCTAGAGGAACACTTACACATACACATAGTGGGGCCTGCACACACACACACACACACACACACACACACACACACACACACACACAAACATGCAGCAGAATGTGGGAATCACTGCCCAGAACATGAAATATTCATCAGTCATAAAACTTTAATTCAATCTCTCTCTCTCTCTCTCTCTCTCTCTCTCTCTCTCTCTCTCTCTCTCTCTCTCTCTCTCTCTCTCTCTCTCTCGCTCTCTCTCTCTCTCTGTACTTCCTGTCATTTTGGGGGCTGCTGTATTCTATTTTGTGAGGTAAACACTCCCCCCCCCTCCCACCCCCCACCCTCACTACCCCTGGAATGAAAAACAATAATAGATTTCATTAAAACCTCTTTTACACAACTGTCCAAACGCACGAGCCAAAGCACATCATTAAGACGCTGCTGCATTTCAGATGGAGGAAACATCTGTTCACGTAGTTCAAAATTACATTTCAAAAAGGAAAGCTGCTGGGTGGCAAAGCCAAGAACGGTCGGTGTTTAATACTGTGATGCTGAGTTTCAGAGGTTCCCCATTATCAAAGTTATTGTCACTCAAATCATGTGTTCAAACTGTGACAATGAAGACATACCGATGTCTCAATATACTAAAATGAAAAAAAAAAAAAGCTGCATTTTATTTAGATCACACTCTTACAATGAGTTTAGCTTAGCTTAGCTTTAGCTAGCTTGACAAAACACACACATAAACAAACATATTTCCGTGTCCCTAAGGGCTGGGGTTAATCAAAAAAGTACACCCTCGCATATTTTCCCTTCTTATTCATTCAGTATGTCTTGGCATGTTTCGTTCTGTTCATCAGATACACAATCTTGGCTAATACCTATATGTCTGTATTATTGTTTACTTTCTACTTTTCCTTTTTTGTATGATATTTCTTATTACAAAGGCCCAATTATGATCAAGACTCTTAAATGTCAAGCATGTAGAATCAGCCCAATCTTCAAATTCAGTCATGATGCCAAATCATGACTGATATTATCCTAGAAGTCACACTGGTGAGAGTTTTTAGTTCACTCACAAAGCTGATATCGGGAAAGGGATTTTTTTTTAATTTTCTTTGCAGTTTGATTCAGAGATCAAACCAGATACAAGAATGCAAAGATGAGGAAAAGAGCATCTTTGTTTTAGTCGGAAATAATGACAAGCAAATGTCTCAATACTCGCCCATTTTCATATGCTGATTGTACAGATCTCTTTCATTTGAAGTTTGCTGGCTAAAAACAAAAGGTAGGGAAAAAAAAAGAAATAAACCATAAAGCTGGAATAAGGTGGACCAGCCTTTCCTCCCTGGTCTTAAAACAGCAGAGGGCTGAGTGCACCAAACAATCCTCCGTGTGCAGACAATGCTGGAAAATGTCACATATTTTATTATGTGACTTCAGTGTCACAGTTGCTACTTCTCAGATAGAGCTCATGTCTTTAACAGCTCTTCAAAACTGGCTGTGTGGTTACGTTCATTTGATTAAACACAGAACAGGATGACAAAAATAGCAAGAAATACGATGATATAATGTTAATGTTATGTTGAGCGATTGAACTGAATTAGCTTGTTAATACATATTTAAATATACACTTTGATTAACATATAACATTATATATATTAATCAAACATTGCTGTACATTTTCCAGGTTTTCCACCAGCCAAGTACTGTTGGTAATTTACTCCTGGAAAAAAAAAAATCAAGATACTGTATGTCTTTGTCTCTTTTTCTCAACATCTGCACACCAGTTTCGGCTGAACGGACCTCTATCATTTTGACTTTCCCAACTGAAATCTGGGAGAGAGAGGAAGAGAGAGATAAGGACGAGATGGTAACAAGAGAGAAAGGAAAACAGCAAAGCAGAAAGACAGAAAGAGAGAGAGAGAGAGAGAGAGAGAGAGAGAGAGACACATCTCCAGTCACCCTCATCCAACCTCACGCCACGCGTGGATGGTGACTGTTTGGGCAGAGAGGGAAGCAGGAGGGAAAAGAGAAGATGGGGGAGGGGTGTGGGGGGGGGAGTCGGAAGTGTTGGGGATGGAGGGGGGTATGTCCCCTCGAGGCGAGCCCTCATCCCCTCTTCACCTCCATCCATAATTCAACAGGGGGCTGCCCCCCCCCCCCCACCCTAACCGCACCGACCCCCAGGGCGAAGCTCCGCAGGGAGGACACAACACGCACAGGAGGAAGAGACAAAGACCCTACCACCACTACACACCGCAAATAGGGGGCCAAACAGTGTATCACTGAAAAATACCAGAACTCAGTGGTGAGATGCATCATTTTCACCATCAGTTATATCAAACTCTAGCTACATATTGTGAAGGACAAATGTGAAATACTGTCTCACACTGCAGGACGTTGAGTGCTTAACCCAGATGCCACACACTTGATCACAGGATCCTCATAGAGTGAATTAACAGCTCACACAAATAAAAACACACACACACACACACACAGCCCTTGTGTGACTCAGACTCCCGGTGAGCCCGAATCAATGGTAATGAGCATCGCTTTGCGCTGTTTGGCCTCTGATAATTGAGCTCTGATCTAAAAGAGACACTGATACCTGCTAGGCTCTCGGCAGCTCACGTGAGAGGGGGTGGGGGGGGGGTTATGGTTGGAGAAGGGGGAACCAGGATTGTTAGGGGTGGTTTTGGACTCTTTAAAATAAATTAATTCTACCCACCAGGGTGCAACTACAGTGAAGTGTCTCCATAGACGTTCGTATAAAAGTATTTAGCATCAGTTGAATACATTTTGTGGAGAATTCAAACCCAATTGTGATTTCTACTTCAGCCTATCGATTACACATACCTGTAAAATGTTAATTGGCAACATTTGCTTTCAGTTTCCCTTCAGTATCTGCTTGTGGCAACCAAAACATGGACATGGATCTCAGCCTCTGATGTCAAAGTCAAGCTCTTTGTATGACCATCCATCCTCTCCACCTTCAACTATTCACTAAGCTAGTAGTTCACAACCTCGAGGTCAGGACCTTTAAGGTCTCTCAAGATAAATCTTAGGGGTCACAGGATGATTAAAGGGATAAAAATTGAATGAAACTGATGAAATTACATTTCCAGGGCCTCTAAAAATCCTCCAAAAGCAGCAATCTAAGAAAAATTACCCTGCGGCCACACAAAGGTCATTCGCTACCTGTGACTTGAGGTCACAAGTAGCCTCATTTTTAGGTGTCACAAGCCAAATCAATGCACTAAGCTATAAGGACATTGAAGTTCCTCCTGTGTTGGCACTAAATATTGCCAGTGAGCATAAGTTACTATTGCAAATTAGGTGCATAGTTGCACAAGAAAGAATTCATTGCACTGTATTTTTAGTAACAATACCATGAAGTCTGCACTGAAATACACCTTGTATGTTTGTGCCATTTGTTGTCAAATCCATATATTATACAAAAAATGAAAAGAATGAAAGAATTCATTTTGACTTTGTGAATTTCTCATTTGATTTGGGAAGGCGTTACTACCATTGTGAGTGTGTGAGTGTGTGAGTGTGTGTGTGTGTGTGTGTGTGTGTGTGTGTGTGTGTTGAAAGACGGGTTATTGAGGGATGAAAAAGCGCCACATAAACATTTAATACCTTAAGTAAAGCGGTGCAGGCCCTTTCATAGACTATGGAGACTGATGGGTCTCCACCACACTGTATTATATATAAATATGGATTTCTCCATGTGTCAATAACTCTGCACTGTGAACGTGCACTTCTGTGTGTGTGTGTGTGTGTGTTTGTACTTGCAGTATGCCAACACATTTTCTCCTCCCTCTCTGCATTTGAGACTGCGATTGTCTACCTGTGTGTGCATATGTGTGTCTGTGAAGGTTTGCAAATGTGTATGTGTATGCATTTACAAGCACTCTTTCACTGCCTCACTGTGTTTGTGTGTTGTGTATCAGCATGTATGTGTGTGTGTATGTGTGTGTGTGTGAGTGGTACACATACACTGCATGTTTTCCTGGTGGAATTCTTCTTCTACTCTCCAGTGTGCCGATGAAGATTCTATTCATTATTGATACAGCTTCGCTCTCTCTCTCTTAAAGCCCATCTTGTTGATCTTTCTGGAATGTTCTACTGTTAAAAGCTCGTGTTGCACTTCACTCATTTTTTCATGAAGTTCATGTTTGTCATCATGACTTGTGGCAAACATTCACAAATTCCATCTCAGCAAAACAAATTGCAGATTTGTACAGTAAGAGACCTCATGGGAAGACTTTCCCAGGATACTTTAAATGTAAATTCAGTCAGAAGCAAAATCCATGTAGTAATAGTTAACACATACACACAGTTACCAAATTCAAATAATGTTATAATGTTTTTTCTTCTCTTATGATAGACCAGTATTTCATTGTCTCCAAATAAGGCTCTCTTTGTATTCCACAGAATCTGAATTTTAGAAGTTGTATGTTTTAAATATTGTTCATAAAATCATTAGCTTTTCCCTCTCAACGCTGCACATGCAGCATTTTTATGAGGTGACAAAAACAAAAACAGTCAAAAAAAAAACCAGTGTTGCCCAATTTGCCGGGCAATAAAAAACTGTTGTACTGAGTACATTTACAATCTAACTACCACACAAAAACACACATAGTAGGCTACATGTTAATATGCACTTACTGTACAAACATAAACTTTAACTGATAAGAAAAGAAGAGGTGTGGCCAGCAAAAGGATGATAGATAAAGAGGAAAGAAAGCAGGAGTTTTAGGCAGAGGAGAGGAGGAGGGTAAAGAGGAGAAAGAGAAGCACAAGAAAGAGAGATATGGTAACATGGCAGAGGCAAAACAAAAAGACTGAAGTGAAAAGTGGGTGGAGAACAAGGAAAAAAATGAGAGCGGAAGATGAAACGCAAAGAGGAGAAACAGTGGAAGACAAAAAGATGAGAAAAGATGAGGAAGGAGAAAGGCAGAGAGGAGGATGGAAGCAGAGGAGGGCTGTGTGCGACATCTATTGTTTCTCAAACTGGAAGGGGAAGCTGGTTTTGATTTGCTCCGGGGCACAGAGTGTTGAGAAACAGGAAGCCAGGGGACCTGCCCATCCTTACGGACAGCTGGTGCCCTCCGATAGCCGTTCCCCCCCTTCCTGTTAGCTACATACAATGGTTCCCACCCTCAACCAGGCCACCTGGAAACCAACCCGACTGACCACTCTCCAAGTAGTCTGTATACAGACTTTATTATTGCATTACAAATCTGCAAATGACTGCAGAACAGGAGCAGGAGCCTTGGGTTGGGCTACTTTGGGTTTTCCCTGTCTATCTAAGAACCACCTCACAGCAAATAAAGACAAAATAACTTTAACCTTTAAAAAAAACCATCAGTAATTTCAGCAAATGCCCAAAAACAACATATAGACTTAATGACCTCTAAAGACCTGACATCACACCAGGCTAGCCTCTCTTCCACTAGCTTTTGTAACTCAATGCAATCTCTCTTTCAACATTTCTTTCATCCGTCTTTATGACAAAATTAAGCCTGTTCCTGGGTTTTATTTTCCATATTCTAGGACAAGCTCCACAACAGCACTTACAACAATGTTCCTTGATTACGATACCTGCCCAGTTAGCACAGTTAAGCTAAAGTAACTTATGTTAGTCCAAGCATGCACTGCTTTGTGTTCCCAGTTAGCTAGCGTTTGCGTCGGTCCAAGGTAGCACGGTGTGTTTCCAGAGCATGAAAGGCAACACCTTATTTGAAGGGTTCTGGCTCCAAACAGAAAAGATGCTGCTGACCATAAGTTGCAACTCCGGGCTTCAAACCTGCTCCAATGCAAACCAATGGATGGCGTCACACATCCCTGCATCCATCTTTATATACAGTCTATGGAAAAGAGGCACATTAGTCTGCAGAGGAAGGAGGTTGGGAAGGTTGGATGGGTCAACAAAAGTTTGGACTTTCCTACTGACAGTCGACATTGGTTTCTTTTAACTATGGTCACGATTGTTCCCCAACCGTAAGTTTTTGTTCCTTAAATGTAACCAAACCACAGCAGCGTCAGATCGGAAAACTGTTTTATGTACTTGTAACTGTTTTGGAAGACAATGACAAATTATGTCGTCTCGCCGATAGGAGCATCCGATTAGGAAACACATGGAAATTAGGAAACTTATTCTAAAGGGAAATTCAAACAGACAATGTATTTTGCAGAGAGAGGTGGAGTTGACATGCAACAAAAGTCCCCGGCCAGGATCAAGTCAGGGACCTTTCTTTGATGTGGTATGCCATGAGGATGTCCCCATCCAGTTTCAGTCTGGACTCTGACACATTACGACAGAGTTGATGATGATCTTGTCAAAATGCGTATCTAGTTGTATTTCATGATTTTCTTCCTGGTTGCCATGTTAGGTGTTTTGGTTACTGAGAACTTAAGTGCCTTCACTCTGAAGCATGCACTTACTGTGAAGAAAAGTTTTAGCCATTAGTCTTTATTGTAAAAAAAAAAAAAAGTCTGCAACACTTAATAGGACATTTTTATGGTAAATTATGGGCCCTCCTGCCAGCGGCTAAACGTCATAGCTCACTGCTTCACTGTCATGCCCATAATCCCAATAAGAAAAGGTCCTCTTGGATATTATTGCCAGAGTAACTAGGTCAGGTTCAATTCCCTTTCAGATAAATGTAGAACTTGCATATTGCAGAAACTTAATACACTGTTTGCCACAATAAGAGTTTTCTGCTTATTCTAACACTTTATTCCACACATATGCAAACAAACTCTGGTGGTGCTTTCGCTTAAAACTGACGGTTATTTCAATGTTTTATTTGTCCTTGGTGTCATTTGTTGTTAGTTGAAAGCACTCAATAAACAAACATTGACTTGGTGCTAGTGAAGTAATGGCACACCATAATATTTTTAAGGAAGGAGTCCTCTGTGTTGTTTTGTTCAAATGAATTGCAGGTACCTCCTAATGTGCTTTACTTTCATGCCAGCAGGCTTTCTTTCTTTCTTTTTTTTTTTTTTTTTTTGCAAGAGTAGGCGTCAATTATTTTAGATATTGGATATTGTTTTAGAACAAAAAGGCTACCATTCCCAGCAGCCTCAGAAGAACCACATTATGTCTTTAAAAGGCCTATCTCTTTCTTCTCTGGTCACACAGTGCAACAAAACCACTGCTACTGGATATTTTCATCAGAGTCTTAGATAAAATGCACACTGTGCTTACACCCACGGATTCACACATGCTGCATTAAAAAATCGTCATGAGAATAACAGAAAAGAAAACTGAATTCACATCAGTTCGAGGCTTCATTATTGATTGGCATGATTCCAAAAGGTTGATTAAGAGAAGAGAATAGACGGTCTCTCTGGTATTATTCTTTCTTTGGCTCTTGCTTACTCTGAGTTCACTTTGATGGTGATTTCTACTTCATTTTAATTGCATCGGTTTTCCTCTTAAACTGCTAATTTATGGCAAGAAAAGTTACTGTGTATCAGGGTGTAACATATAAATTGTTTTCTTTCCAACAGAGTTAGAGTTGTATTTGCAGCTGGTTTGTTTCCATGCATAAATGGAAGTGACTGCCTCCGAATATTCATTATCATAAAATGTTTAAAATACGGTACAACAAATTAAACAACAACAAGAAAATAAATGATGATGAATGCACTTAAAACATATGATGGAAACAATTCTACAAAACCACAAAGAGCAGTATGTTGCCATGTTGTTCATCGTTAAGCCCTTATCATAATAGTTTTTCTTAACATAACAAGCAGTAAGAAGGAAAAAAATAGAAGAAAATTCAAACCAAAGGGGAAATTCATGTGACAGTAAGTATCTCCTTTCTTTTGTCTTGCCAATACATTAATAGGGCCTGATAGGGGGTTGTCAGCTACATACAGACAAGGTGCCACTGCCTCTTGTCATAGGAATCGAGCGACTATTTTTTATAATTGTTGCCTTTAAAACGAACCGACTTGATCCGCCTCACTAATTCTCCAGGACACTGTATGGCATAGGTAAGTTCTCATAGGTAACTTGCTTCCTTGCTAATATAAACATCCTGTTACTTTTTATTTGATAATGTGTAGTCGCCGCCGCCATGTTCACTTCACTCAACTCTGACTCAGACTGGTGGCATCAGATCTGATTGGTTGCACAAACCACACACAGACAGGAGCGGAGGCCAGCTGTAGAGAGGGAATAAAACCAGGTTTATCACCAGGTGAAAAACAGACAGAAATAGTAAAACTCTTTTCTGGCACTGACTTAATCAAATTGGTCAACTCAAAGGCTTAATGGCCATTGGGAAATAAGTTAGAAAAGTGTGTAAGATAGCAAAACACAACCTGCAATTAGACTTTGAAGGGATTGATTATCTTAATAATTACTAAGAAACACTAAATAGGGGACTCACAAGACCTGCTAAGTAAATGGCAAACAGACAAACTGCATTAGTTAAGTGGAATTGTAGTTATATGTCAAAATAGAAAGCTGCAACGGGACCAGGATCTCACAGGTCTAACTGGACTCAACATGTGGCCACAGGAAATTTTTTCTATAATACAGGTGGCACAAGCTGCCATTATCATCATTGTAGGGACGAGTGCAGGACAAAATCAAATGTATGAAAATAGGAGAGGCCAGTTTTATTGGTCTAAACTTTGCAACTCAGTAAAAACTTGGTTGTTTAATTTGAGGTCTTTGAGTTTGCTAACTTTGTCTGAAAAGCTTTGACAAGAGACTAAGACAGACTATTTAGTCTTTATCTTATTTCTCTAGTTTTGCTTTTTGAGTAATTCATGAATTTTCTCATAGCATGAATGTCTAAAAATGTGATTATGTAAGTTATGTGAATTTATATCTTTTATTTTTGGACTTTTTGTAGTATAATTTGAAAATGTACGTTCTGCAGTCTGGATCTGATCTCTATTAAATTGTTGTGTCCTGCAAGCTCATTAGTAGTATTACTTCTGCACCTTAGAGTACAGCACCAAATAAAGTTACAGTATGATTCAATTTGGTTTCTCTCTTTTGGTCTTAACATTTATAACATTAAAATAAACTTTCTATTTCTAAACCAAAAACAACAGCTGCTCTGATACACGACCTTCCAGCATCTTGTCTGTATCCATTGCTCTGAAAAACTACATAAACTACCAGAAGAGCAGATACACAATCTGTAACGTTTAAAGAATGTAATGAGGCTTATTTTCAATTAAAATATTAATAGATGAGTAACTGTCACAGCATTTCTTTAGATTTTCAAAGATCCATAAGGTCTACATGTGTCTTACTGCCCCTGCAGGACGGGGCAGACAGAATTTCACAAGAAAGCATGTTGTAAGCGGGAGTGTTCGGAAGCTCTGCAGGAGCAGGCAGAAGTGGGATCATGGATCTGCGGGAGCGGCCGGTAATGGTCGGTAATCCTACTGGAGTGGGCAGCCGGTGGATTGAAAAAAACAGTGCGGTGTGAACCTCTAGGTCACACCTTACTGACTGAGACAGACAAAGACTTTTTGTTACCACAGAACGAAATGAGCACCTCAGACTATCACCCAGCTTCATCAAAACCTGTGTGCTGTGAGCTTCACAAAGCCAGTATTTACAGGATGCCTGTCATTCAAAAGCTGCTTGTACCCAAGGCCAGTGTACTGAGTTTCATAACACAGGGTTAAAAAACACAAAACCTCGATCCCTCAGCAAAGGAAAAAAAAAAAAGTAATTAGCATATTTAAAAAAAAAAAAACAGCTTCATGAACACCAGGATGAAGTCAAACAACTCACACAGCCTCATCAATCAGCCTCTCCAAACACTTTCAGAAGAGTTTCCACCTAAATCTCTGAAAGAGGTTTGCTTCTTGAAGAAAAACTCAAGTACTTTACGACAAACACTTGAAAGACCTGAATAACAACAATCCAACAAGGGCTGAAAAAGTGTTGCGAATATTTGCTAATTGACTGATTAGTCAATAGACAGAAAACAATTTTGTTAATCGATTAATCACTTAAGTCAAAATATTCACCTGATCCAACTTCTCAAATATGAAGATGTGCTATGTTTCTCTTTTTAATATCACTGTAAATTGAATATCTTTACATTTAAGACGGACAAAACAAGTAATTTGAAGACATCTACCTACACTCTGGCGACTAAACTTTTAATTTATTACTCAATTAATGGAAAATAATTATCAACAGACTAACTGATAAGCTCTTGGGGACGAAGAGGGCACTTACATTGTTTTGCCTGCTCATATACATAAGATTCACAGTGCTGTCCCTGCACACGGCTCACTGATTGTGTATTTTTTTCAAAGGGTTTGCTGTCATTTTGTCCTCATTTTTACTCTCTGCAACTCCATCATTTCAATACAATTAAATCCATTGAAGCTTGATTAGCACATTGACAGCGGTCAAATATCATAAAAATACCAACAGCGTGGTTTACAATAGATGGCAGTGTAGAACTATCCAGGAACAGAACACACAGCAAAATGTTAAGGCTACATGCAGAGTATTTTGGTTTAAATCTGTAATTTCTCTTTCTCTCTCTCTCTCTCTCTCTCTCTCTCTCTCTCCTCTCTTTCTCCCTCCATCTCTCTTTATGGCCGATCCAGCGCTGTGGTTCCCAGGCTCGGCTCGACTGTCAATCAGCAGCAGCCTACATCTCAGCGCTGCAGCTGAGCCAGGGCCGCATCATCCCGCCTGCCAATCACCGCTCTACACTTTCAATCCATCCTATCCATCTCTCTGTAAAGCAGCTCCGCACACACCGTTCTCCCCCCCCCCCCCTTCCTCCCCTCCTCCTTTCAAAACAACCCCCTCCACAGAAGCATTGAGATCCCCCTTTAACTCTCAAACCAACACACACAAACCAACACTCACATACACACATACAAACATTCCCCGTCGCTTAAACAGAGAAAACACTCGCAATAAGATACAGATACAGAGGCATAGATACACACACAGGAACACACAAACATGCGTGCAGGCCGACTCTGCACCGCTCCCATACCTTCTTTTGGGACTCCGCCTCTCCTTCTTTTCATCTTACCACCCAATTCAATAATACAGCCCTGCTCCAACCAGTCCTCCGTTGTCAATCTTTTATTCAACAGAAAGGGAGATCACAGCACTAGACTTATCCTTCTATCTCAGACCTCCATTCGGATTCTTTCACACAGATACAGTATGACCAGCACACAACTGTCTGTAAACATGATTTTGATGATGGGGCCGAGACATGATGTGTTTCCATCATTAACATCATTAAAATCTATTGGCTAAGACTTGTTATTAACATAATTTAAATATAATATATGAAAGGACACATTAGATTTCAATAACGTTATGATGTCCGTAGAAATGGGCTAAAGCTGGAAATAAACTTTATTACGTGGCTTTGCTAAGGAGATATTTATGATTGGCCAATGAGGGCTATGTGGTGCATCTTATTTCTGAACTGGATACTTGTAATCAAACTAATGAAAGCATTGGAAAACTGCATTAAAAACTAAACTAAAAATGTATCTTGAGTGAAATGTGGAATTTAATGTGAGAGGATGAACCAATAAATAATTATGACCCAACAATGTCCCACCACTCTCACCTGCCTCATTTCCAGCAACAGTTTTGTGGGGTTTTTTTTAGCAAATTAGCTCCAGTAAACCTACGTGTGAGCTTTTTGTCCAGCACCAAATGGCAGAAAAACAGAGTTAATGACTAGCTGGTTAAGGAAGTAGCACATTTAGCATTCAAAAGAGATAGATATAATTCTCAGAAATTGGTGGAGACCAAACTAGAGTTATAAGGAGTGCAAATATTGGACTTAAGATTCCTGGGGGTGCACAGAAATCTAGCTCGAGAGGGATGACAATGTTGCTCTGTGCTGAAAGATAGGTAAGCAAGCATATGTCAGGGCTATGTGTTCTCTGCCACTTATTTTCTGCACTTTATCGGCCAAAAATCAGTTAATGCAGCTTTAACAACCCTTTGTGACAAAAAGACCTTACTTCTCTGGTAATATGCACATAACATAACACGACACATAACAAAACATGAAAGGTGCTATATTATAAAGTTAATTATCTTGTCTCAGGTCTGCTACAGTGTAGTTGGATGCGAACTACATTTCCATTGGTGCCATGTTAAAGTTTTGCTGCAGTAAATTGCAAATTCCTTTTGTTTCTAAGAAAACCGTTTGATCCAATATGTTGTGTTAAATAATTAATACCTCTCAGAAGTATTTTCATGAGGGGAAATGTATAGAATGATATAAAACAGCACATTATGTCGTCTGCTAAATACAACATTGAGTCATAATTTAAACAGAAAATTTAAAATGTTATATGTGTCTAACTGGACTAAAGCCTATGAGAGAAATAATCTAATACTATATATAAAAGTAGGATAAAATCACACTGATCTATGCAGTAACTTTCTAAAATTTCTTGTTATGATGTTGTTGGTACTTGGGGGCCTGGCTAAGATAGGATATAAATATTAGGATGCTTAGAACTGCACATAAGGTGTTTGTTGATTTAAAATTTCCCAGTTTTAATTTATAGCACCAAGTGTGTTCCTTGTTAAGCTTACTTCACAGCAGAGGCAGACCGGTTCATTCCTTCACACGTATTAAAGCTGTTTCCCTGTGTTTTGGTCCTCCTCATTATGTCCTCATGCTTGCTTAAAGATTATTAGCGGCGGTCATTTTATCACTGCAATTATTGCGTGCTGCAATGCAAGAATAACTAGATGAATTGTAAATGTGTTGTGAATCACTTTCCCAGTTTGCCCTGAACCAGCCCACTAAACATGCAGAGTTTTCCCTCTCTTGTTTGAACTACTTCTAAAATGAGCCTTGCTCTTTGATTGCATCATGGAGTGCAGCTTTCATCAGATGCCTCATAGATTGCATAGCCAGACAAGGTACTGGGGCGAATGTTTAAGCCATGGCAATTGGGGGTATAATTAGATAGTGTTACTGAATATTTGGTGTAGAAAACAATAATTGGCCTGCACCGATGAAGGATTGTTTTACACTCATACAGCGGTACACAAATCTGCACGAAAAAAAACTCTCCCTGAAACAATGAAATATGATTCCCAAGCGCACATTAAAAATATTAACTTTATCAAAGCACTATACTGTTGTGGCAATACAAGACATTAATAACTTTTAATTCCAAAGACGCTATAAAATATTATGACATGTTTGAGACTACAGATTCTCACTGCTCACATTTAGTGCTCTTCAGATCTTTGCAAGAACAAGATGAGGCAGCGAGAAATAATGCAGTCTGTTTGGATAAGCTGCTTATGTCGTCTTCCAACATGCTTATTGTTACTGATACATGTAGATTACAATTAGACACAACAGACGATCTGGTGAAGTTTGAGGCTCCTTTTTCATTTGTGACACAAGGTGGAAAATTATTCAGCAATCACATGCTCTGGCTGTTAAGTTTGTCGACTACCATTTTACCAGGAAACAAATATCTGATTCTCTAGTTGGCTTGTAGAAAAGTACAATTGCTCATATGTTAGGGGGATGACTCTGGCTCAGCAGCCCATTTACCATTTGCAATAAATTTTGGGATTTACTAGTTACTGCAGCCATTAAAAAGTCATGAATGATTATTTTCATGATCGATTAATCGTAACCTGATTATATTTCAATTAATCAAACATTTGTTCTGTTTGTAAAATGTAAAAATGCTGTGGAAAAATGCCAATCACATCTTCCCAAAGCCAAAGTTGACATCTTCCTCAAATCGCTTGTTTTATTCCGACCAACACTGCAAAACCCAATGTAATCAATTCACAATGAAATAAAAGCTCAAAATCCTTACATCTGAGAAGCTGCAACAGCTAACACTTCAGAGAAACAAACAATCAACAAGCCATGGGGAAAACACTGTTACAGTGTAAAAGTCTATCTAGTCTATATTAGCTGCCCTGCAACATCTGAATATCAAACACCTTATACCGACTAAAGCTACTTTCCTTCCTCATGATAACTTCAACCTAGAGCTGGTTATTTTTGTTAATTAATTAATATGTTAAGATATTTTTTTTTCAATCACTCATTTAGTCAATTAAATGTTGGGAAAAATGTGGTTTTGTTTGGCCAACAGTCCAAATCCCAAAGATATTGTGTTTACAATAATTTTAAATAGAGAAAAGCAGCAAATCCTCACATTTGATACAGTAGAACCAGGGTATTTTGGGGCATTTTTACTTGATATATGACCTAAATGATTAATCAGTTATTAAATGATGATGACTAAACAAATGATCGAGTAAATGTTCCAAAACGCCTACCAAAGAGACTAAAGCAACAGTGAGGGGGATTCTTCATGGTTTATAGCAAAAAAGAAGGTTATAAGAGGTTAGAAATGCAGGCTCGTGACTCCAAGGTTGCTGGTTTGAATCCCACAATCACTGAGAAAATGAAGTAGGGAAAGTATAAGTTCTCCTCACTTTCATCAGCCATCCTTCAAGTGTCTTAACCCCAAATCTCTACGAGCATTGGGAGATTCAGTCTGGGCCGGATTATCCATATATCGCATCAGGTGAATGCCCGGGGGCACCAGCCAATTTGCTGTGCTGGGAGGCACCAACGTGAAAAAAATGAGAAAACGTAAATAGTTTTCATGGTCAGAAACGGCAGATACAACATTTATAGAGAATTTGATTTAGCTTTTATTTAAAATCATTCTAATTAATAAGAATATGAATAATAAGAATGAAAGAAAGCAGTTGAAAAGTAGCCACTGCTGTGCGTCTTTCAGCATCACAGAGGTATGGAGAGCAGCGAGAGAGAGTGAGATGCTGTTTATTTCAACAGTAACAGTAGTCCACTTATTGCTGATAGAAACTATGTTCAAAGACCATTTTACTAATCCACCCTCCTGTGTGAATAAAGTACACCTTTGTTTTCCTGAGTGCTACAGTTCATACATTAGTTAACTATTTCATTTTCTGTTTTACAAAGACCGAGAAGGAAAATCAGGTCCTTTATAAATGTTTTATCTGCCGTCTTCTGACCAGGAGAACCAAATATGCCTTTTCGTTTGTGGATTTTAAAATGAAAATCAAATCAATATTCTGTTTTCATTCCTTTAATTTCCATTTCTGAAATCAAAAGAAAAACAAAATGACCATACTTTCTAATAGCCTACGCATTGCAATACATTGTCTCAATGTGCTATTCCTTATACCTTCACATCACCTCACCTGGCTCTCTGTGATCATTCATCTGTTGAAATGGCATGGCATGTAGTCCTCATACAGGCCCTTTTAAGATTGAAATAATGATATTTAGCATGACGAGTTGCATTGGGATGTGTGTTGCATTCAGATTGGAGCATCAATGTAAGGACTAGTATGGCATTCGTAGGCTCACGTCTATCTACGGTGTCAGTTTTTTTGGTTGCGTCTTACATTTTTCTGTAGCATGTGTGTTGAGCCTGTACTTCAGTAATAAATTCTTATGAATCTATGGTCTTTATACTCTTTTTTATGTATAAAGTGGGAGGAGGGGGGGAACTTCAAGTGTGGTCACCCTAGGGCACCACACTGTGTTAATCCCGGTCTGGATTCAATACATACTAAAAATTGTATTTTGGATTAAGACATCTAGTAAAATGATATGTTATATTATGTTACTGCAGAAAAAGAGGTGGAACTCAGTTGCCAAAAAAAGGATAAGAGGATAGAAAAGAAAGAGATAGAGGCCTCATAGAGGAAACAAATGCTTTCATCCTCCCAACAATTAACACACAGGCTTTTCCAATATGATCTATTTCCTCTGAGAAGCCATGATGAACACCAGCTGGAGACGAGTTACAAAAACACCTAAACACAGGTCCATGCAATAAAAAAAAAAAAAAAACAGATTAGGTAAATTGGCTTTTCTAATTTTTCCTCTGCTGAACGTTATGAAATTAGAGCACCTCAGAATGGAGTGAAATGATTGTTTCCTTGTAATTATCGTATAAGCTACTGTATCTCAAAATGACTCAAAATATATAATTCAATTTCAAAAGGGATTGGAGTTCTTACACTTATACTTCCATATATTGCACAAGGAGTCCCTTTGTGGAATAATAAATACATTACGACTGTTTTAATAGAATATTAAGTAAACATTTTAACGACTATAACCTCAAATATACCCATATGTGTTTTGCTGTAGACAAAGACAAATATAAAACATTGCCCTTCTCATTTTGCTAAGTATGTTTGATCTTTAAAGATACAAATATTCTCTCTTCGGTTTCCAAATGTCATGACATATGTTGTGTGATACTGTAGAGCTAAACTTAACTCTCTAATAATAACCACAAATCTTTGCACACTAGTCCGCTTTAACCTTCAGATTCACACTGTGGAAAACTTTTTACAAAAAAATTTGTCCTTCACATATAGAAATGAAGAAACAGAGAGAAAGAAAGAGAGAGAAATGTTTTGTTTTGTTGTAACTCTTCCAACATGTCGGCCTTTTTAACCACTGGTAACCACTTTCCACCTCCTACAGCCTCACATCTCCACTGGTCAGTGCTGTTCTGACCTGCCGGCGATAACTACATATATCTGCGCTTTTCACAGGGCTGCAAGCTAAGATTATTTCTGAGTAAGGCCACTGGCAGTCACATTTACATTTTATATGTTAGGCAGATGCTCTTGTGCAGTGTGACTAAACAATGAGTGCAACAGCAGAGCAGGCTTAAATGTGTGGACTGCAAACAGTAAAATAAAAAATAAAAAATAATAAAAAAAACAACAAAGAATACAAGAGTCCAAAGCCTCCTGATAACAGACAGTAGTATAGAAAATCCCTGTGCCACCAGAGTGATTCTGTATAATAGAAAAGGTGAAGAAATAAGCTCCAGGGAGAAAAGGTAGAGAGTTCTGTTGTATTGATGTTTCTTTTTCCCTTAAAAAAAATATATAGACATATTAAAATACTGTAGGTGTCTAACGCTCTAAGATACATGCTGAGCAACACATTGTTGTATTTACATTTACATATATTATTCCTCTGTGTGCATTTTATCACCAACCATGTTCACATTCTATAGACAAGGTTTGAAAAAAAGTGGATAATTTTTATAGTATATTTGGTGCACTTTTTTCATATATGCAGTCATATAATTTATAAAAGGAATTTCATTTATACATTGACAGTATACATTTTCATTTTCTCCTTTTTTAAATTTTCTCTTAGAAAAAAAGTGGCAGCAACAACAAAGAAAACATGCATAACTTAAAATAGAATACATTTCAAAACAGTTTATACAGTATTTCACATAAGCTATAAAAATGGTTTTGTTTGTTTTCCCTTGTTTTTCTCACATTTGAAATGAAGCCAGTTGCTAAGATACGCTAATGTTAGCATGTAGCATGAGAGCTCATTATCTGCAGTGAACTCTTAGATGAGTTTTGTGTCTATGCTGCCATCACATATTGAGTAAGGTAACCAATAGGATCACCCCTCAAAAAAAAAAAAAAAAAATCTTTTAAGTTGAAGTCCTTCCTACCTACCATATAGCTAACTGGAATAACTAACTGGAATACTGTCTGATAATGGGTATTGCAGTGTGATTCACTGGACTGTTTCCTATATACACTGCTGCCAATGAGAAGCACAGACAAACATCACTTTCAGAAGGTGTCATTTTTAGTTTTTCTTTTGAGTCAAATCTGTTGCTGGGTACATATGAGGGCGGTGGATTTTTCCTGGATGATGTGGTTGTGTGTGTGTGTATGTGTGCATGTGTGTAACTAAGCGCACCTGAATGTGAATCGAGGAAGGCTTGCGACTGACGGTGAGTCATCATCGCCATGGTGTTAAGCCTCCCGTTCCCGGGGGAACAGGGTTACCGTCTCTACACCACTGGGGATTTTTATTTTTACATTTGAAAAGCAAACCAGGACCCAGCTCACAACAATCCTTCACTCCCTCTCCCTCTTCTCTCTCTTCCTCCTTCATGACTGAGCTGAATTACACACACACATACACACACACTAACTCACACAAACACACACAAAGCAGACGCTACACGCATCTGCTCATTTCAGGGCAGCATGTCCTTATCTATGTCTGTGTGAAATTCAATATGTTTCAGATATCAAAACATGAACCTATGCAGATGAGATGAAGGGGACAATATCACAAACTCAATAACAGCCTCTGCTCTGTCATTTGCTGCTGAAGACACATACTGTAGCTGCAGTTTGCATGTTTCTAAGCTTGAGTTCAATGTGTACACTATCAAGTGAACCTGAATCCTGAAACTCAGGCCCCTGCAACCTTTTTAAAAAATGCTTTGTCTAATAAATGAGCAGGAGCCTTTGAGAATATAAGAAGTCATCCTACCTGGAAACTTAACTGGAATCAATAGTTAAACATTTTTTGGGTATCCCCTTCTATCTGCAAGTTAGAGGATTATGATTGACACCACTCTCATGTCTGTACGTTAAGTATTGAGCTAGCTAGATTAGCTTAGCATAAAGACTGGAAGCAGAGGGAAACATCTAGCCTGGCTCTGTTCAAAGTTCAAAAATATTCCTACTTACTACTAGCTTAGTTATTAAAACATTTGTGGTAGAGTTAGGCGGTGCAACTGTTTCTTGACGAATGATTTATATAGAGCTGCAACAATTAGTTGATTAATTGATTCGTTGCCAACTATTACATTAATGGGTAACTATTTTGATGATTAATTCATCTTTTGGAGTCAATCTTTAGAAGGAAATTTACAAATTCTTTGGTTCCAGCTTCTCAGTTGTGAATATTTTCTGGTTTCCATGACAGTAAACTGAATATCTTTGAGTTGTGGACTGTTGGTCGGGACAAAAGAAGACATTAAAAGGCATCACTATTGGGCTTTGAGAGACAGTGATCGCCATTTTCATCATTTTCTGACATTTTATAGAGCACACAAATAATAGATTAATCAAGAAAATAATTGATAGGTTAATTGATAATGAAAATAATTGTTAGTTTCAGCCCTAAATTTATATAACCGCACAAAATTTGTGTGCCACCTCTGGAAGTGACTGTAGTTTACTAAAAAATTGTTATAGTTAGTAACTCTCCCTAAAACTTCATATTGTCATTTATACATTGCTGTTTGGATACAGATTAAACAAACAGATACAACATGCTTTATAATGAGCTGTACAGGTGCTGGCATTTTTTAAACTTTGGATTAAGCCAGGCTGTATCTCACTGCTTCCAGTCTTAATGCTACCCTGAACTAAACGATTCCAGCTCCATACATAGCGCACAGATATGAGGGTGGCATCGATCTTGTTCTCTAACTCTTGGAAAGAAAATGAGAACTTTAGCAAATTCTTTGTTGTTGCAGTTGGGAACAAAACACCATATTTGCTGACTTTCTCCAAAATGACAAAAGTGAACTGATTATAACTGATAAATGTTTAAACATGTTTCTATGAAGTGGAAATCTTAGCTAGTATTACATGCAACTATTTTAAGCTTGGTGATTGGATCTTTCTTACCACAATACTCCTTGGGGGTCATAGGTAACTTACATTTTTATGTACACTGTTTTTTTTTCTTATGCAGTTGCTCATCTTTTCTACTGATGATTCAACTTGAGGCATTTCAGTGTTTCCCATGCATAGGCTCTATTTGGGCCAAGGTAGATAAAATCCCAAACATGCAATCGTCACTTCATAATGCACACAGACCAGCGAACCCTCAGCCCACATAAGCATCTCAATTCTTACCTCCTACGATTCTGAATCAATTTACAAATGTCAAAAATCGATTTTCTAAATAATAACGTGATGTTAACAGAATGAAAAAGGCAAAACTCAACTGCGAGGGCACTGCAGCACCCAGGCAGTCTACAGCGTGCACATGTTAGAGTTATCTTGTAGTTCATCTTCAAAAAAGGCAGCGGTAGCAAAAATATTTTGATTTAATGACCAAATAATTACCTTTGCGAGTACAAGGTTAAGTATATTGTAAACTTTCTATGTCATCACTCAGAGACTAACATTAGCGGAGCAGAGCACCAAACTCCAGCAGTAACAAACAAGACCGGCTGACCAACACACACTGCAGCATTAAACAAGTTGAACCAACTCTGAAGTGAAGAAAATAACTCGGTGTTCAGTCTGTTTCATCTTAAAAACCCTGCGCCCGCTCAGCGTGTTGGACAACAATGTCTTTCCCCGGAGCTAACGGAGCAGCAGAGAGGCTGCTCTCCACTGCCGGAGACATAACGTTAATAATAACACAATGGAGCACTCCGCCCAGGGGTGGATTTAGTGATTTGGGGGCCCCAGGCAAACTCTGTCTTGCTTTATTTTCACCGTTTCTCTAAACAGGAATGTTAGTATTGGCAGTGATAGAAGAAGTACTCAAAACTTTTTTTTCTGAAGTAAAACTATTTATACCAAACAGTAAAAGTCAGCATTCAAATTTTAATTGAAAAGTGAAGAGTGAAACAGAGGTATTATTAGCTCAATGTATTTACATGTACTTAATTTGTCTTCAAGGTGGAGCTTTTAATTCTTATATAATGCTGGATAGTTTAATGAATAATAATGCATCATATTTTATTAGTAGCAGTAAGTATTATTAGTATCAGTAACATTTAGATAAATGTCAGGTAAATGTAGTGGTACAATGTTTTCCTCTGAAGCAGAAGTATACAGTTGTGCATTTTTCAAGTGCTTTGGACTGTAGTTTTCATATCTAAACATCATAATAAATCTATAACTGGGGCCTCCAACTATAGCTTTTAGCTGGGGGCCCCAGGCAGTTGCCTACCTTGCTTAATGGTAAAAGTCTGCACCTGACTCCCCCTCATTTTGTTGACATGCTTTCACATTAATTAATTCATTAATTAATGCAGTTAACTTTTTATAATAAAAAGGTTGCTGACCATTTATCTTAATTACCAGTTATGTTTCATATTATATTTCAGTGGACTAAGTATACCAGTGAATGGTTTGGCACCCAGTAAGAGGATCAGGAGCCCCCTTTTCTATTCATTCAATTGAGAATTGGTTTTGAATTGAGAATCGGTTCTGATGGGAGATTCCCAAAGTTTCCCAGCTCTAAGTGTCAAGAAGATGAAGAGAGTCAAAGAGCATCATAGGTAGGATGCAAATTCTTATAACAATGAAAATGTCAGACAGTAGGCTGTTGGGAAACAAAATTAGATAATTTCAGACAGCAATAAATAGAGTTATTCATAAACCTTTGTTTGACTAGTTTATTGGGCTACTGAACCCGCCCGTCACACGCCGCACCGTCACATGCCGCACCACCCACCACCATTCTCAACCTGTGGGAAACACTGCATTTAATGCTTCAAGCCTTGAACTGTTCCAACTGCCATTCACATTTACTCATTTGGCAGACGCTTTTGTCCAAAGCGACATACAAATGAGGTGCAATCCAAGCCACAGTAGATCAAGGAGAAACCTTCGAGAATAAGTGCCCGAAGGCACATGAAACTGAGTGCCACTCAGTTGCCACTCAGCTAGAGGTTTTTTCAGATTGACACTCAGCTAAAGAATAATGTGTTTCAACTGAAATATTGTGCTCTTCTTAAATAGAGGAGTAAAAAAATGGCCGAATTGATTAAAAATCACAAATTTGAGAATTTAAAAAAATGAGATGATTGTATTATCTGTGGTCTGCTGAAATATTATAGGAGTCTTACTGTATCTCTTTGGTCCATCTTCGAGGCAGAAGGAGAGCGTGAGGGTGGCGTCCTCCTCAAAAAACTCTGTAGCAAAGGCGTCCCACCACAAACTGTCACTTTCCTGTTAGAAGACAAACGGGGGCATTATTACAGATAGACAGAAGTAGGTCTTTCTCTGGGTTAAAGAAGACAATGTACTATATGTGGTTTGTAAAAGAATCATTATCAGCATCAGCATCTCTTAAATACAGAATATACAGTGTAGGTAGGTAGGTAACAAGAATAAATATAATAATAACAATAAAATAAACAATATATTCTACAGGAATATAGTGTGTAAAAGTACTTCAGATACCTTCCTGTTCTCTAAAAGCAGCATATTGCAGATTCATTTTGGTATGAAACTCTTGATTTTCCTCTATTATTTAATAACCCAGTGAATTTCCTTTATCCAGGTTGTTGCTTTCATGCTATTGCTTTTTTTTTTTTTTACATAAATTCAATATTGATTCATTCTGATAAGACAAAGATATTGTGACCATGCATGCTTTTGTATGAGACAAGATAAAAAAAAGAACATTGTTTTTTGATAAATGAAGTCAGCAGTGCGAGGCAAGTATTCCCTTTATTTTAGATTGTTTTATTTGGTCTTTTTCTTCAATGGTCCAGTATGAATAGTAAAATGGTCAAATGCATTATATGCATAAACAAATTAAGACATAGCCAACAAAAAGACAACACGGGATAGAGAGAAAAGAGCAAAAATATAAAAGCTTAAAAAAAGAATGAAATATGAAAATCAGGTTTAAAGAGGATGCTGGCTGCTGGCTTATAGGCCTCCCATACAGGTTGGGGTAAAGCCAAAGCCTGGTAACAGCCTTTACGTTTCTTGAGCCAGGACTTTGGAGGAGCCCTGCCTGAGGCTCCTACAAGTCTGAAATACAAGTTGAGGTCCAGCAGCTTTAATATACTACTGCTCCTTCTACCTTCTACAACAGGTGAGGATCATTTTAGCTTGTACCTTCAAAAGAACCATTATCATTATTATCTATAGTAGTGTTTTTCTGTTTTTTATTATTATTTTTCAATAGTTATATGTATCAATATCAAATAATTTTACTTAAACTGTCACAGAGTTCACCGTTTAAAAGAATCAAACTCCATTTTTGACACTATGTATTTTTTTTAGCGTTTTTTTCTACAACAGCGACCCAAGTCTTGGTAGTGGCCGAGTCTGCCATCCCTGTGCTGGATTCAGATTGCTTACTACATAAGAGCTACTGGGTTTACTGTTAATTCAAACAGACCATGCTATTGGTGAAATACTGACTCCTTTATTAAAATAATAATTAATTAATATACAAGTTGCCCTTCTGTTGTATTTCTGACAAAGTAGCTCAAACAGTGTTCATTATAGTATTAAATCCCACTTGCTGTTACCACAGTAACCACAGGTGTTGCCAAATCAACCAGGACGGAACTCTTAAGGAGTACAACTTTAATATTATTATCGTGGTAGTGGCAGGACTTATAGTCGTAGTTATTAGTAGAAGTAGTAGCAGCAATAGTGATAGTAACAGTATCATTAGTAATAGCAGTACTGATAGTAGAAACAGTAGCTTGAGTAGTAATATCAACAACAGTTATAGTAACTGTTGTAGTATTAGTTGTATCAGTATCAGTGACAGTAACAGCACCATTAGTATAAGTAGTAACAGTAGAATAATAATACTAGTAGCAGTGGTTGTAGTAACAGTAGAGGCAGAACGGTTAGTATTATCTAAATACTAGTAATATTGGTGGTAGTAGAGGTAGTAGTAGAGGTTGTTGTTATAACACTGCTAGTAGTTGGCTGTTAGTATTCTTAAAGTAGCAGTAGTAATAGTAACAACAGTAGTAGCAATTGCAGTAGTAATAGCAGTTGCATTGAAAGAAGTAGTGGTGATAGTGGTAGAGGTAGAAGTACAGTGGTGGAGCAGCAATGGTTGTAAGACTAGGAGTAGTATTAGCAGCTGTACAACACAATAGTAACAATAGTTATTGTTATTGTATTATTGTTATTAACAGTCTATTAGTACTTTTAGTAGAACCTACAGTAACAGTAGTAACTGTATAGTAATAGCAATTGTAGTAATTGTAACTGCAGTAGTGGTAGTATAAGCAACAGAAGCACTAGTCATCTCATCACAGCAGAGACAGCGACTCAGTGAGGGAACACAATCATGTAAATCTCTTTGCCCTGAAATTATCCACTAACAGCCTTTCACCCTTTTCCCCCTCAACACTTCAACCTCAGATAATGTTGGCGGGATGACCCCCACTCCCCCTGCCCTCCCCCATTCATGCACCGACATTCAACCGATGCTAATTTCCTGTGACACATTATGACAGATCACCAGGTTTCATTCTGCGTCGGACTGAGAGATGGCAAGCACTTCCCAGATGTTGACAATTAGTGTTGTCACCATCGAGCAGTGTCAAGCCCAATAAGCTGCGACCAGGGCGCCCCGCAGGTCAATGTGTCTCAAACTCAATGGGCCTGATGCAAAGAGGAAGAGATGTGGTGTGGAGGACCTGAACCTGGACCTTCATCCTGCCGGTCAATCAATAGGTGATTATGAGTTAGAGTGGAAGTGCTGTAGCTGGCCACCAGTCAGCTGGACTGTGGATACAGACAGAAATGAGACTCCACTATGAATTACACAGAACAAGGGAGTTTTAGCATTAATGAGGCATCTTGGCAGATTAACATTTGTTGCTTTTGTAAGGGTTCATAAAAGGGCAAATGAATACTTATTTTCATCCATATTTACTTTCATTCAAATCTATGATTTTTATTTCGAAATTTTACTTTCAGGAATCTAATTTTGTGCTACAAAATGCTACCATTGTTGGTACATAACTGTAATTCTGTTCAAATTAATATTATCCCATGAATGATGCTTGCCAATCAATAACAGGATACATTCTTCATCCAAGTAGGGCTGCAACTAATGATTATTTTCATTATGAATCTATTTTTACCAATGATTTCATTATTGATTGTATCTTGAATATGTTTCTGATTAATTATTTTACCTATAAAATATCAGAAAATGGTAAAAAAAAAAATGCTTGTCACAATTTTCCAGAGGCCAAGGTGGAGTCCTCAAATTGCTTGATTGAGTCCAAACCTGAAATATACTTAACGTACAAATGTTTGGCATTTTGCGTAATAAGTTACCTTAACAATAATCAAATATAACTGATTATAATTTAAAATACAGAAGTACAAAGTTTTCTAAAATCTATAGCAGTGGTACAGCAGTCATGGCCTTTCAATGTTGAAATGCTGCCAATGATGCAAGTTTCATCAAAAAAGCGAACCAGCTGCATCAGAAACATCATGTCTGGCAAAAAAATGTCTGGTAATTATAGCGATCCCATTAGGTCATTCAGTGCAATTGTGTAAATGCCAGAACAGAGCAAAAATACATTACAAACCTTCACTGTAAAACAAATGAATGTGTGAATACATGCCAGAGTACTGTCTGGCACATATTCACATATTCATGTCTGTATGTGGTGTTTAAAGGAGCATGACGCATGTGTGTGTGCAAATTGTGAGAATGGCTGGTACTACAACATACACATACACATATTTTTTTTTTCTTTAAAACAAAAACACCTTTGCCTTTATTTGAAATGGAAAAATGTTGGTCAAACACACACCACTGACCAGCTGTCCAGTGGGAATGAACTGCATGACCTGCCGTGTGTATCTGTGTGTGTCTGTCTGAGTGTGTGTTTGTTTGACCGACTGTGTCATACTGTGAGGATCAGCAGGTGTGTGGTGTCTGTTTTGTGTGAATACATCTATTTCAGAAAGACGGATGGAGAACAGTGGCACACCCGGACAAAACTGAGAGAGGGAAAGACGGTGAGTGAGAGACAAAAAAAAAAAGACACAGAGAGAGGCTGACTTTGGTGCTACTCAGCATTCAGATTGAGTTCAACACATAATCCAGTACCATGAGGGGGCGGGTACTCCTGGGATTGACAGTCAAGCGAAGGGTGAACAAGACACTCTACACACAAACACACGCACACACAGCTCTTAACGATCTTACTGTGCAACGATGGGTGATCCTGTTCGATTCAATACATATATATACTCTGCCGCTGGGATTAATTTAAAAAAAAACATCACTAAAATATAACTCAGAGATTAAAATAGCTCACAAATATAACAAACATAATAGTATCTGTCGTTAGCACTGAAGGATAAGTCTGGTATTGTTCTACATTGTCTTATTATCAACAAATCCCATTAAGAGACCAAAACCAACAATTTGTTAGTCCTTCTTTCAACAAAGGCTGCAACTAATGATTATTTTCATTATCGATTAATCTGCCAATTATTTTCTCGATTAATTGTTTTGTCTATAAAATGTCAGAAAAAGCTGAAAAATGTTTTGTCGTATCAACAGTCAAAAATCCAAACACATTCAGTTTACTATCATGTAGAATAAAGAAAAGGCTCAAATCCTCAAATGTGAGAAGCTACAGGCAGCAAATGTTTGGCATTCTTGGAAATGGACTAAAACGAGTATTTGATTATCAAATAAGTTGGCGATTTTCTGTCGATCGACTAATCAATTAATCATTGCAGCTCTACTTTCAACGCTTTCTAACTTCTTGTACCTGTTAGTTCCAACTGAAAACTTAAATCTTTAAGTATATACTTTCATTTTACGTCAAGCAAACATTACTCAACCATTTTCAGTATCAGATTAATACATATTTGTGTGCTCGCAACTAATTTCCTGCTGCGGAAACGTGTATGTGGGATCAACTCAAAATAAACTACAGTGTCCCTGTTCATGGTAATGAAGGAGAATGTCAGAGTGCAATGGTGTGGCTCATTTATGTTATAGCATTTCAATTACATGATGGTTTTAGTCTTTAAATAATGGTTCATAAAAGCTTTCACGATAAATTAAATATGCACTACTGAAGCTCTATGAATGCACTGTAAGAGCTAAGAAGAAAAACAAAAACATTAATTTCCTTTAATATCCTAACTGTATATACTAGCATGGTATCCTCCAATCAATCTCAAGAACTTCATAAACCTCATACTGATAATAAATTAGTATTTACTGTACACTGCAGTCATGAATTAGCCTACCACTTTTTAACCTTACTTAATGACAGTGAGTGCTACAGGTCTGCATATTTAACTCTGAATGAAATATTATTAGTGACATTTTACTACAATCACCATCAAACATAAGCATAATTGTCAGCAAAGTCACACATGAAATGCTGTGTGACCCCCTTAATTTAAGAATATTTCGCTTTATATTCTGTAACTACCGTAATTCACACTCTAATGGTGCATTTCTTCAGACTAGCAAAGCAAAGTTGACCCAAAGGATATTAATTGCTCCTTAAACGCTACAGAAATAACAGTGAGTTGAGCTAATACAACAGACTTACTAGCTTAGACGCACTCACTTTCAAATGTAGCAAAACTACAAAAAGACTTTATAATGTAAATTCAATTTCAAACACAATATTACACAAAATTTACACAAATTCCTTATCAGACAGTTAGGTACCAAACATACAGTATATAAACAAATACAACATTTTTAAACACAAAGACTCTCTTGCCGTCAAACTTATGGATATTTAAACTGCCTCCTATGAACTAGACAAAACTAAATATCATTTAAGTATGTGTTTTAATAGTTTTTGGCCAATGGTGGAAGGAAATCTACTCAAACACTCTTTCTATTCCACTACATTTCAAAGGGAAATATTGTACTTTTTACATCCCTACATTCATCTTACAGCTGTTTTGCATACAAAGCATAAGATCAGCTTATAAAATATGATCCATTGTTACAAATTAAATTACCAAACAGTGTAAAGTAGGTAAAATTAGCTCCACTTTAATGCACAGCAATGCATCAGTAATATTAATCCGATATTATAATAGTTGACACTTCTCTCCTTGAGAAACATTTGCATGCAAAACTTGTGCATGTCTTGTAATGAAGTAATTTTATAGCGTGGAATTACTACTTTTACTACTTTTCAAGCAATCATCTATATCAGGCTTTGGTTACACAGATAATACTTAGTGGGATAAATTTATTGTTGATTTTGGTCTTTTCATTGAATTTGTTGACAATGACAAAAAAAATAAAGAATAACACCAGTTTTATCCTTTAATTTCAGGAACTTCATTTATATTTTTGGTGCCAAACACTACACAGTATTCACCCGAATGATTCAGATGAACTTTCCCTGCTGCTAAAACAGGTTAGCGGATTTCATGAGCAAGTGTGATCCCCCATTTTGCCATAAACTGCCCGGATTTACTGCTAGAGATCAATTTTTCAAGTGCTGTCATCCTGAGGGCTCCCATCACTCTGTTTTATAGACTCCAGTATTCATTAAGCTTCCTCTTACTGTTTTAATGAAAAGTGTTTAACTTAAGCCCCCACTCCTCTGTTTTACAGAATGCCGTCTTCCTTAAAATCCCTCTTATTCAGTTTTACAGATGAGGGTTTGTTAACCTCCTGCTCGTTTTGATTTGAACAATGTTTCACTCAGGCTCATGTCACTTCTACTTTCCACAACGGTGTGTTTCTTACACACTCTTTACTATTATTTTCATATAATTTCTCTCAAAGTGCCCTCCCCAAGCATTTTCCTGAAACTAACCCTTTATACACAATCATAATTTCTGTCTTACTCAACGTGGTTCATTTTGGCTGTCTACTGATATTTGGCTTGGGCTTACAACAATTGAAAAAAAGAGCAAGTATTTCACAAAGAGAAGAGTTGACAGTGGTGTGTCTATTGTCTTGTCTCCATTAGCTCTGCTCGGCCCAGCAGGGTTCAACCATAGATGATATGGTTTAGTTTGTGTCTCTGTTGAAAAGCCTCCCACCCAGACAACAGAGGAATCTGAAAATAACGAGCACATTTCATGCGACATGAACAGCATTTAGTTTCAGCAGTCACAACAATAAAACAAATGGAACTTGGCAGTTTCATTTCTCTTCTCCAAATCACTTATTTTGTTAATTAAATACGCATTTATAGCATGAGCTAATAAAGCTAAATGTTGCTCAAAACTTTCCCATTTTATCCATAGAAAGTTGTATTTAGAGTCAGTAAACATTAATCCTCCAAACTGGAGCTTTTGGGCAGCTTTGGCCAGCATCACGCCAAGTTGTGAAACGTGGCTGGCTGAGCCGTGGACCAGCCAGGTTTGGCCTGGATCTAAAGACAGAGGAGAAGCTGGATCCGGGCCAGACGGGCCGGAGAACAGCTAAAGCCTGGCCAGTGGACACAAGCCATATGAATCCTCTGGCTGGAGCTGAACCCGTCACAGGAGGCTCATGGTGTTGTGGATGTTGTCTTAAATTTCTATCCCTCGACTACAGCAGGAAATGCTTTACATTTACAGGGTATAAAAGACATATTTACTATGAACAAAGAAATCTGCAGTATTCCATCCTTCTATCTCTCTTTTTTGTCTCTGCCTGTCTCTCTTCATATCCACCTCCCTCTCTCTGTCTGTCTCTCATCCTCTGCTGCTGCTCACTGACAGACAACGTCCTGCCTTCATTTACGCCCGCGGACTCTCTGACGAACCACGTGGCGTGACGATGTTTGTTGTCAAATGCTACAAATCAGGCCGACTCCGAGGGACCCGAGGTGAACCGACATCCGGTCGCAGCCGTGACGGCCGTCAGCCGATAAGGCTCTATTGATTCAAACGGATCGCACCACATCTGAGGGGGATTTATCAATGTGTCAATTGCCCACTAGCCAACCACAAATCACCAGCGCTGGCCAGGCCCTGGGGATTTACAGGAAATCCAGAGGATTGGAGGGACAGCATAGGGAGGATCCTCTGTAAATAGCAACAGAGCTGAGGGTTAAGTCCTCGCATATAGAAACTTCCATACAGGATATAAGCAGATGAAACAATGTGGTAACAGAAAACACAAACCGTGTATGAAAACGCACAACAACGCTCCTGTGTGTTGTACATATGCATCTATACACAAATATACTCACACATACAGTATGCTGTACAGTATGTACACTGCATGCATCTTTATCTACTGTAAAGAAATTATGTGCATTCACACACCACACAGTAGCATAAAAGAAGACCTCAGTTTTCTTTTTCTTTCTTTCTAACACTCCATAATCCACTAATGTTGCTATGTTTAACATGAACCATTTTCCAGCAAGCGTTTCTTAGTCTGTATTTTTATTTATATATATATATTTTTTTTTTTTTTTTTTGCTGTTGCTTCCAGCGTCTTATGGCAGAAAAGCCTCCAAGAAGTGTAGGCGTGTCTGGCGCCTGACCTTGGAGAATTACCAATGTCTGAAACCCCATTCAGCTCCTGAATCAGAATCAGAAAAACTTTGATCCCCACAGGGAAATTAATCAAGTTTTTCTGATTCTGAATAGCATGTGGCCCGGCTGACTGGTGAGCCAAGAAAGTTTTACTGTTGCCAAAGATTCAAACATCTTCAGGTTATGGGGGAGCAGAGCAACTTAACAGAAGCAAAGACTCTGGATGTTTAGAAAGGATCTTTAGTAAGATAGCCTTTGTTTGATTGTCTGAAGGCCATTGACAGAAGAACGTTTTTAAATTGAAGTCTCAGAGAAAGTTGCACTTCAACTGCACAATTTCGATTATCTTGATTTTTGTGGCTGCAATTCTACAGGGGGACATTTCACATCTGAAATGTCTGTGATCTAAGTATTCACATTTTAATATAAGTTTTATATAACTTTTAGTATTTAATTTACTACATTAGTGCTAAAACCACTCATTTAATTCAACAATTAGTTGATCAACAGAAAATGAATCAACAAAAAACTGAATAATTGATCATTTAAGTTATTTATCAAGTGAAAAAAGTCATCATTGCTGATTTCAGCTTTTCACAGTTGAGAATTTGGTGTTTTTGCTGCTATTATAAATCATTGTAATTTGAATACCTTTTGGGTTTTGGGGCTGTTGGTCAAACAAAACAAGCAATATGATCATCTTGAACTCTAGAACTATGTCATTGCCAATTTTGATTATTTTTTGACATTTTATAGATTAAGCAAATAATCAGTTACTTAAAAAATAATCACTACATTAATCAAAGTTAGAGAGACATTGAGACATTGCTCCTATCAAACATAAGATTGACTTGGCTTTGAGGTTTCTCTGTTTTCTCCGTGCTGTGAATACTGTGCAAAATACATCCCCACACTTGGTGGTCTGCAGGACAAACCCTTACCAAGCAGGTACTGTATCCATTAAAGGGTGCTTAGGATGACAAAGTATAAGAACCACTCCTTTAGACCGCATAGACAACATCGCTTTAATCATGTCAGAGTCAGTGATACCAACACAGGTTTACCCTCTTGGGTCTTAATCGTTTTTATATGATGCAAAACTTACTGTAACATGTTGCTGCATTTGGCCACCTTACAGCCACCAGCCAAGCATTATGCAAATGAAGAGAAATGAATGCAGTGAGGGGAAAAAAGCCATTGCCCTTGAACAGCCTCTGCACATTTACCAGGAACGAACTTTCTCCCTATAAATGAAGTGAGTGAAGAAGTTCCCGTGTTTAATTACATGTCTTCCAATTTACTTTGGCATGGTTCCCATTCTCTCTCTTTTTTTAGTGTCAGAAGTTACAAGCAGCAGTCACAAAACCGGTTCAGACACTGTTTGTGTTACAGTATAGATTTAGGTTTGGGGGTTAATATACAAAAGTCATTTGTCTCCTGTTTTAATGCAAGAAACACACATGAAGAGGAGCTGCTACAAGCTGCTGCAGTGTTCAAAACTGCTGGGATAGCAAGGTGGCCAAGTCATAAGAGATACTGGCTTTTAAATGGTCGCAAGATTGATCTTACCATGCGAGGCGACTGGATTTGTGAGATCACGACATCACAAGATGACGTGAGAATCCATCTTGTCAAGCTTCAATTTATGCGCTTTTGTCTGAAACAACGGTAGTTCGGACAAATCGGCATCCAATGAGGATTTTCGCACAAATGAAGCTGCCTCGTAAGGTAAGACAGTGATAGACGGTGATAGACAGATGGTTCATCCAATCACCTGCCAAGTAATTTTTGAAAGTGCCTGCCCTTTTCCAAACAGTTTCCAAGGATGACTTGTCAGATGGTTCTGTGTAACAAACCATCTGGTGTGTCAGGTTAGGATTGATCTCCATTATGGCAATAACCATTGTCCTGCCGAAGTGCCCTTGAGCAAAATACAGAACACTCACTGCAAGCGACACCCGCTGAAGGCATTAGCTAAGATCCTAAAAATGAATTTCACTACAAATTTATGTTCAACACATATTCAGAGCGGAAACAATTAATGTATTACTTTGACAGAAAATCAATCAACATCATCTTTAATAAGTAATTAATCAATTAAGTAATTTATTAAGCAAAAATGCCAAACAGAATCAGCTTCATAAATGTGAGAATTTGCCGCTTTTGTGTGTTTTATATCAAAGTAAATTAAACATCTTCAGGTATTGGACTGTTTGGACAAATCAAGCTATTTGAAGTAAAAACTGAAATGTGTTAAGGTTATATAAACACCTCAGCTGCTTAAAAATCATCTCATCTAAATGGAGACAAACAAAAATTGAATAAAAAAGACACGCAGAAATCTTTTCAATTAAAAATACAAGAAATGCAGACAGCCAATCTGAATGTATTTAAATAATGTTTTCACCATACAGTATGGAGGCTGTCGTGTCATCTGTACAAACCCAAGTAACATAATCCAACTGATAGAGAACTTTCCATTTTGAGAAATTTAATTTTCCTGCTATTCAGTGCCCGTCGGGAGGAAAGGAGAAAGTCAGGTGACATTATCATAGAGCCGCAAACTCCACAGAGGGAGGAGGTCAGGGTGACTGGATGGGAGGTCGGACTTAAACACGAGAGACCACTGTTTGTTTCCTTCCAACAGTCATTGTTAGTTTCTTTTAACCATGACTGCAGTTGTTCCTTGACCTTAATGAAGTAGTAGTTTTAACCCCAACCATCTTTCCCCAACTGTAATGGAGTTGTGTTTGTGCCTGAGTTTACCAGAGGTTCTCTTTTGCTTTTTTATCTGCAGTGGTTCCAACATTTCTACTGTAATATTTTATACTCCACTGAGACTCTATGTGATCTGTGCTTGATGTCTTGGGTCTGTTTTGCAAAGTCTGTTCTTGAACTAGACTTGAATTAGTCTGATGATATGTATTTTTTTTTTTGTCTTTATGACACAGTTTAATCCTGGTTCAGTTTATTTAAAGCCCCTTTTATTCAGAGATCCCGCAAAAATATTGCCATAAAGAAGCCCTGTCATTATGCCAAACAAAGCCAGCACAATGCCAGCCCATGTGTGTGATTTTAGATAGCATGCCGGTTTTCCAGAATCAGAGGCATGACGTGTAAAACAACAGCACGTCTAGTGTGTGTAGACTCGCCATGCTGACTGCCCCTTTTACACAGACGTCGATCCAGCTATGTGACTACCTTTGCTGCCGGCTTAATGGCGGAACAACAATACCCCCGAATTCCCTGTTTTGTACCCTTTATACAGAACGGTGAGGCACAACATTCCCACCTTGATCAGGGTAAAGACAGACCTTTATGAAACACCCCTCAGGGCATCATGTTAAGTGACAACAAACATCAATAGGTAAGAAAATGGTAACACAATAACAACAATAAAATGCTCGAATGACAAAGCAGCTAAGTAAAATTATTTGCAGCACCCATGAGAAATTAAAAGAAAAAAGGGAAGTGAGGATGTGGATGGATTCTCACTCAGACACACTGCTAACACCCAACCTAACCTGTATTCCCCCACTACTGCGCTAATTAGACCAATAAAAAATCAACACACGCTACACTTCCTCCCACCGCCTAAGAAAAAACTCGATCGATACTGGATCTCATCAAATCCACAGATATTGTTCAGTTTAAGCGAATGTGCTGTGTTTTAATGTCACCGTGGTTAAGTCTTGTTAATGTGCACCCTCACCTGTCGCTCGTTAGTGTGATCAATGTGACGAGCTGAGGAGAGCTGAACACAAAGGACGTTACAGAATACAGTGGTGGTTTATTTATAATCCACATGGTCAGAGCTTATAAAGAATACTAAAGATCAAGAACTTTGTCAGTGGTTCTTCATATTTTTTTAAAATCATAATTAAATTTGCTTTGCTAATTATCACAACTTTATAGATTTATGTATGGTTGTTGTATACATTTTTTTAATTATACATTTCTGAAACTAAGCAAAATCTTCAAAAAATTTTTAATAACATGATAAATTAACAAGTAGAGTAAATATCTTGGATAAGAAGGTGTTTTAAATGACTTTAACTCTACTCCTTAACTGTCAAAAACCAAAATACAGTCTACATTTCAATTTTTTAAGTATCTGATTGCAACCGTATATGGCAGTTACTGTTTCTTACTACGTTGAAATACATGAAAAGTCTCTATATTTCTCTGTAAATATAATACATATTAATCAAAGCAACAAAGTCAATCAAAGTTTGAACCTCCATAGATATTGTTCTATAAGAGTTAAACACTCAAAAACTCCGTCTCCACCTTCCAATCTATCTTCTTCAGGACTGTATGGGAGTGATTTGATCAGATCTGATTGACAGTGGCCTGGTGACAGAGGCAGACAACCCCAACAACTCTCATCACGTTTTGATTTAAATGTTGCTAAATCCTGATTGGTATTTGGAAAATTCAAACCAGCAACAGGAGCACGGACAAAACATAAATTCTGGCCTAGAGGCTGGATCGCACAGAGGAGAACTGTGAATTCATATCCCAGCCTGGACCGAACAGTTGCTAAAAAAAACGAAAACATGCTCAGCAAGTGTTCTGACTAAATGCACACAAAAAATAAATAAGTAAATGAGAAAAAAAACTGTCCCAGCCGATGATATTCTGTAGTCCATTCCCTATTTATGCAGAATAGTTCGAGTTCATCTCACAGGAAAAACAGTAAACTACATCAGAGTCAAACAGCTGATCAGCAAAATGATGAAACGCCCAGAAAGCAGCAGAGAGCAGTAGCTGGCTCCTGGTGTAACTAACTTGAAGCACTCTGTGTCTCCCCCGTGTTCACTGTATCTGGTGCAGGGTGATAAAGCAACATGGCTTTTTTTTTTTTTAACCACATAATGATGAAATATCATTGGGTTGAATATTTTTCAGCATAAAACAAGAGTTACACTGCTTTCTACAAGAGTTGGCTAAGTGGCAGCCAAAAAAGCTAATTAAAATCTCCTTCAACCAGCTAACTATCAGTCTGCACACAACCTTGTGCAGGTGAAACAGAGTAGAGGTGGGCAGAGCAAAAATGTAGGATGACAGCTGATTCAGAATGTCATCTAAGGACATCAAACAAGTGCAAATTTAACTAAAAATGTTCCAAAAATGTCAGCAGTTTGTCATTAGAAAACAAACATTGGAAAATATGGAGACAGTACATCCCGATACAATCCCTATCAGGGTTGGCCAGAAGCACACAATCCTTCAAACAAGTCTTGCTCCAAAACAGAGCTCTGCCATAGAGAGCTGCAGTACAATTTAGGAACCTATTTGCTATTTTTAAACCCGCAGTTGTGGGCACCATGTTTTATATCTGAGGATACATTACTAGTTTTGAATAAGTGCAAACAATCCACAAGGCAGCGTCTCACTTAAAGACCCTTCAACGTGACCCAAGGTTGTTGCGGGACACACAGACGGCTGTTTGCGAGGATCCAACCTGTGACCTCTCCGTTATGGGACGGCCTCTCTAACCACATCGGGGGAGAGAGAACAACAGGACATAGACAGACTACAGGCCCCGTCTGTCTCCTCTGTTATCTGAGCGACAGTGCAGCCTGGAAGGAACCATGGGAAAGGGCCAGGAAAAAGGTGGGTCTATTGTCCGAGCATCCTGCTGGATGTGACTGACGCTTATTGTTTGACCAGAGCAGAGGTCTTTTTTTTTTTTTTTTCTTTTCTTTTCTTTCTTCATATGATTTTCTGGGAACATCCTCTCAGAGCATCCCATGTACAGTATGATATTACTGAACCAACACAGTAAAAAGAGACTTATAATATATACATGATCAAATAGATTCATTCCAAACCTGTTTATATATCTTTAATGTCGCTACGATATAGTGTAATAGTATCATGTTTCAATGTGCCATTATATAATTATTTTATGTATATATTTTATATTTTGTGTTAAAACTCTTTAAAGGCATTGTAAAAATAGGTGATTGCTGTGTAAATATTTTAATTAGAAAGCAATATACAGAAAACTAAGATGTTCAGCAATTGAAAAGACTCCAATAAATGCAAAAGTATATTTGATTTTAATGTATAAAACCTCATGAAATGACAGCATCCTAAAGTTACTCTCGGTTATACCAATTCTGAACCTAACACCTGCAAATATAACCCCATTACTTGCATATTGGAGGGAAAAACAGAGCTTATAACACAGATGAATGTCAGATTTGAAATAAATATTTGATTTCTGAAGGCCGATCCTATAATAGGTTTGACTAGATTAGGTTTCGGAGGTAGAAGAAGCGTTGTAACCATACTTCAGTTTCAAGGTCATCTCAAAGTGTACTGAGTGACCAGTTAGACGCTCGGCAGTATGATTGAGGTGTTTTGCACCCACAACTTTTGAATGACAGATGATACTTGTGTACTCCTGTTTTTGGCATCATTTGTAAGGTTTAATTTAATATGTATTGTTTCATTTCATATTTATTGCTTGTTTTATTGGCTGCGTTTTCAGGTGCATCGCTTAAAGTAAGCCTTTTATTTATTAATGGATCAATTGTATAAAATACATTGTTTTTTAATTCAGTCTAGGCAGGCTCCAGAGCAACAATATCTTCCTCCTTGAATACATGTTCCTTTATGTGTTTGTGTATTTTTCAGATGTTGTCTGCTGTGACCTGTATGACTTGTAACTCTACCTGTAATGTGCACAGGAAAACAAACTTGTTTTCACCCCTGAGATTTAAAAAAAAAAAAAAAAAATCTGGATATTTGTCACTGTGGTCTGTATAAACAGATGTTAATTACTGTCACAAGTGACTTGGAATAACTTGGATAGTGTTTTAGCTGCAAAGTTAAGTTGTATGTTAACTTGCACAGAATATGCAGTTTTCCTAGACAGTAAACTGACCCTCATGTAAGATTTTGTCCTTTCTGTCTCTGCTCAGTAATTATACACCAAAGAGAAGCTTTCTAAGGAATAAAATGAAAACTAGGTGAAAGCTATTCAGCTAAGTTAACAGTCATGACCACAGTTTTCTGAGGATAAAGTTACTTTTTTTTCTTTCTTTTCAAAACTATCAGCCTGTCTGCTCACCTTTTAGCAGTATTATTCTTTAATTTAGCGAGGGTATGTAGGCAGGGAGTTAAGCAGAAGCTAATGTGATTCACTGCTTTCACTGACTGGCAGCATTATGAAAATGTAAAATGTTTTTTTGTTTTTAATGTAAGAGCTCCGAGCAACATTTCCACAAAAGCAGATGTCTTTTCATTGTCAATAAGGCTGTGAGTCATAATGACAGCACATATTGGAGACTCGGTTGATAGAGAAATAAATAATAAGGCTGTTCAGTCAGTCCTGAGCCAAGTAAATACAGGAACAAATGTTATAGAGTTATTTAGGACTTATTCTCCATTGTTTCTGTGGTTTAATTTCTCATTAAATGTAAAATATATTTGATAATTGCATATGTAATATTAAAATCTATACTGCCCAATCAATACTAAGTAATTCATAAATCAGCTGTGAATATTTCCAGCATCACTGAGTCTGGTTTTGAATGCAAAAAAAGTATAAATAACAAGTACAATATAAAAATAAATGCTGCCCTTTGACACCAACTAAAATATGCTTTTTAAATAATTGATTTAAAAGCATTTCCTTCAGTTTTACTTGATTGAAAAAGTGATTAAAACTCAGTTGTGAGACACTCTAAGCCTGTTCAGTGATACCTACAGTGGCTTGTTTTCCCTGATGGTAGATCAATCCAACAGTAATGGTTCAGATAAGGGCACCGTGATGTTCAACACCTTTCTGGTAATTACTTTCAGCCAGTTTCACAGGCACACGCTGCAAAAAATGTCAGTGTTAACAAACAGATGGGTAAAAAAAAAAAAAAAGCTGAAATGTTTCTCAGTTCAGTTGGAGTTTCGTGGCGTGAATTTTATGAAATGTTTTGCATGATGGGCAAACAATGCTGCAAAGTAACTAAGTAAGTTTATTCAAGCACTGTACTTGAGTACAATTTTGAGGTGCAACTTCATACTCCATCACATTTCAAAGGCAAATACTGTACTAGGGCTACAACTAGTGATTCTTTTCATTATCAATTAATGTGTCAATTTCTTGATTAATCGATTAATCACTTGGTCTAAAAAATGTCACCGTTTCCCAAAGCTCAAGGTGCAACTCCAAATGTCTCGATCAACAGTCCATAACTCAAAGATATTCAATTTACTATCATAGAGGACTAAAGAAACAGGAGAATATTCACATTTAAGACGCTGGAACAAGATCATTTTTGTATTTTTTCTTAAAAAATTACTCAAAATGATGAATCAATAACCAAAATAGTTGGTGATTATTTCTTTGTCAATTGACTGATGGTTGCAGCTCTATATTGTACTTTTTACTCCACTACATGTATCTGATAGCGTTGCAGATTCAAATCTTCCATACAAAGCATATCATCAACTTATAAAATATGATGCATCAAGACAGATTATACTATCCAACAGTATTTAAAATTAGTTCCAGCCTGACAAGCCACAATTTATAATAATATAACACTCTGAAATAGACCATTCTGCCCAACAAATACCTTAACTTTTGATACTTACAATAATGAACATTTTGCTGATAATACTTTTGTAGCACATTCACATTTGCTAACACAGCTGGACAGTGATGTTTAAAAGGCATAAGAAATGCAAAATATCTGCATGCTTCCGTTTAAGTTTGAATATCACTCTTATTTGTCACTTCATACTTCAGGAGGAGAAGAAGAACCATATCTGGGTGAATCAGGGAAAACTACAGCAACATAATGGGAAGTGTGAGAGACTCGTTCCTGTTGTTGTTGTCGTTGTTGAAAGCTCATCAAACAGTTGCATGAAATGTTGTTTTTAACATGAGATGTGTATTGAAAATACTCGCTATGATTGCTTGTAGAGCCGAAACCATTAGTCTATTAATTGATTAGTGGATAGACAGACAGAATGAGAATCAGCAAAGATTGTTATCAATTAATCATTTCACCCTCTTTTCTGCTGGCTCCAGCTCCTCAGATGTGAAGATTTTCTACTTTTCTTTGTTTTATATGATAGTAAATTGAATATCTTTGTGTTTTGGACTGTTGGTTGGACAAAACAAGCTGTGTGAAGATGTCACTTTGAGCTCTTAGAAGTTTGGATAAGCAATATTCACTGTTTTCTGACATTTTATAGACCAAAAACTTGACTTATAAAATAATCTTCCGATTAATCGAAAATGAAAACAATCATTAGTTACAGCTTAAATGTCTTGTGAACTAAAAACTTCCTTTGAATCTCACCAAAAGAAATCTCCTGGTGTGTTCTTGGTGGCTCATCTTAATCCCTCTCTGTGAACCTTACAGCTTGGAGCCAACTTGACCTCTACATCATAAGCCTATTCATGTCAATCTGACACATAGTGCTGATGGGAACAGATCCACTTTGCCCCTGACAGGAACAAGGGATTTTGCCATAATGAACACTCCAGTTACTCCAGTTCCACAGTAGAGCCAATGAGTCAGGTCTGTGGGTCCATTTGAATAATGAGAATGAGACTAACTATGTGCAATAGACACAAGAATCCAATGAATGTCCTGCCAATCACTGTTATTACATGTCTGTCCACTGAGGAAGAGTGTGATCATTAGACCCACTGTCAGCAGCAGCGGAGAGGTTTCTGAACGCAGCCCTTTGAGAATTATTATGGCGCCTCCATTAAAATGCTTTTGTTTTCCCTCTGTTTCACCCTCTGTGTTGTAGTTTTACTTACAGTATTATTCTGTGTCCCCGCTCTCTTCCGCTGAATATTAATGTCTTCTATGCTAATGGCCTTACACCGGCTGAGGTCGACCAAGCTCCTCCTCTGAATGTTAATCCGCTGCCTCATTTGCATACGCTTAAGTGTCAAATTCCCCCACAAATCATCGCAGCTGCCTCCGTACGCCGAGGCCAGTGCCCCCCAAGCGACAGCACAGAAACAATGTGGTCACACCGTATGCATAGCATCAAATCCACATCAAAGCCTGTTTAGATTGCCAGGTCACAGCGGGTTCACATTGTGTAAAATGAAGGTAATGGGATAGCAGTCAGCCTGGTGCAGAAATACAGCCAGGCAGGTAATAAGTATGAATGGCGCAGGTAATAAGGTTGGGATAGAAACAGACCCCGAGTCATCACAGGAGCAGGACTGTTTAAGCTGCAGCACACTCATCAGTTCAAAGGTGAGTGCTGATTCCAGACAAACACACAGGACTTGTTGTATTGTTAGGTTTTTATTCTGCCTTATTTCCATGTGTGCTTTTGGGTGCATGGCAGGTGAAAAGATTGTTACTGAGAAAGGAACAAGAAACCATCCCTCGGCGTGCTTTAGAGGAAGAGACCCACCTAAAGATAAAACTATTTGCTTTGTTAACCTCATGACAACATGAGGTCATGTCTAGATATTTCTATCTATTATGGAATTGGAGGGCAGAAATCATAAACATCATAGTGTCAGAATCACAATACACTTTTCACAGAGCTATCACATATCATCAGGAGCTGAAACAACAAATTAATTATTCAATCAACAGAGAAAGCAACTATTCTGATCATTGATTAATCATTTGAGTCATTTTTCAAATAAAAATGCCAAACCTTCTCTGGTTTCAGCTTCTCAGTGGTTAGGGATTTGCTGCTTTTCTTCATCTTATGTGATACTAAACTTTACATCTTTGGGTTTGGACTGCTGTTTGCACAAAACAAAAGATTTAAAGATGCAGGCTTTAGGAAACTGTCATTGTGAAATATTGTGACCTTTCAGTATTTTCTCCCATTTTATTGACCACTGATTAATCTAGAGAGTAATCTGCAGATGGATCGTTCATGAGAATAATTGTTGGTTACAGCCTTGATATCATCATCACTGTCGTAGATCTCAAATGATTAGTTGATTAATCGTTCTCTGGAAAATTTTTTAGAAATAATTTTGACAATCGGTTAATAGTTTGTCTTTTTTTTAAAGCAAAAACTCCAACCATTATATTGTTAAAGCTTCTCCAATGTGAGTATTTGCTGCTTTTCACTGTTTTATGTCATTATAAACTGAATATCTTTGGGGTTTTTCGACTGTCGGTCGGACAAAATAAGTCATTTGAAGACGTCACTTCGGACTGGGAAACAGGGATAGACAATTTTCACTATTTTCGGAGATTGGTTAATCAATTGATAATGAGAATAATCCTTAGTTGCAGCTCTACAATATAGCACTCTCCACCTACACATACACCCCACACCTCAAAGAAAACACTTCAGTTTTTCATTCTGAGGTGCTGAAGGAAACAGACAGATGAGAAAAACAACATAAAACAATTGAACTGAATGTGCTGAACATCCCCAAAATGGACTATTAACTGTATATAATGGCACAGCAGCATCTGAGGGGGTGGATTTTTCCTTGTAAAGGTAATTTCTCTGCCTTTTAAAATGATTTTAACAGACTATAACGCTGCAAACATTATCCATTTAAAGTTCCAGGTTATGGAACAACAGCGCATGTGAGATGTTAAAAGGATAAAAACAGAATAACATGTCTCTGTCTAATTCTAACAACGTGTTATTTCACTCCTGGGGGATTAGCAGCGTAAAGCTTTCGCTATAGATGTGACTTATACTCGCGAAGACTATAGCTTCCTCTCGGGGTAAGTAAGTCTCCTCCAAGTGTCAAGTCCTTGAGTCCTGTGCCTGCCAGTGCGAGCGGCAGTTGCACCACCAGCCAAGCAAATTCAAAAGCACACTCATGAATAAGACAAATGGAAGAATTTCTAACAGAGGAGTGACTTCAGTCGACTCCTTCAACACTTCTATAAAAGGTGGTTTCATACCGAGGCTTAGTCAGTCCCCCCCCCCCCGTTAAAAACAGCTCCGAATGACGAGAATGAAAACTAGTGAGTCATTTTGCTTCAATGGCCTGCAAGCAAGCACGATGTTAAGTACGCTCGGAGCTATTCTTATCCTTAACAATGGCAATCTTTTCACCATATTTAGCATCTTTACTTGGGTGGTAATTCTGACAAGACTGCTGTTTACAAGCTTGAAATCATTTTTGACTGGATAAACAAAATGTTGCAACAAATTTAGTCAAAGAGAGGCTTCAATGTATCTCTTAACACGCAAACCTAACAGAAACACTTTATATCATATTTCTTTGGGTCAGTTAAATATACTTTCTGTCTTGCTGCTGTATGTTTAAAGCCAATTTTTGAGAAGATAACGATGATAAAAGCCCAGGCTCCTAATGTCTGATGTCTCTAGCTGAGACCCCGAGCCCGTTTTAACGGCTAAAAAACATACTTAACATAGTTTTTTCAGCTTGTTACTTCATGACTTTTCCTAATTTTATAAGAATTGTTTATAAACACGATTTTTTATCTGACATATTTCAAACGTCCACCACAGAAAGTGATGCATTACAGGGCTGAAAACAATATATTTTAATACGCTCTATATCTGTGATTGGTGTTGACAGTACTTATTATTCAGCACTAACCCTCTCAAGTCCCAAATAAGTCAATTTTTATTTCTGTTATTTGGGTTTTATGACAGTTTGTTCATACGATGTCTAACAGAAAGTTAACTTCTCTCAGGTCCGATTGACTCCAAATATGAGTAACATCACTATGTAGGACAAAATACTGCACGTTTCTTTGTCTGTAAATGACTTTTCAGCAAAGAAAATGATAGATTTGTTCATGCATAGCTCATAAAACATATAGAACATAAAATATTTCCTTATTTGGTGTCATAACAATAATTTATGATGATTTTACTGTACATGTTTGGTCTTAATAAGGTCAGAAGTTTGTAGTCATGATTACTATTTTTACATATACAGCAGTGTGGTCTGTTTGACCCCAAGCAATGAGGAAGTAAAGCCAATGTCAACACAGCACAAGGGTTAAGACTGTAATATATCTTCAAAACTGAGTTTGTCAAATTGATACTTCCATGAAACACAAAAGGATATGGATCTGCAACAGCTGCTAGCAGCAAAACCTTGATGAAATATTCAAGAAACTATCCAGCAGGACAATTCAGCTCTTTTCTTCTAATGGAATCCAGATTTTTTTTTTTTTTTTTTTTTTGCAAGGAACATGGCAAACTTCCTGTTTTGAAACAACGCCGGCCTGACCCTGCACTGATACTGACACAGTCATGTTTTAAATGTGTGCTGAATTTTTAAGTCATCTTGCAGGAGAGATGGACAGAGCAGCAGCTCAGGGATGAAAGAATCAGCACGACGACCCTTCAGCCGCACATCATCATTAAGGGACCAGCCGGCTAACCTTGCTTAACAGGAAGTAAACAGCCTCAGCGTCTCTTTCATGAAGCATGTACAGTGTTTTCCTCCTCTGTATTAGTTAGACTGAACAGACAAAGACATCCTATACAGTAGCTCTGCAAAGGGAGTTTTCTATTACAACCTTTTTCTTTGCCTCAGATATGTTTTCCCATGCATTAGGTTTGTGTAAATTGATGGCTACAGTTTTGCATTCATGAGGATAATTACTATATAATTTCGTTAAAAGCCTGAACTGAGCTGTATGGCACATCTGGATGCAAACAAACTGCAAAACTCGAGGCATTTATTTCCCGCTCTAAGACACTACTTCTTCCTCATTATGCTCACCACCTGCATTTTAATCAAACAATAACCACATCACTAAAGAGAAGACATATTATACACTGAAGACGGTAAAGAAAGGAAACGAAGAGGAGAATGAGGATGCTGTGAACACCGACGGAAACAAAAAACAAATTATATTAATAGGAAATTATATAATTTAGTCTAAGAAGATAACAGGAAAAACAAATCGATGTTTGTGTGCTCATATCATCTACGTATATTATCAACTGCCGTTTCTTTTGTGCCGTATATGTCTGGAAGTACATTAACGCATGTGCATGTCATGCCATATCTGTGTGCACAGACACATACAGTACGCGCGCATGCGTGTGAGTTTGTGTGTGCATCGTGATTGCACTTGGTGTCTGGGTATGTGTGGTACGAGAGTTGAGGTCCACTGGGGCTTGGACCACTCCACATGAATAATGCATCAGACCGGGCCGTTGCATCTCAGCAACATTGCCTTGGTCTGCTTAAAGTTGCAAGTTCCTCGCAAGTCAGCATCTGCAAGCTGCTGCAGTAACTCAGCTGAGGTCTGAGGTCTTTAAAAAAAATAAGATTTCCAAAACGACAGCAAAAATTTTCACATGAAATCATTTAAAGGACAAATTTATCTTATTTATCTTAAAACTGTATCTCAGAGGGAATCAAATTACAGCCTCCAACAGCAACCAAAGGTCACATTATTTACAATATTATATACTTAGAGCTAAAATAATTAGTGGATTAATCAATTAGTCGATTGATAGATTAACCGGCACTTATTTTGTGAGGAAAATCATCATTTAAGTCATTTTTAAAGTAAAAATGGCTAAATTCACTATTTTGCTGAATATGCCCTGTTTTTTTTTTACGTTTTTTTAACTCTTTTGTGATAGTAAACTGAATATCTTTGGGTTTTGGACAGTTTGTCAAAAAAAGCAAGACATTTTAAGAAGTCTTCATGGGATAACTTGCATTTGTTGACATTTTATAGACCAAACAATTAATCAGTCGATCAAGAAACAGCCAGCAGATTGAGCAATAATGAAAAAAATAATCCTTCGTTGCAGCCCTTACATGTTATAGTTCAAAAAGTGAAGACTTCAGCTGCCACAAGATGCATTTTATCTGCTCTCCATCTCTGTGAAGATACCTCGCGAGGAGAACTTGACATGCTGGATGAACTTTTTATCTGCAGATTTACACATTTGTGAGCAGATGCTGGAGACAGATGCTTGCTATGTATAATTCACTGCGGGATCACCAAAGGTTCACTCTGAATGACACTACGCCACACTCGCTTAGCACACTACTATCAGGAAAATGACATGAAATTAATTCAACCTTATGCAATTATATGATCATCTTCATTTGCAATCAGGGTCACTTTCATTGAGAAAACTTCATCTACAGACAGAGTGATGAATCATAGGTCAGGCAGCCTTAACAGTTACACCGCAAACTCTTCACTGGAGAGGGCAAACTCTCTACATTCTTGATGGGCTTGTGTGGTTTGAGCTGTTGCAGTTTTTAACAGAGCAAACCCAGCATGCAAATATGTAAAAACCAACAATATGTAAATATATGCAAATTAATCAAATGCACGTGAAAAGGCTACTTTGCCTCAGTCTCTGCAGCCTGGTTAGACCTGAATAGTCTTTCAGACTTCTTTCAGGCATTTTTTTTTTTCAATCCAACACTTGGTTATGGTTACACACAGGCTAACTTTCTTTATAAATATGTCAAATTAAAAAAAAATAAAAATAAAAACAAAATGTTCATCCTAATTATAGTGCAGTTAAGAGTCTTAAAATCTTGATTAAAATATTTCTTTAAAGACAAGTTTCACCTAATTATGAAACTGTCTTAACAAGTGATGCTTACTTCAGGTGAGTCACTTGTATCAGAGTTGGTACTGACACTCGAGTCATCTCAAGTGACGAATTTTAAACAAGTTAATTGGCCACGTGAAATCATCTCTTCCAGATATCATCTTTTATTTTTTACTTTAACACCTAAATTTAAATTCAAAGTCTCCTCACTGAAACAGATCACTTCAAAGACTGGATATTTCTTGCAGCGAAGTCCACACAGAGAAGCCTGTTTACTTTCACCTCAGGAATGTTTGGCACTTTGGCATCACATCCATATCTCCTGATTGACGGACCTTCATACCGACCCGAGCTTCCCTGTCCAGCCTCCACACCCCCCTCCCTCCTCCCGGTACCGGACTTCCACAGCCCGCTACCCTCCTACCGGTACCGCGACCTAAACGGGACCGTGCGGCGGTTATCTCCGGTCGGCTCACCTCTGTGCGCGTCTGCAGCCGCTTGTTCATCTCGTAGATCCGATACTCGGGTTGGACCATGTAGGGCGAGTGTCTCCTATAGAAGGGTCCGAACGGAGATGAGTAGAACGGGTCGTGGGTTGGGTTGGACATGGTGGCTCCTGGCGAGGCGCACGGCGCGATTTCAACATCCAGTGGGCACAGCAGCGCACATGGAAGTGCGATGCTCTCCGAAGACCCCCAGTGGGAAGCAGCCGCTGTCGAGGCTGAGCTGCACTCTGCAAGTTGGCCTGCCTAGTTCGCTGCTATAGCGTGGTGGAGGAGGAGGAGGAGGAGGAGGAGGAAGAGGGAGGGGAGAGGAGGCAGAGGAGGGAGGGAGTGACGGGGGGAGGAGAGGGGGGGCAGAATTGAAGGGGGAGGAGGGAAGTCGTTTCCTGTTCCCTCAAGACCTACACTCAGTTTTGCACTCTTGCAAAGTTCAAGTAAGATCTCTGTGTGCATGTGTGTGTCAACTAAACTTGTGCTCTGTTTTCCCCTGTCCAGATGTCCATAGATGCACTAATTATAAAGAAAGTCATTATATTTTATATGTGAAAACACTAGAATCCAAACATATTTTATATCAAGAATTAACACCATATTCTGAGCATTTCAGAGGCTTTAATGAGGAGATGTTTCAGTGCCAAAACGGATCATATAGGCTACACAAATCAGCTGCAATGTTTGATATGTAATGTGATATACAGCATATGGGCTCAATAGTTTTAACAACAATCACTAAACAGTTTGTGTCATATCAGCACTATGTTGTATTTAAGAAAATGTGGTGCATTACATTACAAAAATATTGCTATTGGTCATGTTTTGACTCTTTTTGTGCGTTCAAACACAGTTAAATCCTAAAAAAAAAAGAGGTGAAAGTCTGTGGCAGCTTAGGGTCAAATATCTTCAGTGCTAACAAGAGATATTAGTATTCTTGCAGCAGGCTGACTCTTGCATTGGACGCAGTAACACAAAGACATCAGGTCATCTATTGAAACAAATAACTTTCATGTTTGTTTTTTTAAATCAGGAAGTTTGCCTTGAAAAAAAAAGGTAAAAAGCTAACATTTAAAACCTGTATGTTTTAACTCTGAACTGAAATGAAAAATAAACTGGTCGACTGACCGTGGTTGGATTCGCTGGTCTAAAAAAAATAAAAAATCAGTAAGTTTAAAATGTTTCCCTCCTGAGCCACATCTAAAGTCTCAAGGTCACAGATGAGAGCACACAGATGCTGAACAACGCCGCTGATGAGGTTGCGCTCATAAACAGTCCATTTTATGTGTAACATGATTTCATAATATTGTATTGATTGTGTTGCCTCCGGTCAATGCTGCTAATGACAGAATCTTAGTACCTGGCTAGTTATGCACCAAGTGGCATAATTTATGATTAAAGGAGGGTGTGGGGATACTTGCTGCTTTGTCTGCTGCAGTGACGGGTGAATCATTCTGAATCTTAACAGCCAAATCTAAAACATCAGATTTTCAGTGAATGTTTTACTTATTTTGGGGGGCATTTAACGCCTTTATTGGACACATGACAACAGAGTGATGACAGGAAATGAGGGGAGAGAGAGACGGAGAGTGACATGCAACAAAGGTTTCTGCAGTTCTCGGTTTTTACCTTAAAGGGAACATATTATGCATATTACCAGGTCTATATTTTTAATCTGGGACTCTACTGGAATATGTTTGCATGATATACAATTTAAAAAACTCCTTATTTGTCTTATACTGACCCTTTACGCAGCCCCTCAGTTCAGCCTCTGTCTGAAACAGGCAGTTTTAGCTCCTGTGTCTTTAAGGCCCCCCCTCCCACTGAGCCCATTCTGTTCTGATTGGTTCCCAGAAGCTGCCCCTCATGAGACCTCCACCAACTCTGGAGGCTACATCAACACACCATGAAACAAACTATAGTGGTAGGACGGTGCGATTTCGTTTGTTACTCGAAATGTCAACTCCTCAAATACATCCGTACATGTTCAAGCCGGAATCTGATCCGAAATATAAGAGTGGACAACGCAAAAACAACACATGGAAAAAACCTTATTTACAACCTTAGCAACAAAGGCTACGGAGAGGACAGCTGTTTATGGGCATGCGCGACAAGCCAACATCAGCTCATCTGCAAGGTAGAAAAAAACGTCACAAACCAACAGTTTGCGACAGCAGGTTGGGCTTTTGACTTGCAGGGAGCATTTCTACATACATTAGTCTCAAGTCTTGGAACATTGACCATGTTTACCATAGATATCCAACATCATAACAGTATATAAATAACAGAAAATCACAAAAAGCATAATATGTCCCCTTTAAACCACTATTGGCTACAGTGACTGGTACAGTAGAACCACAAGACTTAAAGCCACAATATGATGGATTTAAACATTTCTGATTTTGGTGCCATACAGTGGTATCATCAAAAAAAACCATTGTGGCAGACAGCATGGGCGGATCCAGATTATTTTCAGGTGGGGGGCGCAGGGGGGAACAACAGTTAAATTGGGGGGGGGCACCCGACAGCGACAACAAAAATGAAGGCTGCCACTGACATCTCTCTTCAATATTTAGACTACTGAGGTGTAAACAATGACTTTTCTTATGTTGCACAGTTGTATTGTAGTAATACACAGTATTTTCATCATGCTTTTGTTAGCTACATTAACCCTTTCACCTCGTAAGGAAGGTGCATATGACCTTTTTCATTTTGCACTGTCAAGATTAAAATGCTGATGGACATGTCCCCTTGTTTATGATAGGATCTGGCTCTTATGTGCAATTAGTAAGTTCACCAACAGTAGCCTAAGGCAGACGAAGTGGGTGCAATGTATTGTGCAAGAATCACACTGTTTACAGCACTGTCAATTTTCACATATTGCAATATTTATTACTATAATTTTTTAATAATGATAATCAAGGGTTAGCAATTCACATATTGCTACATGGTGGGTAATTAACACTTTGAGTGGATTAATATTTTACCTTGGGGACCTTTAGTTGCAGCAAATGTAGGCACTGGTTGAACTGGGAGGTTCCTGCTGCTGCTGCTGTCGTCTGATTCTGCATAGTCATCATAAGGGTCAGTGGTCTCCTCCCTGGGTGCAGTTAAAAGTATTAACTGACATAGTTAACACTTCATTAACTATATTTTGAATTTAATTAATTAAATTATACTTTTTAAAATATAGCATAAAGTGCAGATGTTTTAGAAAGGCATACTATTATAAAACTGCGCAGTGCACAATGCTATCAGTTTAATTTAGTAATTAAAAGTAGATAATTTAGTCACTTACAACTGTAAAATCCTGCAGAACAACAAATTATATAATATGTGGTATAAATACAACTATATTTTAAATCATTTTCTTCATATCTGTATTTTCCCCTGGAGGTCACCTGGCCTTGGGAGTTTTGTTCAACATGTGAAGGTCTGTGGCTGCATTCAGGCTGACCCTGACCTTCACTGTTGCTTTCAGTGCTCTCAGCCTGACCTGTACTGTCCTTGTTCTGAGCCAGAGATTTCTTGTTGATGAAGAAGTCTTGAATATCTCATTTTTTCCATTTCATTTTTAGTTAAGTCTACCCTGAGAACACATACAAAGCAATTATTATTTAATAATGCCCAACTTCAATTTAAGTGGTTGAAAATGATACTTTCCTTAACTTTTAATGTTGAATTAACAGAACAACAAACACTTGGGTAAGCTAAGTTGCCTGTAAAATTAAATAGCTAGCTAGCTAGAGAACTAGCTGCTACACACATACAATGAAAAAGCAAATGACTACTTGTAGCTACTGTTAATTCAGTGCACACAAACTAAGACCTTAAACAAAAGAACAAAGTTATGAGCCTTAATTTGTAATAAAGCAATGATTGTCCTCAGGTTGGGTTTGATGGAACTGGCTGGCTAGCTAATGTTAGTTAAGTTAGATGGAGCTTCCACCTAGCTAGCTAGCTAATGTAATTTAATGCCATTGACTGTATAAAAATATGGATAACACGTCTCCACTTCCTACCGCTATCCAAAAGCAAAGCCAAAATATCTCCTTTCCAAGAGCTACCATCTTGCTTGTGTGATGTCATTTGGAGCCAGAGTCTGCGCGGTAGAGTGACGGAGGTTTGAGAGCAGCTGTCACAGCTATATCAACAAATAACAAATTAAAAACAAACTTATCAGAAAAATGAGCAGACATCAGCATGATAAGAACTACCTAAAATGAAAAATTTATTTGATGTGTACTTTGATTTTTTAAGTTTGGCTCATGTTCCATCCGCTAATATGGAGGGAGTGGGACTTATGACTTATACTTCAGCCAACCACCAGGGGGTGATTGAGATGTTTTGACTTCACCTTTGGGAAGCTATCATGATGTCCACATTTATATACAGTCGATGGTTAATGTATATGAATCGCAGGGCTAAATACATAAAATACTATCAAAAGTAGTCTAAATTACAAACACAGTGAAAAGCAACAAATTTCTTGTACTGTTAAGTCATGTTGCAAAACAGTGCACAAAAACGGAGATTCGTGCCTTAAACTGAAAAATAGCTAGTTAACTCGTCAGCAACTATAACATTGAACGTGTCCATGCTAACTTTAGCTAAACCAGACAGACAGCTAAGCTAACAACATGAAAACATTAGTCTATTAAGTGTTGTTCAGGAACATTTTCCCATGCAAACGGAAACAAATTAATTGTAACAGTAGTCTGCAAAACATTGTTGTGACTCATACACACATGTATGTTCTTGCCTCAAAGGTGCATATTGCTGCAGAACTGTCTTCTCCAAGGACACACTTGAAGGCTTGAAAGTTCTCTCTGCGTTCAAAGCACACCCCATGCAACCACAGAAGATCCACTCCTGGCAGACAGCGATGCACAACAATGCTAATAGTCGTCCACAGATTACACCCTTAGACACATTATGAATGGGCTGAAAGCATATAATTGCATAAAAATTCTACATAATATTTTTACACTTAATTTTTTAAAACGGAACTTTTTGTCGTGATATATATTCACAAACATCATATGTGTAATTTATGGCACAATTCAAAGGGTCTCTTGCTGTTGACTGTCGTACATAGATTTTTAAATATAAGGTGCCATGGGGGACAGCAGAATGGGAGGGACTTTACCTCTTGATAGAGATTCGCTGACACAGTGGCAAAGCAGTTTTGATATGAGAACCTTGCAGTTAGCAAGAGGCCACTATGGCTGATCATGGAAAGAAACGAGTACCACCTACCAAAATCCAAATTTTAATGAAGGACAATGATTGACAAGTGACAATAAAGCTCAAATATAAACAATTTTCCCTTTACACCTCGTATGTTTTACACCACTACAGACTCATAATCACCAAAAGATGATCAAGACTAATATCACACCGATAATCGAAGTTCAGATTCATCCAGGTGTTACGTTGCGGTGATGGTGGCAATTTCTACTTCTACTTCAGTTAGTGACTGCGTACATTTCCCAGAATGACTTTGGATAACCCTCAGAGGACATGCCTGAACCTGTTGTATCCACCTGCAGGTTTTTAATTGGGGTGAATTGGGGTAATCCAGTAATGATTATATTATATTATGCATCATCAGATCTCACAAATTGGCCATGACTCATTTTGATCTGATTTTCTTGTTTGTATACTTATTATTGAATGAACATGAATATATTTAGTAGGCATTCATAAACCTGTGGCTAGAAAATATTTCTGAACACATTTGTATGCTTTAGTTTGCTTTCTAGTTACCTATAATTCACATCATAACTAGTTTGCATAATAAAACACATGGACTTGCAACATAACGGTAATGACGCTGTATGCAAACAGCAAAGCACAGACTGCTCCTAATTTATTTCAACAATTTTACACTATGCTTCATGCAACACATGTCAATAACATCATTTACTGTGACAGTATGTGTTACTAACATGTTGAATTTCCAAACCAGACACACCAGCGTGCATTGAAAATCTTTTTTTGGCACACCGATTAAGATTTCCTCCATGTACTCCTCCGTGACAGATTAGGCCTGGGCTGCAAAGTAGCCACAAGAATCTAAAAATAAACAGACACTCAGACCAGCCGTAACGTTGCAACTGAATCTCACATTAACTGCCCGCACTGGGAATTAATGAACAGCATTTATGAAGTCTGACTTTTAATCCAAAATGGCTGAATGGGGAGAGGCAGTCTGAATCGAGTGAGATAAAAGTTGTAATCCAAATGCCTCAGGCATCCGGTCGGGTAATTAAAAAAAAAAAGTTTGAAAAATCTATTAATAAACCTTTAATTAAAAACTACATTTTTAATATCTCAAGACCTTTTCAATTGACATTTCTAACAGGATTTGGTTGCTCGCCTAAAGCGCTTACCACTCGAGTGTGGCTGCAATACAGTACATTGAAGTGAACAGCTCATTTAACAGATTGCAATATGAACTTGGATGTATTGTACATGTGATCGTAAACGGGACCTACATGTTGAGGTTGTGCTGCCTACTGATTTGTGCAACGTACAACATAGTGTCTCTTTATGAACACAACCTGATCAGACAGGAACATTTTCTTCTGGCTCTTCTTCCTGATGTTTAATGCACAAAAAAAACAAAAAACAAAACCAAAAAAAACCCAAATTACACTCAAAACATAGACTCAAAATCATACAAAATTTCACCAGGAAGATGTTAGGTTAAGTTATTGTCAAGTAACAACAGTGTGATATGAAATTCAGACCCACTGATCACTTAACATATTCGGTAAAGGACACGTTTAATGATATTCAGTGACATATTATGTCGATGTTATATGTTTCCTATTGTCAAGTATTGTCTGTGTTGCCAAAGCCTGATATTCATCTGCCACAGACCTTTACTGTTGTCCCAAAACTATTAAATATACTCAGTGAGCCTCACCGTTGCACTGGGTGACATGTTCCTCAAGTACCATGAACACACACACTGTACAATAGTTTATTTTGACTCAATACCACATACGGTACATCGTCCTGCTTCCATGAATGCTCAGTGATGGGTATTAATCTGCAGATGAAAGTAGTCCCCAAAAATGTACTCCTGTTTGAGTAATGTTTGCTGAAAACTCGAAAAGTACTCAGCTTTTTGAGGAGCGTGTTTTAAAGATATGCACCAATATATTCGTCACATGTTTTTAAAGATTTACATCTTGACTGAATGGGCTCAGAGCTAGAGACCTGGTAGGGAAGACAGGAAGTACTGAATGACAGACTAACAGTTTTTTTTTTTTTTTTCATGAGACAGTAAGTAAAATATAGTGAAAATATTTAATGACAATAAGTAAAATATAGAATAATGCCAATTCTATTCTTTAAATATTTTTTAAGAATGAATCAACTAAATCACTGACTGGTTTAGGAGTCAAAGACGTAAAAAAAGAGCATGACTGAAACAGATATCCCACTCACCACATTCATGTTTGAACCATGATAACCTTATAAAAGTAAAAACTCGTGCTGACTTTTATCACTTTGACCCTGTTGATCAGTCATGGTCTCAACTTCTCTGCGGTGCACTGTGAAATAAATTTAGAGTATTTCTGGTATTACTCTCCAGTGCTGACCATTGTACATCATGTACAGTACTTCATTATCTTAAGAATGATGCTTAACCAATTAATGCTGTTTTACGTGATGTCCATTAATGATCTCTTACTGAACTAATTTGAATGATCATTTTAACTGGAGGTGGAGAGTGTTCTGACCTTCATCGCCATGTTGTGTTTAGTTCGCTAAATGGCAAGTCTAACAGTGTGAGGAACTCTTTTATTTTGCATGCTATTAATTAGCTTACTCTAGTGTGCGTTGTCTTTGTGGAGCAGTGCTTATTTTAGTGCAGTTCAATAAAAAGAAATGTTCTTAGTTTGTGATTTCAGTGTCATCTACTTTTGTTTCACACACTTTTGTGTATTTATGTTTTATGCCTGTTCATACTGGGATTTTTTACCCTCAGGGGACAAAAAAGTTGAATTCACTTGAACTGAGCTGAATAGGAAACCGAATGTACCTTGAGAGTTTGTAGTGTTTTATCCTAGCCGTGTTTGCTGAATTTTTCAAGCCTCGACCATTTGTTAAATGCAGCAAATGTATCAAAGATGAAGAAGAAGAGGTGCTTTTAGTTGTGAAACAGCAAGGTGAGGGAGACAAAACACTTGTGGATGAGAATGGAAATGGGTCAGGACACATATAGACACTCTGCTTCTGCTGGGTTCCCTCTTGGTGTTACTATGGTAACGTACCCTATCTCCCTACCTACCTGCCTTAGCGCACAAACTACACACCCTAGCAGCCGTGCTACAGGTTTTGCACCTGAACGCACCGATGCCGCTCCTGTTCGGAAGAACCCGTAACACATCTTATCCTGTTTCACAGCAGAGCGTGAAAATATAAAGTTGTTTTTGATGTAGCTGCTGCTGGTGTAAACAATCACACTCATTTGCTTTTTTTTTGAGTGAAACATGTGCCAACATGTAGAATATTTGAGGAGGAAGAGTTTGTGATATTAATAAAAAGGAGCTTACTGGTGAATGACAAGGGAGACAGAACTACTAAAAATAGAGCAGAATTTCATAGTGCAACACAATGGTAAGACTGCAATAAATCACTGTAGGCTGCAGTTTCAGTTTCAGCTCAGTTAAACTAAGAAAGTAAAGCCTTCTCCTGCCCAACTCTGACCAGATTCAAGCTGTTTGTGGACCCCCCCCCCCTGAAAGTGAAAACTTGCCAACGTGACTGTGAACACTGGGAAGTGTGTCCCCTATTTTGAGCACACAACTGTTTTCCAAATATGGATGAAATATACCCCGGATGCCGGAGCAGCAACTTCTATGGTGGAATCTCATTAGCATCGTAATAGCTTCCAGGCTCATTTGCATTTTGCCGTGAGTGATTTTTTTTCTCCCTCTTTCCTCTTCGCTGCTGGATGGAATAATAATAATAATAAAAAAAAGAAGTAAAACTTTGAAGCACCATATTTTTTTCATTATTTAAGTTAAACAAATTGTAATTGAAAAGCACTTTTCAATTATGCTATTTCCTCATACCGGTGACAAATGAGTCTTACAGTCGTGTCAAGCAATTATGGGAAGACATGCAAAACTACAAACTAATATTTGCACACAGGGATGATGAATTAGTGTAAATAGATTAATACAGGAAGTGAAGGTTTTTAGTTCTATTTCAGAAATAGCCTGCATGTGCAAAGGTGGAGTATTGAATCATATTTGCACCAATATCCTGAACTCTGGTGGTGTAGTGACATGACACAAAGCCATTATGGAGCTTATGGCTACCAAACACAGACAAAGATGCTGAAGAAAATAATGGAGACAACACAATTTTGCAGCTAGTAAAATTACATGGTTACAAGTTGAGAAAATGGCAAACATGCATATTTAAAGTGTTTAACCAGGCTTTTGTGAAACCTGCAGCCCCTTTTAATAAGGTGGTAACACGTCCTTGTGAATACAAGGATACAAACACACAGTGCAGCTTGTTAGACATCCACATTCTTCTTTTCTTATGCTGAATTTTCACAGTGAAGCAGCTCAGCGAGCAAAGAGTTAATATTTTCAACCAGTTCTGCCTCTGACACACAAACACACACACACACACACACACACACATGCACGCTCACACACAACCCATCACCCCTGATCACACTCAGACTCGCGCACACTCCCACGCACACACACACGCACACACAAACCCATAATTCCCAACACCACCTCCCCCTCTCCCTCCTCACCCACCGCCTCCTCCTGCCTCCCTGGGCTCACCCTCCCCCCCTCCTCTCCTCCTCCTCCTCCTCCATTCTCCATCTCTGCCCCCCTCCTCCCTCCCTCCCTCCCTCCCTTCACCACCACCACCACCACCGCCGCCCCCCCCTCAGGTCAGTTAATAAGCGAGCCTGAGCCTGTGCCTCAGCTTGGCTGTCTGGAGGACATGCAGAGCAGTGTCTCCTGGGAATTGGCTCATGCAGAATGCTGCTCCGCCGAGAGAATGGAATTTTACCCTCGCTAGGGCTCCCAGCCGCACCACGCAGCAGGAAACCTGACAGACACGCACACACATGCAAACACACACAAGTGCACGAGCACGCACGCCAACACGTGCTGTCACGCGCAAATCAGCACACAAACATCCTCACGCGCACACAAACATAGTGGTCCCAAGAGATGTTTCTGGAGATGTCTCCCCATCCCTTTAAGTAAAGTGACCACTACCTAAGAAAAACACTTATTTTCCCCCTGAATCATCAAGAAGCCATCATTAACTTAATGGCGACACAGTCTTCAGGGACACGCAGTGATAGTCTGTGTAGCACAAAGCCTCCATTTCACTCCCTTGAATGTAAACACACACGGTTATGAACGCAGGGACATCAGTGGGTACAGTGCCGCTAATGAGTTGCCCCATAGATTTAGAAACAGTGGCTTTTCCACGCTTCTGTCTCAACTTCAAGTGTTGAGAAAGTCACCCCCCTCTCCTCTCCTCTGCTCACCACCTCCTCCTCCTCCTCTTTCATTCCTCCTCAAACCCACAGCTCCATCTATCGGTGTCCCTGTGTTACATGGAGGAGTCTGAAGGCGATGGAGGGTAAACACTGTAGCACTGGGAAGGATTCATTCGAATGCTGTAATCACCGTTCCAGCGAGCAAAGAACTATTTCATGTTTCATGTAAATTAAAGAGAGTGGCTGCAAACAACTTGCGCTGTAAATGAGGAGAGCGGGTGAAAACATGTTTGCAGTGCTTACAATGTGGAGCAAAAAGAAATAAATGTTTTCCTGCAGTGACCTTTAACCCTTAATTTGGTTTTGTATATTAAATGTTTTTTTTGCCATTCAAAATGTCTCTAAATGTGACCCATTTGGCTTTAAAAACTGTGCATCATAAGGACAAAATGACAGAGGTCTGATGAATCATTTTGCCCAACGATGAGTATGATTCATGCCTCCAACAGGGTTGTATTTACTCAGAAAAAAACAATACTCACTCATGAACACAACATACAGGCAGAGCAGAGAAATATGTTTTTGCTGATGTGTTTTTTTAAAAATATACACACACAGTTTTGGCATGTGGAGTGTGAGCTCAGTCTTAGTGATTATGATGTTTTTCTCTTGTTGATGAGACTTAGCTGAGTAAAGGAAGGGATGGAATCCAATCCCATTTTCTGTGCCCGTGGCATGTGCACAGAGTCTGGATGGGATCTTCAATCAGAGAGAGATCCCAGCACCATCATGTGTAGATTACCTCCACTGTTCCAATGGGATTAGCAGTCACACAGATTGTAAACTGGTGTTGCTGCAGGATTGAATTGTTCACAGACAAGACCCCGTCCCGTCGCATCGCTATCAAACAAAATGTGGGAGAGCTTGGCTTGTCAGGCATCTTTGAATAAGAGGCAATTATGGGTTGTGTTCAGCGTGGTTTGGACCTAATCATAAATATGACAATACTTATTTTTTTTCTTTTTTCCCCTCTCTTGCCTCAACAAGGAAATATAATGCACAAAAATAATATTCATAAAGGAGGTGATATGAAGTGTTATGTGAAAACACACACCCTAATTGTAAATGAGATTTTTTCCAAACTAAATGTTATTCTCCACCCTCAAATACACCATGACAGTGGTGGAAAGAATTGTGAAAAATGGTGGAGCAAAAAAAAAAAAAAAAAAAAAAAAGAAAGAAAAGAAAACCATGTAGAGACAGACACACACACTTACACACATATACACACACGCGCACACACAACCGCAACCTTCAATGAGCGCCTCTCCATGAAATGCTGAAGCCAAGGCAGCATTTAAACCATGAAAATGTTTCAAATAATAACACTGACACTTTACACATAAAATATTCCTGCACTTTTTGCATTGTAAATATTTCCCATCTACAACATTTGTCAGGTATAGCATACACAGGTTATCATTATAATTATTTTTTCTTCTCTCTCGTGGAGCACCTCCAGCCTGTCTCAGCTCTGGCTGTTTGTAGTGCAGCAAGCCGAAGCAGCAGTGCTCTCTTTGGGATTTAGCCTTTCAAAAGTCCTCATCAGATTTGCAGCGCAGACGTACTTCTGCTGCCTGCCGCCCCCACATCTCTGCCCCCCCAACCCCACCACCACCATCACCACCACCTCAACCACATCTCCCCATCCCTCTAACCACCACCCCTCCTCCTCCATCAACCTCCTTCCCCTCTCCTCTCTCTGCTCACTCTGCTGCAGATGTTTTGGATATGTTTTCTTAGTGAGGAAGCTGTGCCAACTGCCAAGTACAGACAAAATGCCCCTTGGTCGTCTCCCGCAGTCGCTGGTGCGGAGCTGGCCAACGGTCGGTGAGCTAGACGTTAGCGTGAATGGCGGCCAACATTCCACAGACAGAGAGAGGTCATGCAGAGGTTAGCCCCAATGGCTGCCAATGTGCACATAGCAGGTTCCTAATTACCCAACCTGCAAGCATTAGTGTGCTAAGTCAGGAGAATCTTTATCAGAATAAAGCGATTAGAAAGAGCAGCGAAATAAATATAAATGGGCCACAGTCACAGTGGTGGTTTGCTGTGTTCGGACACACAGGGTTCCACTTTTTGTGAGTTTTGCTCCACAATCTGGCAAACATTTGCTGAAGGGATTTCAGGTTCAGTTTGTGTTTTGGCTGGACTGGCCAGCTCATTAGCTTTCCTACTCTATGGCATGGCATCACAACAACTCAGGTGCACAACTTTTGTCAGACAAAAAAATGAGAAAATTGCTGTGCACAAAATAGGGGGATACACCTTCCAGTGTTCAGCGTATTTCCCAGTTTTTGTGAGTGTTGATTGTTCAGTGACAATTATTCTGAGTGCTGATTATGCACTCATAGAGCGGATGTGGCTTGGAGGCTGTTCAAAACTATCTAAAAGTGTTAAATGAGCTCTGATGGTGGTGGAATTACACAAATACTGGTACAGTGATGAGTGTTAATATGGACAATGTTGCTGTTTTCATGTATTCATTTCAACAATGGCAGCAGCCAGTTAGACTCTAAATTCCTGTTTGCCTTATTGCTTTCTAAATAGCATTCACTGGTATATTTTTTGCACTGTTCTATCTGCACAGTGAACATTTGTCATAAAAATCAATCAGCTACAGTGTCCATCCAGCTAACATTCAAAAAGTAACGATTCATTAAGAAACATTAGCTCACCAGCCTTAACAAAATCAAATCTGAGAGATGTGTTTCACTGTTTTCCTTCATTCTGTAAATCAGCTCGCTTGAGAAACTCACTATGCAGCATTTCAACAGACTAAGAACATGTAAGTACAGTGACAAGGATGAGAATGGGAAAGAGGTGAACGGGCAATTAGTGTCTATCATCTTGGCCAATAAAAACCTGTATATCTGATATTTTACTGAGTCATTAAACACCTGCATTTTTATTTTTTAAGTATGAAACATCAGTGTCCTTCATATGTGAACTTATCAACATATTTGTCAATTAAAATCTGCTGAAATCTAGTGTATTTTTGTTAAGAAACATCTGCACCTTTAATATCTTAATAATCTAACATTCATATATGTATTAGTTAGTATATAAACATCTTTATATCATCAGTAACATCTGTATCTATGCTACTTTTAATCTACAATATTTAGCTTAATCAACATGCATTATATTTTCGTGGATCAATAAAACATCTGTATCATACCCAAGTTAACCAATAATCATGTATAATATCGTTTGGGTTTATCAGTAGATGTCTGCACCACATCTTTAACCAACAACCATTTTCTGTAGAGGACGAGGCTGATGGGAGACCAAACTTGATGTTCAGGAGAGAAAGAAAGAAAAATAGCTGGCTGTGCTGCTACCATCCCCCATCTCGTAGGCATGGCAGCAGCATCGCACACATGCGCCTGCACACACACACACACACACACACACGCTTGCTCATGGACACACATACACACACATACACACAAATACACATGCATACAAAGCACACATACATAAACGTACACACACACTCACAAACACACACACACACACACACACGTACACACACAGCCCATCTCTCTCTGCTACCTGATGTGAGGCAGAGAGAATATTCCAGAAACCAAACACAATGAATGTTCCTCTGCTATTCATACAAAACAGAAAATCACGCCGCGATGGTCCTAATTCAAATTAAATCCACGCATGTATTTAAAGCTGCTCTATTTAGTCTCAAAGAACAATTTTAAACCGCTGAACAAAAAAAAAGAAAAGTGTGTGGGGGGGCTGAAAAAGTTTATGATATAGCTTCGGTGCTGAATAAATAAAGTGTTTGAAGGCAGAGAGCAGCTGTGGTGGTGGTGGTCCTGCTGCCCTCCTTCATACAACACACACAGCGGGTCAGGGATGCTTCATTTGGTTGCACAAGGTAATGTTTTTTTTTGGAAATTTGTTGAGATTTTTAAATTCAAAGATGTTTGAAGTAATTGAACATTTATTCCCAGAGATATAGTTCCTTTCAATATAATACAGCTGTAATGATTCAGTAAGGGTTGGTCTAGTGTATGCTTTGTTTCGCCAGTATGTTTAGGTGTGGCCAGATCTACTACTGGAGTGTCTACTGAGGGGTTATACACTGAATTTCAAATTTGCACATGCCTTTAATTAGTTTTTTGTGTATTTTGCATTTATTTATAATTGTATGTTTTTGTAAGTTTTGTTTGTCATGATGCAGCTTTCGTGAACAAGAGATACTTCATCTCAGTTAAAGGCACGATGTGGGATCCAAATGTTAACAAAAAGGCAGCTCCACTAACAAAATTTGTCACTCCCAAATTGATTTAAGTCCTCTAATGTAAGGACCGATATCATATACAAATTAAATCTAAATTATCCACGCTTTCATGCTGTTGAATGTTTATGTACATTAGTAATTTATCATAGTGGCAGGAGTAAAACAGGATCATATGCTGAATTATGATGAGTTGAGAAACGAAATAAATGCAGATGTTCAATTTACAATTAAAACTCTTCAATCATCAATGTGAACATACTTCAAATTTAAGTGGCCATGAAATTGCTGACTATGTGCCTTTAAAGGGTTTGTGTTGGTGTTACAGCTTCTATTACTGCAACAGTACAACAGATATAAGTGTTAGTGCTAGTAATGACACAACATACAATACCAGTCAAAAGTTTGGACACACCTTCCCAGTCTGTGGAATGAGAAAATGTGTCCAAACTTTTGACTGGTACTGTATACTACAGTCACTATCATGAGAACTTCAAGTATTATTTCTAGTCCTGCTTTTCACTACTATTGCCATATAAACTAGTATTATTGTCAGGTGTATTCCAGTAATTTTTATTGCAAGGAGCAGAAATCATATTAACACATTATATGATGAGTTACAGTAATTAATATACCAGGAAGTCTCATTTAAAAGTATCATTTGAAATCAACACATCTCTGCTCTGCTGAGTTCTGTGTACAGTTTGCATTTTCTCTCTGAGCTCGCGTGGGTTTCCTTCAGGTGCTTTAGATTCCTCCCACAGTCCAAAGACATGCAGGTCAGATGAACTCTAATTTTAAAAAGTCTCTATATTGGCACAGGTAGGTGTGTACAAATGTAGTATGGTACAGGTAAAACTGTACAGGCAGCATATACAAAATAAATAATGCTTTATAACACACTCATTTAAGCAGATATGTTTATTTATGTGTTGTCGTTTTGGCACCCATAAGTGGCAACAGGTGTATAAACAGATAATGAATGACAGCAGTTGTAATAATATAAAATACATCTTCATAAGAGAGGCTATAATTGTTGAGAGATACTGTACATTAATAAACACTTAAAATGTTCTTATAACCACACTATAGCGTGTTATAAACCATTAATTAAATGTTTATATAGTGTTAAATTATGAATGCTAAATGGGGGGTTTAGGTGAAGTGTTACCAATTTACCATTTATACATTTCTCACATATAGATATTTCAGTCAAGTCAGTAAATAAATCAATAAATAATATGGTATACAGTATGCCATTGGAGTACATTTACAATTTTGAGGTACATGTACTGTACTTGAGTTTTCTATGCTGTTCCACCACTTGTAGAGGAAAATACACTTTTTACTTCACTATGTTTATTTCACAGGTGTAGTTACCATTTCTTTACTTACAAAGCATATGGTCGGCTGGTAAAATATGATTCATTGCTGTAGATGAAATTATTTAGTAGTATATAAAATAGCCAAAATGTGCTCCTCCACAACCAGAAACACCATTAGAAAGTAAATGGATTTGTAATAATAATCCAATAATATAAAATATATGATAAAATAACTTAAAGTACATTTTGCTGATAATACTTCTACCTCTGTAAGATTTTGAAATCAGGGCTTTTACTTTTAATGTAGTGTTTATTATTGCTGTAGTATAATTCTGAATACTTATTGTACCTCTGTATGTATATATATTGTAATGTACAGTATATACATGTACAGTCTGTATGTACAGTACCAGTCAAAAGTCCAAAACCAACACTTCTGACTGGTACTGTATATGATACTGTATATATTATATATTACATATAACATGTAACATGTAAGAATAAACTGTAAATTGTTCCTGAAGTCGTTGCTGTCTTGTCAGACGTCCGCTGAGGTTCGCTGGCATTTTCCTCCAGACTTTTAAACTGTCTACAGCCAACAGGACACACACATCATAGTTTACTGCTTAATTTATCCCTGGTGTTTACTTTGCCAGGTCCAGCCAGTGTCCTTGTATCATCTACAGTCCCCCACAATGCTTTTTTTTTTCCAGACTTTGTGTAATCGGCATCATGCCAAAGGCGATCAAAAGTGCTTCAAAATTACAGTGCTTGACTGGGTGCTATCTCCAGGCCTGCTGATTATTGGACTTTGCATAGTGTAGAGTCGGTTTGCTGGGCTCTGGTCTTACTAGCAGCCAGGTGTAACATGGGAATGGATGTCTGTTTGAATCGAAGCCCAAAAGCTCCTGGCAACTTCAATCCAAATCAATGCTCAGGCCAGGGCACCTAATAAATTGTTCCCCCTCAAAAGAGGCAGTTCTTTCTTATTTCTCAAGTTTTCCTGACTTCGATCACCTCATATACTTTTCCCCTAGAACAGAAATCAGCCCCCCCACTTCAAAAAAATACATTGAGTGTCTTTTTTTAAGACTGCGGGAGGTGGGAGGGGGTTGAGGGGTTGAAGGGAAGGAGGATGAGGTTCTCTAATGAGCTTTATAAAACAGGTACAGCCACGTTAAAATGAGAGGAAACAGACCTCCTACCAAATATGAATACCAGAAAGATGCAAATGTACTCAACAGTGAATTTATTATTCTGAATATGCTCAGAAACAAAAGGCTCTGGAAAACAGAGGGAGGAAAAGTGAACTGCTCTCCTCACTGCCTAAAAAAAAAAAAGAAAAAAAAAAAAACCCAAAAAAACCCGGAGACAGGGAGAAGGAGAGGATGGGAGAGAGAGAGCGAGAGAGAGAGAGAGGGAGAGAGAGAGAGGGAGAGAGAGAGAGGGAGAGAGAGAGAAGGAGGGGTATGAAAAACAAGAAGCAGAGAGAGGGAGAGGAAAAATCCTGGGTCCTGTTTCTTCTATTTTTTTTTAAGCAATGGCATCCCGTGTTCTTGGATGTGTCGTTGCCATGGCAACTGTAACTTGGTGACCTCGTTATTTCTGCCTAATCCCGCACTGAAATTATGGTTGCTCCACCCTTTTGCCTGGCTGCCCTGATAACATAATCATTGCAAATGAGGCAGGGGAATGGAGAAGAAGAAGAAGAAAAAGAAGAAGAAGAAGAAGAAAAAAAAAAAAAACACATTTGGCACAGCTTTTACCAGATCACCACAGGCTGTAATATATCACATACATCTACCAATATACGTTTACTGCTGCTACTAGCAGCTTAGTAGCTTGGTGTATTTCTGCAACAGCTGATGACGGGGGCTGAGTAATTAAGATAAGCACTTAGCAATAATCGACAGTGAGTGGTTGATAAACTGTATTGATTTCAGATCAGTCTTGAGTTTATTACAGTGGAATATGTGCCAAGTCAACAATAAGGCTGCCACTCACAAAGTTTGGAGACTGTATTCTGTAACTGTAAATGAAGACTGGTCAAATCTACTGTACTACACACACACGCACACACAGATACATGCAGATACACACAGTGGCACATAAACACCTGAATTATTGATTTCAATGTTTGATTAGATTTACTTATCGGATGGGGCACGAGAAGCACTCTGAAAAATTGATGGATTTTTTGAAATAAACATGCAAACTAATAAGAAATCCTCAGTCATCCCTATTCAATAATTCAGCAAATTTACATATTATTATTGGCATATCTCATTACTCCGGACCAAGACACACTTATATATTCCAAAATTTTATTAGTTGGGTACTCTGTTGCATAAATTAACATGAATAATGAAGGACAAGGCTCCTTTAAAGTTGTGATTCAAAGAAGTCCCTCATTTAAGAACATGAATGTCTTTATGTGGTCAAATAGGCCACGGTGTTCTTAACAACTGAATTGTTTATATGCAATTACCGTAACTTAGACTAAAAATACATATAATGCACATCATTGATTTTATGTCTACATAGTCATTGTATTGCATTGTTGCTATGTTCTAAAAGGTTTTAGAGTGCTTCAGTGTTAGTTGATGTTTTTAATGAAGAAACAAAGACATTTTCATCATAGATGGTATTATGTTTGCATCCATCTGAACTAATTCTCTATGTCTTAATATAACAATAACATAAATTAAGACCCATTTTATTAAGGATTGTACATATTTCATCAAGATTTGAATTATTATCACTTAATTGTTGTATACCTGTCCTTTATATTGTGTAAGTAATGTATTGTGTTGTGTTCCTATGACCCAAGGTGTTTAAAGAAGTGCTACAAAAAGTGTGTTTATGGCAGTGACTTTAAAACCTGATAATTCAAGCTACATCCATATTATATACTGTGTATGAGGATGGATGTAGACAGGGGTGATTTCACCTACTGGTTTGCATTGGAGCCAATTTGAAACCCAGAGTTGCAGCTTATGTCTGTGCCATCATTTTTTTGAGTGCGGGGCGTTACCTTTCATGCTCTGGAAACACGCCCAGCTACCATGCACCAAAGTCTTGTTAGTGTAATTTCTTAACCACAAACAAAGTAGAACTGCATGTTTAGAGAAAAATTACTGTTTAGCCTTTCAACAGAAGCTCCGAAAATCCAACTCAGTGTGAGTCCCAGAGCCGGGGCGAGCAGTAGGCGAGCAAACTGTCTTCAAATCTCATTAATGGAGCAATATTTCTAAAATGACCACCAGTACACTTATTAGAGAGCCCAAATTTAGTGATTGGGACCATGATGACTCGTTGAAAAAAAAGATTGACTTAGTATTTCCACAGAGAAATTGACATTTTTTGAATGTGAGTCATATGCAGCTGGGATTTTGGAGCCAGCATCTAGTGGTCGTCAGTGACATTGCACTTTAAGATATTTCTGAATTGGTTTCAGCCTCAAACCATGGTAGTTTCAGCTATACATCTTTACAAAACACCTTTAACAAGATATCTACAACTATTCCACAGATCTCATCATGTCGTTTGCTGCATATATTAATATATTAACTTGACAAGAGTCAAAACATCCTCAATATCATTGCATATTTCTAGTCAAAACCGTAATTTAGAGGTTAAGGCTGCACAATATCATGTATGAAGCTATCAAGCACATAGGACCCCTTTTACATTATTCATACATTCTCAGTCAGCTGGAAACATATCAAAACGTGTTTTCAACCAACTCATGGAGCTAACATTAGCTTAATGAGTTAGCTAGCCACAGCTGCCAATGATGTTTGTTTCATTTCAGCCAGCAAAATCAATGGTTGCAAGCTAGAAATGACAAACTTGCTTTGGCCTTTCTCTGTCTGATATCAAGCAACAGTTGTTTCAAAAATGATTATGAATTTCGACTGATACTAGATCCTCCACTGTTATCATTGTAAACTGTAGGCCTATGTGTCATTTATTATATACATATATATTTGATTGAAATCATGATTAGTAGTAAGAGCTAAAATGGAAATAACTTAAATTTGAGTCACAACTAGTGTCAACACTGATGTTTATTATCCAATCATTTTTTGAAAATATCAAGGCCCCAGACTGCAGATGTGTAATTACTTTGCCAACAAAGGTCTCACATTAGCTGTCACCTTTTATAAAGCACATTCATTTCTTGCAAATCTATGCTCTTCATCATTCAGTAAAAGGAGTTGTTCATTTAAAAAAAAAAAAAAAATGGGGGAATCTCACACATTGAAAACAAAGTCTTTATTTATAAAAAGAAAAAAAAAGCTACATGGGAGGCTAAGATGTTTTTGATCCCCCCTCCTTCCCCCCAACACCCACCCAACCCCTTCCAATGCTCCCCCTTTCTTTTACTGAACTTAGACCTAGGATGTAAATGAGAAACACATGTGTAGGAGGGTGGGGGGCACTGGGGAGCCTATGTTTCCACAAAGACCTTAGGCTTAGAAGAACCAGAAAATCCCCAAACTTGGATCTTTTGGACCTGTTTCTCTGCATGAGGCGCCATCCTGGTGAGGAAACAAGGGAAAACAGAGACAGACAGACAGACAGACAGACAGAGAAACTGACAGACAGGCATGTGGACAGATGTGTGTACAGTAGACAGAGAGAGAGAAGTGTGTGTCTGCGTAATCCGTCCTGAGAGAGAGGACTGCACGACACCCAAGAGGCTTATCTTGGTCAGATCCTGTTGCCTGTATGGAAACTCTCCATTCGGTCACATTGTTCGTCCAGTTTATAGTACAACCCCCCCACCCACAAACACAAACACACACACACACACACACATACACACACAAACTCCCACCCCCACCCCCACCACCACCACTGACCTGGATTTGACTGGCTGCTGCCTGCAGTATCCGCCCACATCCACTCTGACGGGCCCTCTGGCTGTTGGATGTTTTAGCTGAGAGGGAAATAACTGTTACACTCATATGCTTTCATAAATATTGTTTCAGTAAAAGAGGAAAAACTATTGTTATTAGCAGCAGTATTTGTGTTATGAGAGGTAAAAGTAAAAGGAGCAGCAAGCAGTAATACTGTAACAGTCGTAGTAGTACTCAGATTGGAAGAAAGAGAAGTCACAGTGGATGCAGTAGTGAGGTTAGGTTAATACTAATAGTAATAGTATTATTTTCAGTAGCAGTCATAGGAACAGTAGAGACCAGTCAGCACTGATTTGATGATTTGCAAGTCAAAATACATCTAGAAATCTTTGTGGGTTAAATTTGGTTTAAAAGTATTTGGACGAGTAGGTTACATACAGTATAACTGTTGTTTAAACAACATTTCAATGACAATATTACAATAGTACTTGGCTCAAACATCACTAAAATGCTGTTGAAACAACAGTTATGTGAAACCAAGGTGTCTAAAACACTTTTACTTTTCAACCAAATGTATCCCAGTTTTATCCAGATGTCTAATTACCATCAAATCACAAATAACAATAGTCACACCACCCATTGCCTAGAGGTATAGAGGTACTTTCATATGATTGGTGATAGGGCTGCAAGTAACAATTATTTTCATTATCAATTAATCTTCAGGTTATTTTTCTGATTAACTGATTAATCAGTTTGGTCTATAAAACATTGAAAAAGTAAAAAAATGTCCATCGCAGTTTCATTGAGTCCATAGTTACATCATCTTATTTTGTCCAAACAACAGTCCAAAACTCAAATATTATATTGTGTTTGTGTTTTCTATAATGTTACACCAGGAAAAGTAGTACATATTCAAATCTGAGAACTTGAAACCTTCTATCATACAGTATGTAAATATCTACCTGGTGAGTGCAGATTAACTCTCCATACCTGCATATTGCATATATGCATTGTTTTGTAGATAATGTCTGCTACGCTGTTCAGAAATGAGATGCTTATTTTCCAGTTGGCATACATGTGCTTTTTGATTACTGAACATAAGTTATAAACATGCTGAGAGCACCAAAGGTCTTAAAACTTTCTCACAGTGCATAAATAACTTTAAACTTTAAATTCAAGTGTAATAATCTACAGCTGGGTGACATTTCACTCTGTAGTAACGATATGTACTTTATATTATGTTTATTCAGGGTGTGTGTGTTTGTGTGTAAGGTGGGACTGGGGGTGCGTGTTACCACCAGCATCTCAGGGGAGACCTTGTAGACATCAAAAAGGTGTTTTCCTCTTCAATGTACATTTAGGATGTCATTAAATATGACTATATTCAAGATATCATAAACCACCACATTCTACCTGTCTGTCATCTCAGACTTGTGTCGATCCCCAGTTTAAAAAAAAAAAATGCTAGACCTGCTTTGTAATGAGGTGAAAACAACCAGGGACAAGAACCTGTCAGATATTTCTGGTACCCAAAAGTGACAGATGTGATTAGGTGGGTCGTATGTGATGCTGGCCCTCCACACCCCCACCCTGCCCCCGCTGCCGGGCTAATAACGAGGCTATTATGCCTGCCTTCATCCCCTCTGATGTTACTGGTTGTCACTTAGCCCAGTTTGGCCAGAGGCATTTACATTGTATTTACATTTTGGGCGTTTATCCAGAGACAGTCAAACTAAGAGCAACAATACAAGACATTCAAGTGACAAACAGAGAGTTCATTGATCAGAGCCACAGCATCCTGACAAACTGTTGTATCAAATACTCCCAAGTCACCTACATGTGTGACAAAGAAATGCTTGTTTGGGAGTAAGAACTGAGAAGAAAAACACAGAAAAAATGGTGTTGGCAGTGTTAGCTTCAATACCCCGAGGCCCCGGGTCCCAGACTCCAGACCTGCTCCTCCTCGGTCACCGCCTCTCCTGATGGCACAGCGGGGTCAGGGTGAGAGTGGGGAAGGGTAACCGAGTTTCAAAATAACAGCCTATATCCACTTGTAGATAGAACAAAAGATTGTTCTTGTAGCCAATTAATCTGTCAGTTTATTAGGGCTGCAGCTAACAGTTATTTTCATTATTGATTCATCTGGCTATTTTCTAAATTAACCGTTTGGGCTATAAACCATCAGAAAAAAAAAGAAATAATGAAAAATGAACAGCACAATTTCCTAGAGCTACAGATGACATCAAAAAAGGATCAATTTACTATAATGCAGGAGAAGGTATAGCAGCAAATTCTCACATTGAAGAACCAGGAGCCATCAAATGTTTGGAATTTCTTGCTGTAAAAATGACTTTAGTAATTAATCGATTATCAGAATAGTTGCCAATTCATTTTCTGTCAATTGACTAATCGATTAATTGACTTATTATTGCAGCTCTACATTGTAGTTTTGATTAATAGATTAATTGTTTGGCCAATAAAATGTCAGAAATTGCTTGTTTTTTCTGACCAACAGTCTAAAACCCAAAGATATTCAATGTAAGATGATATAAATCAGAGAATAGCAGCAAAAAAAGAGAATGTTTGGCATTTTTTGCCTAATTAATCAATTACTATACTTTCTGTCAGTCCTATAACAGTAACTGAATTATCATTTCAGCTTTGCATCCATTTTACAAAACATATTCAAGCTACTCTGAAATAAAAACATTTTAGATGATATATTTGATATATTGTGGGGCGCCTGTGGCTCAGGAGGTAGAGCGGATCAACATGTCAGTGTGTCCTTGACCAAGACACTGAACCCCAAATTGCTGCAGATGGACAGTCCAGCACCTTGCAGCTCCACCGCTAATGCTGTGTGTGTGTGTCTGTGTCTGTGTGTGTGTGTGAATGGCTGAATGATGGGCACATTGTAAAGTGCTTTGGGTAAAAGTTCTATATAACTACAGTTAATTTACCATATTTTCTTGTGATTTAGAAATATAATTTTGAAGACTATATTTTTCAGAGATAAAACTTTGCAGTTATGTTGCAGCAGCATGGAGATATAGTATGGAATGAAAGGATGTGAACAGGGACCTGTAAAAACACTAAAACAGAAACATGAACACATTTATTATTTTAAATCTGTACAGAGCAGCAGGTTGTCCTTTTTTCATAAATTGCTTTAATTAAAAGTCTCACTATGTTACTCTGAATGGACAGAAAATGATGTTGAAAACTACAAATGTGAGAATACTCTTCTGAATATACTATGAATCAGCTTATACAGAAAACAGTAATGCAGTATATATGGTTTGGGTTTGACAGAAACTATGTGCAAAACGAGCCATTGCTGTCAGCCTGTCATCGCTGTAAAAGTGACGTCTGTGACAGGCCAGGAAAACATGTTTCCACATAACTTCAGTGTAATCACAAATCAAAACACTCCAAAGGCATCGACGCCTCTGTTGTTCCTGCCTGTATCTGAGTGATTACATTTTGTGTTTCAGCTACAGGATTTGTTACTTTTTTTTGCATTTTTCTTGCAGATTTTTCTTTTATGTTGAGCAATTTTCAGGGGTTTCATTATTGTGTGCATTGAAAGAATATCTGGAGCAGGTCTTCATCAGCCCATCATTTATTCATTGACATGGATTTTGAAGCAGTGGCGCACCTCTCACTGAGGAGATGTTGAGTACCATCTCGAGCTGCCTTGATCTTAAGAGACACTGGACCCTATGTTGCCTGTTTAAAAAAATAAATTCTCTATTCACGTCGACCCTGCGCTGTGAGTTACTGGCTTGAGGGCCATTTAATTAAATCAAAAACTTATCACTCAAATTTTAATTATGCTGCCATATACCTCAGGTTCACTTATGACTTAGTGCCATCTAGAGGCCAAGTAGGGTGCAACTTAAAACACAGATTTAACAAAAGGAAGGACCATTAGTCTTCACTGTGTACAGTATAGCTTATTATGACTGTTTGAATACACTGGAGAAAGAGATTGATAGTTAAAAGGGTAAATACAAATATATTATTGCAAAAATGAACTTCATTGTCACCTGATGTTATGACTTCATGTTAGAAATGCTGCTTTGAAAGGGTGCAGGTATTGCAGAAGTCTCACTTTTTTCTACTGCATTCCAATTCAGTTTTACTTTTTTGAATAATTTCAATAAATGTTGTCTTTTTAGTCATCAAAAAGTGCATGAAGTTGCTTGGTCACTTGTTTCTTTGAAGACAACAGATTTGTGTGTTGCAGTATGGTCTCAAGTATTCAGACCTTTTACTTGAATCAAAGTACTATAGAATACATCAGTGTAAAATACTCCATTAAATGCAAAAGTCTTACATTCAAAAATTTACTTTGACTACTAGTATTATCAGAAAATTGTATTCAAGTATCAAAAGCATTGATTGTACAAACAAACAACACAGGTCATTGTTACATTGTTATATATCATATTACTGGATGATTGTTACTGACATGTTCATGTTGTAGTAGCATTTAGCTGGTTGACCTGGAGCTAATACAGTTGGGCAGTTTAATCTGTTACGATTGACATCATGTTTTATAAGCTCATCAAATGTTTTATTTGTAAAATCTTAATCAGCAAAGTAACTACTATAGTGAATACAGCTCTCAAATAAATTTAGAGGGTTAAAAAACACAACATTTCTCTCTGAAATGTAGGGGAATCGAAGTATAAAGTAACATAAAATAGAAGTACAAGTACCTCATAATGGTACTTAAGTACAGTACTTGAGTAAATGCATTTAGGTACATTCCACCTGTAGTCTCTAGTGTACTGTGTTCAAGGTCTGCAGTACTAATGCATGACAAGGACATTCTTAGATGCTGACCACTGTATGAAATGCTAACAGAGATACACTGCATGCAGGACAAATGCATGAATCAGACTCTTAATAACACCTTGATCCTGTCTCTGAACTGTTCCTGTCTGATCCCCTTTCTGGATTGTTGTTTTAGATCCTCGGTTAAAAAAACAGCCCCGGCTATGAGAACAGGCAGTCAGGAAGCAGAGAGGCGGTTCCTGGGTTTTGGGTGACTTACTCTCACGCAACACATGTGGCGGCTGGTCCTCGGGAGGCAGAGGGGTCCTCCCCTGCAGGTCAGGTTACCCAGAGCAGCCAAGGGCTAACCACTACCATCTGGCCTCACCTTCCATGTTCACTGCTGCTCCAGGTCTCAATGGCTTCCACATGGCGCCCCGCCATCTCAGACATAAACTCTACATCACACAAAACACACAGATACACATTCATAAAGCTGATGCACACACAATGTGCTCACAAATACATGTACAACTACACAAACTCATGCACATACACATACTATGCACATATCATACATACATTTTGCACATATCTATGCACATATGAATAAATAAAAATGCAAGCGTAGGATACCTATGTGCACAACACACATAAATATATAATAGTAAAATGAGGTAAACTTAATTTATATATAGCACTCTTTTAATCTGTAATTACAAAGTGCTTTACTGAAAAGAGAAAAAAATATATAGGAGACTGGCAGTGAAATAAAAACATGAACATAGCACAAAATGGGAAGTTGTAAGAAAGCCAAAAATAAGTGAGTTCTAAGATGCTTTGTAAAAAAATGCATCAATTTGGCTTCATAAATACATTAAACACATAAAAACACAAATATATACTGTACATGCACATTGCACACAAGCAAGTATGCACCCACAACACACACAACTCGCATTTGTACACACAAACTGCACAAAAATACGGTTTAATTCACATATGCACACACTATGCAAAAGAGGAACTGCAAACAGGCATGTACACACACACACGTATACCTGGGCATGCACACAGACACGTCTGCTCACACAACTGCAGGGGCTTGCAGGGGAGGATGGGGAGTGAGGGGCTTTAATCAGGAAATTCGCCTCCAGGGGTTTCATGTAAGCAGGACTGGACGTTGCTCTTCTCCTTGCTTCACACAATGAATCACTGAGAGAGCTGTGCTTGAAAGCTTCAATCCACTGTCAATAAAGCTAATGCTATCACAGGTTCTCTATGTGCAATGTAATCTATTATATGTATCATGTGGAGAAAAATCCAACTTGGTTTGAGATGAAAACAAGCATCACTGATTTTACAGAGTAAATGTAAATAAGTCATTAGCTACCATGTTATATTTATTCTGAAGCTGCGGATGATTTAATCTAGATGAAAGGAGAAATTGCAAGGGAGAGTGTTAAGAGGAGAGGTTGATCTGCAAGAGGTCATAGGCTACCTTGACTTCAAATTAGCTTCATTCCCTTCATTTTATACTAAACATGGTGGTTTACAGACACCAAAACCCCAAATAAAATCATCCCATAAAGAGGAACCTCACTGTAAGCCATGATGCCTGCAATCAGAATTATATTTTTGATTTTTGAGACATCTCTGTTGCCAAGTGCTCACTTCTGTTTGCAGCGTACTTTCCAGAAATCAGCATAGTGAAGCATTTTTCTTTCAGTTTTCTCGTGATTTATTTGAATTTTCTGTAGATGGCGCTCTCATCTTTGTGGGCTAAAATATGCTGTCAGTCTCTGCTCATGTTGTAACTACCCTATTATAGTAAGAGTAGTCAGTAAATTAAAAACCTAAAGGGGCAGTACAGCCATTGTGTCATTAGAGGCACATTCAACAACTCAACCTGAAGAAAAATACAGTTCTTTACTTTATTTAATATAATAATGGGTTGAATAATTACAGACACTTAGTTATAAGAATGACCGGCTTATTTTAAAAAGTGATAAACACAGACTAGAGCCAGTTTAACCCAAAATAGACATAAGTAAAGGATACTGTAATCTGAAAGTAAATATCAAAACAAGCACTACATACATCAAGCCAGGCCTGCTATGGGTCATTCAGCTCATTATGACTCATTGTAAACTGACCTTTATTTAATTGGATGGATATATTAACCTATTTTTTGACCTATCGAGTAACACGGCCAAAATGGTAGCATAGATCATAAGATACACAATGATAATACCAGTGTTGGCCTTTTTTCCAGCTAAAAGATGATCATTTCACTGAGGTGAGGAACAGGATAACTTGAATGTAGATTATTTGCACAGTTTGCATTTAGTAGAACTGCTAGAACTGCTGGAAACATAAAACATACTACTATATATAAAAACTTTCAACAATTTTGGTTGAATCATCATCATCCTCCAAGTTTGGAGGAAAAAGAAGTAAAAAGAGAAATGTGTTTATATGACAACATCATGGATTATTACTTTAAAGCTAGGGTAGGTACAGAAATCAATAAATCAAATGCTCTGACCATAAAAAGAAAAAAATCCAGGATCTGTGGCTGGTGCAGGCCTGTAATAAGTCCAGATGGGCTACCTGCCTGTCAACCTACCTACCTGCCTATCTGCACACACTCTGCCTGTGCACTCATTGCGCATGACACAGAAAGTTTGGAGGCCAGGCGAGCGGTGGGATACCGACAGATAAGAAGTGACAGGACTGCATGAATTGCAGAAAGAGAGAAGAAAAAGACAGGAACATCAACAGAAAGCAGAATGAAAAGCAACGTGCGGTCATCAGACTATTGCCTGTTGTGCGGGGGAAACTAAACAGCACATAATCTTATCAACAACACCGGAGCGAGAGACTTTCAATGAAAGTGAACTCGGCTCCCAGAAGTGAAACGCGATATCACTCGAATTCAAGCAGGGAGATGGGACGCTCATTACTTTTGTGGTGGACTTCAAACATGTGAGAGGTGGTCCTGTTTACTATTTACTTGTGCCTTGAGAGAGAATCGTGTGTGTGTGTGTGCAGTAGTAAACACTCTTGTGTTGCGTGCGTGTATGAAGCACATGCATATGCCCATGCTCGTCTGGTGGGAGGGGCTTAGCACAGAGAGCGGAGGGGGGAGAGCTGCAAGAGGAGGGATTGATTTTCAAATTCTGGCGCGTTTTTCTTTTTTTGCCTTTTACCCCTGCTTTAATGTACAGTATATGTGTGTAGTGACAGGTGATGAATGTATTATAGACAAAAGAAATGTATCAAATGTCAGAGATTTTGCAATACCATTTATACATGTAGCTGTCCCTTTAATATCTTTGGTTACATTATGCTGTTGGAGGCAATATTGCAAACCACTGAGCAGGACTGCTTTAGTTATAGTGAATTTAGAAGATTGTTGCATCAGTGTGATTGAGAACTGTTACACTAAAGCTAAAAACAAACATTCCCATGCAGCTATTTTAACCTTTTCTCAATGAGTTTCCAGAATATTTACCATCTCACCATCTATGTTTGTTTGCACTGTCCCATTATAAAGTCCTGTTGGCCCTATTTGACTCTGTTCCTTGTTAACTATTGAAAATGAGACACGACAGACATTCTTAAATCAGATCAGTCATCATGTATTTACATATTCAACATCAGACTAAAGATCAGATGTGAAAAACGTACTGCTGCAGCTTGAAAGAGAGTACCCGGATAAATTCTCTTTAGCACACCACTGCACCTGTGACATACAAATAATTTGCTTCTCATAGGTTTACGTTGCACAAAACAATAGCATCTGTGGCACTGGGTGACAACTTATCTGCCCCAGCTGAAACAGGAACAACATGCTCTGTCTCAGCGGTAATCTTTGATCAGCTGAAATGCTTTCTGTGATAAACATTGACTCGATCCCCATGGGCAATCACTCTATAGTGCTGGCATCATGGGAGGTAATGTATGCATAGACGTGTTGAATTTGCCTCAGGCCCTCACACACACATGCAAACACACACACATGATCGTACACACGGTGAGATGAATTGCTACGCCACCTAGAATAAATACATATCAGCTACAGTGGGCTGGGGTGCTTTGCTCTTTCCTATTAATCCTCAGCATGGTGATTTATTGCAGTGTGCTTGTCAACAGCCATATAGTCCCCTGGAACTGTGGCCAGCCGGGAGAAATAGTAGAGTTTAAGACTAAGGCCTAGCAGCTGCCCTGTAGTCTATTTATGTGCATTCTGGTCCACGCTGAGGGTGAATATATGGGTTGGTTGAACAACAACAACATTTTGTGCAAAGAGGAATGGGGCTGTAAAATAATCTATTTGTCATAATCCAACTTTTAAATTGATGTCTTCCCAGATGCCACTGCTGTAGAGATTTGCATTTGCCAAGGTGAAAGGGCTGGATGCTCAGCAATCAGTTCTGTGCAGGAGAGTGAATGCTAAAGGGTCCTTCTGTAAGTTATTTTTATACAATGTATGCATAGCAGTGCATATTCAGCTCCGAGTGTTAACTCATCCATTTGATTAATGCCACTTCCACTAAAAACACACAGTGGCCACGCAGCAGCATGACTCTTATTGAACACCACCATCTAGTGGTTGTTAATATACTGACGTGTTTAAAGGATAAATCTGGTGATATTCTGTTTTTATTACTGTCAACAAATCCTATCAAAAGACCAAAATCACATATGAATTGATCTTAACAAGTATTGTCTGTGTATCCAAAACCTGACATTGTTTATTCCTCTCCATTTGCAATTACATTTGCTAAAAATTACAGTACCCCTCAGTTTTAGGAAATTATTTGGACATTTTAAAAATGAAACCAGATGTTTGAGAGCCCTTTTTAAAAATGTACAGTTTGTCATAGACTTGGAGTTGAGTGCCACAGACAGGGCATGGAAGTCAGAAAGCACTGGGAGATGAACTGAGACATTGTTGGTTTTGGTTCTTTCATGAGATTTGTTGACAATAACAAAAAATAAAATGTCACCTGCCATCTCCTTTAAGTTTCCCTGAATATCTAATGTCTATTTTTTAAAGGTCAAATATCAGCACATTTAACTCTGATGCAGTTGTAAATTATTACTTGACTCATGTTGAATTGTGTGATACAGTATTGTGTCGACTTTTTTTTTTCAAATGACAATCAAATGTTCACCTTGAGTAGGTTTTACAACAATTGATCTTTTGATTGAATTATAATAATAGATGCTAATCTCTATACACAGATATCTGCATATGAATGCAGAATCTGTAGGCAACAGAGCAAGATTTTGGTACCGGAAGCATTCTGGTTTCCTTTTGTAGTCCGAGTAGTATTGACCAATCACGTTTGAGCAGGTTTTGGTAACATGCAGGTAAACAGTCCTTGTGGAGAGCAAAAGAGGCAGAATGCATTGGCCAAAATGCAATCTTGGAACCCATCGACTATTGCCTGATGACAATTTAGCTTTAAAAAAAAAAAAAAAAAAAAAAAATATATATATATATATATATATATATATATGCATATACCTTTTATAGAGATTAGCTGAAATGTCATCCGGACCATCTCAAATTGGTAATTGGACTGTAAACAACGACTGGCACACGGGAGAGAAAGTCTTGGCCTGGATATCTGTTATCCATTTATCTGTTTGCTGCACCAGAATCCCCAAAATATTGGCTTTTGCTCCCAGAGGCTATATCGTCTTCAGATAGATAGCCGATTGGTTCCGACATTACTTAGTAGCCATCTCTATATTTAACAGTAAGTTTAGGTTTTGGACATTTACAGAATGGATAATCTTCATCTTGTGTCATCACGGACAGGTGTAGTGTCATGACTGTAATTTTTTGTTCAATGCAACACACAGTATTTTGGGATTGTAAGCAGAAAGTAGTGTACATGCCATGGACACTACTCGTTCCATTGTTGGAATTTCTGAGGGCATGCAAATTTCAAACACAGAGCTCTTGGGATATATAACTATAAGCTTCAAAACAAGCTACTAAATGGACCTTGAGGTGAGATTGTTTTGTTAACTACTGTTTCCAGGGCAAAAAAAGAACTTTGAACTTCACATAGTTCCTTTATTTTGATTTATTTTATTGTGAATTTGACACAGTTACAATACATGACTTAGAAAACTCACAACAGGACAGAGCACCTTTTTCATACCTAGGACACCAAGGACACTTGGACTTGATAGTCACCAACATAAAATAAGGCCACTCCACTCCAAAGCGTATTGTCCGTATGCGAGAAGACAGCGGCTTTCTTCAACTTTGAGGTTCCGCAGTGGCAGAGGATCTTCAAGGACTACAAACAGTACAAACTAAAAAGGTCTACAGACGTCACAGAGGAATGACATTGTCTTGAGTTGAATGTCTCTAGGTACAATATGACTGTATGTATTGTAGGTATGAAGTTCCTAGTAAGCATTTTGGAGAGAGAAGGGTCCTTATAAGTAGATTGAAGACACGGATCATTCTTTTTCTGCAGTTTTCCACATTCTAATGATTGTAATAACACTGCTTTGACAGAATTACTATAGTATCATATCACAAATTATATATGGATCTTAATCAGTGGCTGCTAGCACACAGGCTGGACCGAATAAGATCTAAATACACATTTTGATATGAAATGTTTTTCATTTAGCACAATTTCACTTCACTTTTAAATAAAGTCTGAATACTTTGAAGAAATTCTCAAAATTGTCGGAGAGCACCCTTCAGTCTGTGTACCCCAAACTGGCCAATGGTGTATTTCCATTTCTGAAGATTTAACACGGTCTGATTGACTGCAACAGTGGGATAATTGCAGTGACCTACAGCTAGATGGCGCTGTGAGCCTGCATTTGCACTGAGAGCCCCCCCTTCTCTTCACCCCACCAGAACAAACCCATCTAGCCGTCATCTCTCCACCTCCCTATTTCATTCAGTTCCTCTCTGTCACCATCTCTCTTCTTCACCTCTATACCCTGCAACCCTCTTCATCACTCCCCCCATCTCACCAACTCTCCTGCCCCATATCCTCCCCTCTCTCCTCATCTCTCCCTCTGCTTCAATCCATCTTTATCTCTTCCTCTCTCCTCCCCAACCCCCATCACTGTCTCCACAGCTCCACTCTGTCCTCTACTGTGCAGCTACAACCTGGGTTACGCCTCCAGAGGTCAGCAGCTGCATCAGGTTTCCTGAAGCCGGCCGGTTCACCCCAGTGGACCAGTTGAAGAACATCCTGCAGCAACATGAAGAAACAGAAGTAGTATTTGTAAATATATTGCGGCTGTCAACTTGCAAAAAAAACCTGCAACATCCCCGATTCAATTCCAGCCTGGGACCTTTGATGAAAGTCAAACCCCCCCCTTTCTCTCCAGTGTTTCCTGCCTGTATCTCAACTGTCACTTTCGCATAAAAGGCAAACTGCCCAAAAAATAATCTTAAGAAAGAGAATATATTTTAATTTTGAACACTGTCCTAGTTCTAATTTATATGGTAACTTTTTTCTGTGCATTAATAAACATTAAGTGTAAAATCTCAATTGCCTGTGGACTTAAATCAATAAAATGCACAGTAGCTGCTTTTATATACCCATTTTTAATTAGCACCTACAGTATGTATGCTGAATTATTAATGTAGGATTTATTTGGGATTGCAGTTCTATAAAACGGCAGTCTGTGTTTAAATAAGCATGGATTTTGGTCAGTTAAACCCAAGCTAGTTTCACCAGTGAGAGTGATAATTGGTAACGAGGCATAACAGCTAGATTGTTGCTATAGTTACCTGCAGCTGAATACACCCTGCACACTTATATAGAAAAGTGGTTAAAATGTTGATTGGGACCATGTTTCAGGTGTACAAATAACAGAAATCTGCCTACAAATCAGAAACAAGTTGGCATGGTAAAAATGAGGATCTACAATTTACCGAGACTAACACTAGAACTGGTTATTGAACCTCAGTAGTACCTGGTACCAAATAAAATGTGTCCACCGATAGCATCAGGTATCAAAAACTGAAAACTACCCAAAGCTGGCATCAAATTCTGGGTCAGATACAGACTTGTTTACTTATTCTTTATCAGATATTAGTCCATTTCAAATCACAATTTTGCAACTTTTAGACAGTATTTTATTTGTTTAAGCAAAGTTTATGTACAGCTTCTAGTGTTAGACAGATATCAAATCAAAACTAAAAATTTCATACTATACTCAGCCTTAACTAGCACTAGAATCCCATCTCATAAAGGATTTAACTTTGTAGTCTTTAACTGTCGAGTGATGACACATGTAGAGAGGGGATACTTCATATCTTTTGAATGTGCTACATAAATAGGTTTACCTTGCCTTGAATAATAAACTTCAAAACCTATTTTTTTGAAAAGTAATGATGATGTACTGGAGGATCAGGTTTTAGGTTTTATGACTGACATTTGTCATTTAGAAAGCCAGAAAGGTAAGTAGATGAAAGGGAAAGGGACAATGATAAAAGGGACAACGGATTGGCACCTCTTTTAATTTTCCACCATCCAGATAGTTTCTATCTCTGTCCTCAGACCCTCATCTGTTTCCTCGGGGATTATCAAACTGGATCAAATCCCATCTAATCTCTCCAGCCCTCCACACAGTGTAAACACTGTGGTAATCAACACAAACTTCTGTCTAAATGCAGCCAGCATTTATACTGATGTGGAGCTCTCTCAAAGGCAAGGCAAGTTCCTAGTGTACTCTTAGAAATGGCTGAGTTTATATTTCCAGTCTAATTAATTCAACCTGTTATTCAAATTCGCAATTTTCATCAACCTGTTTCAAAAAATTTCATGAATTGAGTAGGACCGTTTACACGTCTTATTCATTTTTATACTGTACATCTTCGTTAAGAAAATGTAATAACACTGCTTAATTAGTCTTTGTAGTTCACTGACATGTCAAACAACACTATTACAATATTTTGTATCAAGCAAACTGTTAAGTGCAATGTAATTAAACTGTCATGTAAACTGTAAATACTACAGAGTTTGACTGAATCTTTGATACAACATATGCAGGCTTGCAGCAGGTTATCAGCAATGTACTTTGTATTACAGGCTGATTTGTTGTTTGTCACTGTGTTCTTATATTCTTATTGCACAACTGGCTAAATGTTTTGTCAGCTATTTCCAGCAGCTTTAATCAAGTTTGATAACTGAAAATGACTCTGTGATCTAAAGCATCTATGGGGTGTCAGTCCGTCAGAATCAAAGAGCGAGGCCGTTTTGCTGCGACACTGAACAATCAAAGAGAAATTCTCTTCTCATCAGACACATGAAGACATGTTTCAGTGTCAATAAGGGACATGGCTGTGATCAGAGACATGTAAATTACTACACTCTCACACCACTTACTGCCCAGATAGCAAAACTGCTGTGGCCCATATCCGGCCGACACCCGACATTGCCCACATACTGCATGGAATGATGGCACTTGGACGGTCTGTTCCTGTTTGCCAGATCCGGGCCACAAGCAAACCATAGCAATGCCACATGTAAACCAAAAACTAAACAAATAAACCAAATCTGGCCTACATCTGGACCACAGTTCATTTTTATTCTGGCCCTGATCGGGCCCACATACCGCGTGGAATGATAGCACTTGGGCGGTCCGCTCCTGTTTGCCAGTTCAGGGCCACAAGCACAGCATTACTGCATGTCAACCAAGAACGAACCAAATAATCCTAATGTTCATATGGCCCACATCCTGCATGGAATTTTGGCATTTTGGCAATGTACTCCTGTTTGCCAGCAACAGACCTAGCAACATTGTTTTCGCAGTCACAGTCAACAAGCAAGTGGTTTGCTAATTCCAGGGCCTGTGGATAAAGCATTTGTGTGTCACTGGAAAGACAGCTGCCTTAAGCTGTGCAGCCCTCAACAAGGTGCTATCAGTTAATGAGTTCAATTGGGTATGTGTGGGGCTCAACCCTAATTGCACCAAACAAGGCAATTGCTTATAAACTCCATGTTTATAAGAGGAGGAGGCCAGGGCACACTTTGCTGTAGAAAAATAATCTTCTAGGAGCATTTCCAGAGAATCTTACCTTAACAGTTGTAGACATTATCGGTGTGTATGCACATTCACCTCTAAAATTTTATGATTCATTTAGAACCACAGTAAATCATATCTCATATCATATCATATCACATCCAGATCAGCCAGTTCTGAGTATACCGTATCTTGGCCAAAACTGGTCCAGATATGTTTTAAGATGACCAGGCCACATTGGCTGCATCATATGTTGGCCACCTCAGGCTCACTTCCAGATTAGCCAGTACTAATTGTGCCGCATCTTTACCTATAGTGGCCCAATACTGTTCAACCATATTTGGGCCATATTCACCATTTCAAATACAGGCCATTCCAGGCTTACACCCTGATTAGCCAGTGCTTACTATGTTGTACATTTGCCAGAACTGGCCCAGATATGTTTTAAGATAAACAGGCCACATTTGCTGCATCATATCCGGGGCCACTTCAGGCTCACATTCAGATAAGCCAGTATCAATTATGCCACATCTTTACCTAAAGTAGCCCGATAATGTTCAGCAATATATGGGCCATATTTACTATTTCAAATGTGGGCCACATTAGGCTCACACTATGACAGCCAGTGCTAACTGTGCCATACAATTGCCAAAAGTGGGCCAATTTGTTGTATAGTATTAAGGCCATATTTACCATATCATATGTCGACCACTTTAGGTTCACATCAAGTCAAGCCAGTGCTTACTGTGCAGTATCTTTGTCAGAACTGGCCTTGGTATGTTTTAAGATAACCTGGCCACATTTGCTGCACCATATGTGGGCCACTTTTGGTTTACACCCACATTAACCATTGTTGACTGTGCCAGATCTTTGCCAAAGATGGCCCACATTTGTTTTGTGATATTTGCGCCATATTCACTATGTATCACATGGGCGACTTTAGGGTCACATCCAGATTACACATCGCCGAAAGCACCGCATCTTTGCCCAAAATGGCCCACATTTGTTTTGGAATATTTGGACATTATTTGTTATTTTACATCTAGGCCACTTCAGGCTCACATCCATTTTGTCCGGGCCAAAGGAAGGCCAGCACATCATTGCCTGAAGTGGCCCACTTCTGTATGCTATCTGGGTGTATATTCCAGACAACCATCTTTCATTGAGAGTAAAAGGTAAGTGTTGAAAGCATTTTTTTAAATAAAGGAGATCTGACGGGTTAAGCGTAAATGAGAATACAAAAAAAAGGTAAGTTACAACACTAGACATCACAGATTGATGATGCAAATGTCCTGGGTGGTAGATTATTGGATGCAAAGGCAGAAGAGACAAATCTGTCATTTTGTGGTCTGTTTAATGAAAAAACAATTTTGTTCCCTCATAATTTTTAAAAAAATTCTTCAAACAGCCACTAAGTAAGACAGAAAAGGCACTATCATTCGCTCCGGCACTCACTCTGCAATGAACTCCAGTGACGTCCAGGAACTGAAATCTGCGTCAGGCATGAACTTCCTGTTCATTGGCGTATCCAAGGTAACCCTGCCAAATTAAACCAGATGACAATCAGGGTGAGTAGCAGCGTCTGGACAATGGAGAGAGAGCAGAGCTGGCAGTCTGAATTATCTCCACACAAACAAAGCGCTGCATACAGGGGTTGTGTGGATTTTTTTCTTTTTAAAAGAAAAAAGTTCAAGTCATTTGCATCGTGTTTCCATTTTATTATCATATTCATGACTTGAAATATCACTTAGCAATTCAACACAGCATGTTGTTCATATCACCTTTGTTACAAGCAAATAATATTAACATGCATTGTCCCAGTGTAATTTGCCTTTAAACAATAAAACATCCTGACCTAGCTGCTCATTGTACTGTAGTATTTTAGGAGGGAATCATCATGGTGTACAAGTTCTATACATATATTAAAAAGCATGAAAAAAATTCTCATAAAGACGGAAGAGGGTGCATAAATACAAATCCTTATTTCTTTGTTGCTTTCTGAAAAACTAACTGAGGAAAAGTCAATAGTTTTGAAATATTTCAATTAAAAGAAGCTGTCATTCAACTAGAACCTGGGTTTTGCAGGAAAACAGTGTATACTGTGACTTTCACATATATTACATAGTGTCGCTATATGTTGGTACAGCAGGACTAGGGGGGTTGGGGCATGCAGACTAAAGCAGAAATGCAAGTCATGAGGCTAATGCTAAACAGATGTGACAGCATGCTGGAGAGGCAGACTCAGTCCAGCCTCTTGTTGGTGGAAAATGCAACCAAAGAGGGTGCAGGAGCCGGATACACCCCTGAAAATGCATTTCTAGCTTCTCATGATGACAATGCAAAAAACACTGGTTTTAAATTCAATATGTGCACAGAGGAGGCGGTGATGCAAAGGCTATTGTGTGCGTCATTCATTTAAAACAGATCATGTGCATGACGAGAGATTTACTGGGTAAAATTGGCAGCCTTATTCATCTTTTTTTCCTTTTCTCCTGCGGCTTATCTTCACCTACATTCTTATCCATCTAACATAAAGGAGTATGTGGCACAGCTAATTTTACAGCACAATAGCTTTCATCTTCACTCGTTTTACTGGCGGCTTGCAATGTTGGCTGAATTTAAAGCTGCTATGTGCAAGATCTTTATGTTGAATATACACAACTTCTCTTTTAACCTAAAGCACAATATGAGGCTGTAACAGAAAAGAGAATCCCCTCCACACTAACAAAGACACTGATCATGTGTCCTGTTTTGCAAATTCTGATGCTGGATGTGGATATGACTTATTGTTGATACAAATCTGTTTCGTACCAGCAATAAGTAATAAAACTTCAGAGCGAAAACACAACATCTAACAATCATGCAAGGGAATTAAAATATATCACTCTCATCTGTTTGTTATGAAGCATCATGGACCATCTGGATCAGTAAACATGAGTGTGTTGTGTGCAGTTTACTAGCGGCTATGGAAGTTCAAGGTCATGTACTAGTTTTCTTTTGTTGCTTTTTGCATAAAAAGGTCACTCCAGTGATTTTACACATGAAGTTAAGTTGACTCATCAAGAGGAGTCCTAAAACAGCCTGTGAAAACAGTTGTATAATGTCTTCTGTAGCTCTAGAGGGAGCTTTTAAAAGTTTGAAAAAAAAAACCCAAAAACCAAATGATGTAATCAGGGTTAACTCAACTTGAGACCTCTTTCTAACAAAAAGCCTGCAATACAAACTGAAGGTGTGGAATTAAATTCTACACACTGGCCCTTAAAGTACCGATTTTTTTAAGTTAAACTGCCAGAGAAATAAACCGTTTCATATGTTTTCCTTCCACGGTCTACAGAAGCAAGCAGAATTTAAAGATGAACAGCCACTCTGAGACGGAGACGGAGTAGACTGCCTTACCAACCAAAAGGCAAAATTAGTCAGACATCGGTTTGTGCAAAGTGTTTATTTCTGTGTGAGGAATTCTCTTGACCTTTAAAAAGGAACTTCTTCACTGAAAATCTATCTTCTGAGGATTAAATAATCATATGGATCGTCAGCAAGTTAATTATACTGCAGATGTGGTGAGACATTTCCATGGACGTTTTTCCTGTGGCAATGGTTTGCCATTAGAATCCATTGTAACTGCTGTGAAGCCAAGAAGACTACAGTGGCCATCTGTTAGACAAAGCTGTTACTTTTACAGATCCACTTTTGAGCCTACAGGAGATATGAATTTGAAACTCAAAATATAGGTTTTTGGTTGACTATCCTTTCGAGCTCTCCATTGTCCTACCTGTCACACACCATGGTTTAGGTGAGCCATTGGAGCGCTGTATACAATTCACCAACGTCAGGACTAAATGTGCGTTATGACCAAATGTGTACACAGCATTTCAATGCAGTACTTACGGTAGTATAGCCACAGCAGCAGCTCCTGATGGCATCCCACTGTTCTTTGCTGCTAGACTCTGACACAGCTGGTGGACAGCAGCTTTGGCCATGCCATACCCTACCATGCCTGGGGGTTACAGAGAGGATATTCTTTTTAGTGTCTTGGAAAACATTCAGTTTGCAAAGGTTAGACCACAAACCACATCAAATGCAAAACACACCTTGTGCAAGAGTGGATGACATTGATTTAGCAGAGAGAGGTCAAGTGGAAAGACATCAGTAAATCTATGGAAGGAACATCTTGAGACTTAAAACTGAAGTAGTAACCAGGTAAAATGCAACCCAGTTCTTCACACTGTGATATAGGGTTGCGACTAACGATTATTTCATTATCAATGAATCTAATGATTGATCTGACTGGTTAGTCGTTTTGTCTATAAAATGTCAGAATATAGTGAAAAATATCAGTTATAGTTGCCCCTCAGCCCAATGTGATGTCTTCAAATGTTTTGTCCGACTGACAGTCCAAAACCATCATGTATGACAAAGAAAAGCATTAAATCATCAAATTTGACATCCTCGAATCAGCTAAATTTTGCATTTTTGCTTAAAAAATTAGTGAAAGGATTATTTGACTTAGAAAAATAGTTGCAGATTAATTTTCTGTTACAGCTCTACAAAAGTAAATGCATAAACAAAATCACATAGATTCACTGACTACATGCAACACATCTGTTACTGCTTGTTCTCTTCCCTCTACTTAGTGTGTTGTTTTCACATTAAACCAGCCTTGGATAACTTGGAGCGATGTTTTGTAGCTTCAGCATCTGGATTCAGTAAGTCCCCCCTCTAAATTGGCTTTCCAAAGAATGCTAAGCATCTGCTCCACCCCCCTCAACCAATCTTATGACAGGCTTGCTGAGATACCTTACAAAGAACTGACCAATGGGAACAAGGGGTAGTGACACGACTTTTCTTCAAAGCTTTTGTTTTTCTCCAAGAGCAAAATGGAGACTAAATCTAAGGGATACCAGGGTTAGGGATACCAGTCATGCAGTAGTCTAAGAACACTGAAATCAACACTGCATTGATTTGTTGCATATATGCAACTGTACATTATATACCCTCCAGGTTAGCCTGCAGGTTTAGACATCCTGTACCTGACAGGCCACACGTTCATTCCCTGCGTCCATCAACAATTAAATCTCCTAATTATTCAGTTTGTCCTTGAAACCCACTCTGCTGTCACTGTACGCCTTTTAGGAGCGACAGCTTAAGTCCAACATATAAATGTGAAGAGGGAGGGCTCAGACTAATTAAGGTTGTACTCACTTAGTGCAAAAGCTTGCAGAAAATGAAGTAGTCTTGTCTGTGCTTATTAAGTCATAATTAGCTGAAATAATGCAGGCTGCAGTCTGCGTGTCAATGCTACATACAAGCTTAAAGGAAAAATTATTTGCTATGAATATGAGGATTTCTTAAAACTAGGTCACTTATCAAGTAGAAATGTGCAATTATGCTGGAAATGTGTGCCCTATGACTAGAGGAGACTAGCTGGTCATTCCCCATACCGCTCATAAGGGGGAATCCTACAACAACCAGAATGCATTGCATGCATCTCGTCCAATCAGACTGACTGACTCTACTGACGGTGTGCTCATGGCTGGAAAATACTGATTATGATAATCATATTATTTGGTCAATTAGTCTAATGTCACTGGCATTACATTCTCTAATTTGCAGTATGCTATGTTATTTTTGTGATATGTAATTTAAAATCTTCCCAGTTTACATGATTTTGATGAGGTGCTGTGTCAGATGTGTCAACCATTTCCTATTACCTTTTAAATTCTAAAAGCTCACTCTAAACGGGTCATTTGTCAGTTTACAGTTGGTTCAGTTAGCTACGTAGCAGTTACACAAGTTAGTCAGTATCTGTAAATACTTAGTAACAACTCATCTCTATGGAATAACTATCGTGTGGCTCAACACTTCTTATTTTAGTGATGCATAAATCTCTACTTAAAAACACTTACATTAAAACTATGTTAACTTAGAATTTACTAACTTGTGATGCAACCGGCTCCAGGGAAAAAGATGCATTTGGACACTGGATCATGAGAAGCTACATTTGGAGAGCCTAAACAAAAGACTTATAGAGTCCCAGATTGTCACTCCATCACTTCATATCCACTTCTATTCAGATTAAAATCTTGCACTATTGACTTTTCACAGGCTAATCCGCATCTACTGTGTGTTAAAATGAGGACTGGACTGAGGCTGTGGGCTGGTTTTCTGTGCATCCAAACACTGAAAGCTATATTTTGCATCTTCAAATCTTTGGAGGATAATCAGATTGGGGATTATGAAACAAAATGCAAGTCACATGGAGTCCCCTCCTCCTCCACCTCTGGGGTTCAACCTCTGTTTCAAATCCGATGTTGGAGGTTAAGATTATTTTTTTAAAAAAGCATTCACGTGGTTTGCCAACCCTTTCTTAGTCTATCACCTTTCAAGTTTGCTCTGGAATTTCTAGTAAAGTTGGATTACAATTCTGGTGGACACCATCGAACGCAACACTAAAACATTTAGATGAGGGAACTTGTTTTTGTTCAGGAACATTTGGTCAATCCCAAAACAGAAAGAAAAAAACAGAAAACGAGTTTGATTAATTATCTTACACATCTGCTTATCGTTTCCAACATTTAACTGGGTATTCATTCATAAAACTTTTACTAACAACAACAGTCGAAGCCAATACAATTAGTCATCCTAATCTGCTTTCCTGTTTCCATTGCACAGATGATCTGGATTTGGCGGATGCTTATTAACTTTTCACTCACTTTGTTTGATCAAAGCACACAGAAGAAAAGGATGAGCATGAGCACCTCTCAACACTGTTTGTTATATTTCCTACCATCTGGCTCTTAATATAGCCTAACATTTAATTAGAACTCACAGAAATTGGATTTTTGGAAAACAAGACGATAACTTTCACAGTTCTTTAACGTTTAATTTACAATTCCAAAAAGGAGTCGGTCCTTCACAGGAGCAGCATCCTACATAAATACAAGCTTAGTCAAAAGAGAACAATAGATATTAGGTGAGCGTTAACACACACTGTCCATGTGCATAATGTGTGCTGCCGCAACTGCTGAGTCATTCTCTTCCTAAGCCAGCAGCCAATGAGCTTGTCGGCCCTGTGCTGAGCCAGGGCTTTGTTTGCTGTGGAGTTGGATCTCAGCCCATCACATGGTTAGCTCAGATACAGGCAGAGCTGGACATCACATGGCATCACGCCAAATCCTTTCTGGGTGCCACGGAGGCCAACATGAGTTAGGCTGCTGTCACATGATACTTTGGCTGCAGCTAACAATGATATGGATTGATCTATTGAATATTTATTTGATTAACTGATTAACTGTTTAGTGTATAAAGCGTCGTAAAATAATGAAAAATTCCTGTCACAAGAGCTGCAATGATTAGTAGATTGACTATTCTGTTAATTGATTCTTCGTTTTGAGTCATTTTTTTAAAAACATAAATAAATATGAATAATAAATGCAAAAAATCTCTGGTTCCAGCTTCTTAAATATGAATATTTTCTGGTTTCTAGAGTCCTCCGTGATCTCTGGGTTACCTTTGGGTGGTGAACCGTTGGTTGGGACAAGAGACACTTTAAGACAAGGCTGACTGTTGCTGTCATTCAATTCCATCTCAGCTCTACATGGTAACAACAGTCACTCATAGTAAGAATAAAATCCACCTGCACACTAAAAGTACAATGTTTCTCATTTGATTCTGGAGCTAAACAATAATCCAACATATTATTCAATACCGATCATCTGAACTGTGCACTTATGCAGTTTTTATATTACTATACACACACACTAGATACTGTATATTATGAATAAAACCAAACAAAATCAATGTTAATAAAGTTATAGTGATACTTGTGTTTACTGTATAAGTGAAAAGTACTAGAAGAATGTGTCACAAAACAAAATCTGAAAAAAAAAGGATAATTTATTTTAACATGTATTATATTTTTATTATCATGCATTTCAAAGGAATGAATATTTGTTTAGGGAACATCCTGATTTGTTATTTGATAGACGATACTAATATTGGTAATAATAAATACATTTATTCAACCAATTTTTGTCGCATTTGATTCATTTGGCATCTTTTGCTTTTGTCATCTTTAGCTTCTTTGATGAACACCAGTTAGTTACATTTTAAATATTTGCCTTGTTCAGGATATCTTATAATAAGTGAGCAGGTCAGGGTAGAGTCAACTGATCAAGGACACTGATGGAGCACAGCGCTGCTGATGGACAAACAGGCAAACCAAACCATTGACTTTTTGTCTATGAAGCAGACTCTCTAACCACTGAACCACACTGCTGCCACGGAGCTCTTAGGCTATTCCATCTTTTTTTTCTCTTGTTTTGTTTCTTGGATCCATTTTATCGACACCTTTTCCTCTCGCTATTGTTCACTGTGTGAGATTCCCCACGGCTCTGATCAGTGTGTCAATCCACTTGTCAAAGCCCCACGGCGATTTCTATTACCAACATAATTCAAATTGGCAAGTTGGACAACAAAGACGTATGCGCAATGTAGTCTCCGATATGTCAAAGTCTGCCTGTTACCCTGACGTGACACGCGGCCTAACCAGATTATCACGATGAGAACAGTAAACACAAATGTGTGCCTTACCTCCGGTGCCTGACAGGGCTGCTTTGGCTCCAGACAAAGTCAACAGTCCGCCTGTTTTTAGGTGCAGAGCGGCGAGGTGGCTGGAAATAGTGGAGGTCCACACACTTTGCTTCCACATCAGATCTGTGTTTTTGTATAAATCTGGAAGACATGTGATTATAAAGAACAAATTTTGTTGTATGTTCAATAGATGCACCAGATTATTATGTGTTGACCTTTTAAAAGTCCCTACAGCCAGGAACAACATGTGTGATAAGGCAGGATTTGGGAATAACATCCCTCAAATGCTAATTAGCGGCACAGTGGATATCAAGTCTTGTCCTTATTATTCAGAGAACAGCTTGTTTCCTTTACCGCCAGTTGCAGTTTTTCATGCTGGCTGTAGATAAATGCAAAAAAAACTGGCAGGATAAGAAAGGGCAATCCTCTTAGAACCAGATATAAAAGCTATTGTGTCACAGGGTTAAACAGAAAACTTCAAAGTCATCTTAATTGCCTTTTTGATTGTTTTTCTAAGAACTCGTGCAACATAAAATACAGAAATTCAAAAATAATACTCGAAATTATCTGAATTATTTTGGTTTGTTTCAAATTTAAGCAAGCAGGGAGAAAACTGGCTGTTGATTAATGTTGAGCAAACACAAAGTATGAACTCTGACCTTTGGAACTACAGTTTCCTCCTGCCCATCCTCCTGCCACACACAAGATGGCGTCCACTTTCTGTTCCCCTAGCAACCGGGCCACATCTGCCGTCACCTGCACAAAATGAGAGATAAGTACTGACGCCTTTTCATTAATGCCAAAGGGCACACACACAGGAGATGAAAGGCGTTTAAATGGCGATTACAGTTTCAGCTCACGCAGCAGCGAGGGTCGTGTCTAGACAGTAAGCCTAGATTTGCGTAACTCTCACGAGATTTGTGACTAACTTGAAAAAAAGTGGACTTAGAGGATTTTGCTGCAGTACATCGCTGTTTGCTTCCAACTGCGAGTGTCGCTACAATTGTCATGGTGTTTACTGTTACCATAAAAACGAAGGTCTCCTAACTTTTAAAGTAGTAACTTTAACCCACGCCACGTTTCAAGTGATCATAACCCAAACCATGATCTTTCCCCAACCCTAACCAAGTGGTTTTTTGTGCCTAAACCTAACCAGACCTCAGCCACAGCGCTGTCACATCATTCTCCTAATACGAATGCAGATGCTGAATCAAGTGCACATGTGTGAGAGTTTCGCAAATCTAGGGATACCATCTCGACACGACCAAAAGCTAGGGCAGTTCTATGCTGCGTTCAGGTCAACACAAAAAATGTTGGATGTTTGGGCAAAGTATTCACAGTAGCATCCAAGTAACACATACAGTCATTTGTTAGTTAGTTAGTAACAATCACAGTATGCTCCTATGATTGGATGAATTAAAAAGATAACTGTGCATACATGAGGAATGCAACAGAAATAAAAACATACAGAAGTTCATGCAAAGCACTTAAAAAATATATTATCCTGTATCTAAAAAAAGATATAACAACTATATTAACTGTTATATTTTACATTTTTATTTGACTCGTCCCTGCCTGCACCGTGTCTTTCATCCAGCTTGAACTGGTTAAGCAAAATAGAAAATGAAAGGCTCATGGATAATATAATTCATCTAAACGTGGGGGTTTGAAGGCTAAAATTGGTCCAACTTACACATTACAAAATGTGGATGCCTGCCATGAAAAAAGGCAGCCAAACTACCAATGTTGCAGAGGGCTGCAGCTAACAATTACTATATATACTGTTGATTAATCTTGCGATTATTTTTCCAATTAATTTTTTTGGTGTATATAAAACATCAACTTCCTGGAGTCCACGGTGACACCATCAAATTCACTATTTTTTAAAATGGCTTTTCATTAGTGTTTTGTTTGTCATGTTATGTTTTATTCATTTAATTATTAAGATTTGTATTCATTGTCTTCTACGTCTTGATTGGATTGAATTTTTTCCACTTTGTAATTGCACTGTGTATTTTATGTTTTTATGTATGTGAAGCACTTTGTAGACGTGTCTGTTGTTTAAGTGCTTATTATTTACTAATTAAGCCTATTATTATTATTCCTATCAAACTTAATTTGTCTGAACAGTCCAGCACGATATCAAATTTTCTTTAACATAAGAAAATTTGAGAACCTGAAACCCTCAAATTTTGGCATTTTTGCGTAAAAAAGGACCAAACTGATTAATCTACTATCAGAATCGTTGCCTATTCATTTTCCATTGATTAATCCACGAATCGTTGTAGCTCTACAATCAGCTCAGCTTGGGGCAAACCGCCTTTACTTTTCCCTTCTTTTCTAATTGTGACTTGAACGCAGCATGAAGCGTAAACATTTTCTAGCAAAGCTGTGTTACCTCATTAAATTACAATTTACAAATCATATATATGTCCTTGACTCTGCATGAGTATATTATATATTATATATATATATACATATATACCAAAACAACAGCTTTACTGCGGCTTGTTGGCTCTTCAGTTTGACATTTATCAGACAGGAACATCAAACATGTGAGTCCCGGTGCAGCTCACCTGTCCTGCCTGCTCGGAGAAAGATTCAGTCAACTTGACAATCACGTTTTCATTTGCCTCGTCATTTGCAGCCATGTCGATGTTAGCGACCCACTGTTTATTTCAGAGAGAGAGAGAGAGAGAAATAAGAGATGCAGTCAGCTTACCATCGGAGCTAAACATCTTCACGGTTTAGCACTGCAGCCTGTTAGCAATGTGTTCTCTGCACTCACCCATCCTTTGGATTTGAAATGTTGAACGCACTTTGAGCCCAGAGCGCCTCTTCCGCCATACACGATCACCCGGTTAGCAGCCATGTTTACGCTCTGATCGGCAGTGAGCAGTGACCGAGCTGAGGCCGAGCGACAGCTGAAATACAGACAGGCGCGAGGAGGAGGAGGAGGAGGAGAAGGAGAAGGAGGCGTTTCTGTAGTGGGGCAACAAGTTGGCGGAACTAATGGTGCTTTCACTGACGGTCGGACATACCGAAATTAAGTGGTCTCAATGTTAAAGTGTATTTGGCTTCATTGTTTTTCTTTACTATGTTAAAGATTGGGCTCACAGTTTTTCAAGTCTGTCTTAAAACAATAGTTAGGAGCCCAGATGAACACTGAAAGAGGTTTTCATTGCTGTAACCATTCCTCCTGTTCATACCGGCTATTAAAAGATCCCTTTCAAATGCATGTTAGATGTAAGTTGTGCAAAATTGTGTTTAAATTTTTATCTGAAGCTTATATGAAGCTTTAGCAGTCTGAGTTAGTCACATCAAGTGAATATCTGCCACATTTACAGTCTTTTTAGCATCAAATTCCCTCTTTGTGTTTCATCAGACAGTGTTTCCCTGTTGAGCTGGAGTGAAAGAACAGTCACAAAACAAGGGACTTTGGCACTAAAAAAAACTGTAACGTTGAAAGATATCTACTTGATTTGACTGAATCTTCATATTAGCTGCATTATGAAGGAATCTCCTAGTGGTCAGTATGAACAGGAGGAATGATTACGGCAAGAAAAAACATGTTTCAATATTCATCTGGGCTCCTGACTGTTGTTTTAAGACAGACTTGAAAAATTGTGAACCTGTCCTTTAAGAGTAGGGCTGCAAACTAATGAATATTTTCATTCATCAACCAATCTGTTGATCATTCTTTAAATTAATTAGTCATTTGGGCTGTAAAATGTCCAAAAATGGCGAAAAATGGCGATCGCTGTTTCTCAAAGCACAAGGTAATGTCCTTAAATGTCTTCTTTTGTCCAGACCAACAGTCCACAACCCAAAGATATTCAGTTTACTATCATGTAAGAGTCAATAAACCATAAAATATTCACTTTTGAGAAGCTGGAATCAGAGAATTTTTACATTTTTTCCCAAAGAATGACTAAATTGATAGTCAGAATAGAAGGTGATTCATTTTCGGTCGATTGACTAATTGATTAATTGACTAGTTGTTGCAGTTCTACTATCTAATATCTAGTATCAAACTAACTGTTTTAACATTTCAAAATAATACAAACATGTTCTTATTATGTTCTTGAGGTCTACAAATAGGATTCGGAGTCATTTAACTTTGGTGTAAAACTTTACATTAAACAAACATATTCTGAACCAAGAGTTGATGATGAGATAAAATAAGACTTTATTGAGCCCCAGGGGAGAAATTATGTGCTAAAGCAGCACAACAAACAGACCATGTACAGTAGGTACAAAAATGATAGAACAAGCAGATATAAAAATGTAAAAATGGGGAAAACTACCCATAAATCCAGATTCAATTAAATCTACATCCAGATAAAAAAGTGAACAGTAAATGCAGTGGGTGATGATGATGATGATGCATAAATCCTCCTTCAAAGTATATGTAATTGTATATTATGACACTTTTTTAAGTCCCTCTATTTATCATATAAAGCACTTACAAACATCTAATACATGGTTCATAACACATATTAATGCAGTTGTCAGCAGATACAAGTATTTATTAATGCAATAATAACACTAACGATGGCTCCGTTCCATTAACTGTGCCAGTTTGCCATGTCAGTGAGTGAGCATGCACCTCATCAGAGCCTGGAACTGGCTCACCTAAATGGAACACAGCCGTAGTTAAAGCTGGAGTACATTAAAATGAAAGTCCGTTACATTCAAGTCCTTGCCAGATGAGTTCACACAATGCTGAATAAGCCTGTCACCGCCAGGTAAATCTCTCTGCATTTCACAGCTTATTGGAGTTTTTAAATCTGGCGTCTGTGGCGACATTGTTGTGCTGGTGCAACGGTAGTGATGCGTTTCCTGTCAACCAGCAATGATTGGTTTGCCAGAGCTGAAGGGGTAGCAACCATAGATGTATATAGCCTACCTAGGCTAAGTTTTGAGAACAGATAATTAAATAATTACAATTCCAAATTAAAGTCAAGTTTATAAGAAACTGTTTAATCCGATTTATCTTGACCACCATGGCCACCATGTTCATGGGAGTTCATGAAGATCTTCAATGGCCACAGAGGTATTTTTGTTCACATCTAGAGGTAAGGCTGCATTAGTAAGTCAGGATATGCCTTTGTTAGCAAAATTCTTCCTCTATGGGATAAATCTCTTTGAAGCCATAAATGTTGTTTTTTCTGTACCTTACCTATGATGGGGTTGAAATTCAAAGAACATCCAATGTCTTGTTTTTGTTAATAACAATACCAAGGTTAGTGACTGAATCTTTCACAGGAATGTTTGAAGAGGGAACATTACAATTTTTGAAAGCGAGCAGCTCACACTTACTGATGTTTAAACAAAGCCCAGAGGCACTAGAAAATGTCTTAATTGCATCAATGGCGACCGAAACCTGTGAAGCATCCTTTAAGAATAAGGTGGTTTTGTCAGCCAGCTAACTAATAAGTATCTCATTTTCAGCTATTGTGATACCTTTCAAGGGGCTGAGCTTAATGAAGTCAGAGAGTAATTGAGCACAAATCAGGAACAAGTATGGTGAGACAGGACAGCCCTGTCTGACTCCATGATTTAAGTGAAATCTAGGAGAGGTGCCTGCATATAGTTTAATTGAACAACTTGCATGCTTATACATGGTTTTAATAGCTGCACAAAAGTAAGGACCAAAACCAAATTTCCCCAAGGCCTGAAAAATAAAGTTGTGTATGACGATCTAACATCTTGCAGAAATCTAGAAACAAAATAAAGACCAGCATAGTCAATAAGGTCTAGCACAAGCCTGATGTTATATGTCTATGTATCATAAAACCAATTTGTGTTTCATGGGTTTCATTCCAAAACAGCTTTTATTCTTTTGGCAAAAATCAGAGGACTTTGTAATCATTAATAAGAAGGCAAATTGGCCACCAGTTGTCAATGGAAAGCTGATCTTTTGCTTTGGAATTAGGGTTAAAAGCCCTTGAGATAAAGTTGGAGGGGGAGTTTGATTTTCAATGCTTTCTCTATACACACCATGGAGGACGGAGGCTTGTTGCTCTGCAAAAATGATAAAATTCAGATGTTAAGCCATCAAGCCCTGGAGATTTATTGAATTTTAGGTGATGAATGAACAGGACTTAATCTGAAGTTACTTGGCTATCACAAAAATCTTTTTGGTCATTCTTAATTGAAGTGAGATATCCTAAAAAATGGTTAGCTGCTACCTCACTTTACCGTGACTCTAAATTTTATATAAAATGTGGAACAGTAATTAGCTATCTTATGGGGATAATCATTAATAGCTCCACTGATATTGGGTTTTTGAATAGAATTGGTTTTACTATGAGACCATTATAATTGAAAGAAATAGGCAGTGTTTTGCTCCCCTCCAACCATTTTCTCCTTGACCTCACAAAAACTCCCTGCGCTTTCATTCTTTATATTTAATTTAATTTATTTTGCTGTAAAATTAAATCCTGTATGTCATTTTCTGATAAATTTTCAGGCATAAAATTCTAAAATTGCTCTTTGAGTGAGAGCAGTCATTCTGGTAATTACCTTTGTTTCTTCAATTTCCCTAGAGTCAGATAAAATACTCTGTTAAATAGTTTGTCACTCCCAACAGCTCCCAATTTCTAGAAAAAGTATATATCAGTGAAAACCTTGTTCCAAAAACATGTTATCTTTCTTAATCACTAAATCATGTTTTAAAACAGAATTATTAAGTTTCCAATAAGAGCCTCTAAATGTAAGAATAGTGTTAGACCTAAAAGAGACTTGGAGTAACACAGCTCTATGGTCTGTCAGTGGACTTATTGTTATATTAATAGTAATGTTATTCACATCTAAAAGTGGCTAAATAAATAAAGATAAAAGGATAATAGATAAAAGAAGTGGCTTTCTTGGCTTCACGCACCATTGAGCAACTCTCACAATAATGAACGGGGCACCGCCTCTGATGTTGTATCCAGTTCTTATTATATATCCCTGGCTGACTAATGGTATAACTTCATCAGTCGGCTGAGTGTCCCCACTTCCTGTATCAGTCGTATTAGGTTACTAGGGTTTGACCTAATCTTGTTTTTATGTGGGACAGTCTGGAACAGTTGAGTTCATATTTATAGTTTGTAGGGACAGGAATCAATACTGCAGCTGCAGTAGCTTCTTTTGTTTACACCCAGCAAAAAATGTACAAAGTCAGAGGGCCCCTTTCTTCCCCATACATATTAACAATTTTAATTTCAACTTTGAATTTTTGTATAACATGACATACCTGGCCCTATATCAACCTTCTATCTATGTGATTAAAATGTGGTGCATATGAATGCACAGAATAAGATTGCAAAAGGGTTCAAACTCAGGTACTGAAGTGGCTTTAAAATTGGAGGGGTTTATTTTATTGATGCTGTTCTCCTGAGGCAGCATATAAATGATGTATTACAAAAACAATATGACAAACATATTACAAAATGTGCAGCATCTGAGAAACTTAAGTTTGGCTTAAGACTGAACCCATACAGACACAGACATTAACCTAAAGCCAGAAGTTAGTATAGACACTGTAGTGTTGTAGGCTAGTGTTTATGAGCAGTCTTAACTAGAAAGCCTTTGCAACTCATATTACAGTGGTGAAATAAGAAACACCATCTCAATATTGTATATAAAATTCATATGGAGCAGTTTCTCAAAAAAAGGGGACCCATTTCTTTTCCTTTTTTGCAAATCGAGATGAGCTAAAAAAAAACAAAAAAAACCAAACAACTGTGGCTGTACTTCTCCCAGCTATTTAGTTTTCATGCAGTGAGCACTAGGTGCTGCTATAAGACTGTGATGCTGATGACTCAGCAGTGAGCTACAGCATCCTATTATTTTGCTGCTGTATCTGTGCTGTGCCAAAGCAGCGTGCCAACGAGACATCCCCGGCTCTCATGAATAATACAAGCAAGATGGCCTTGGCTCCGCTGTCACTGTAGTGAAGCCCCGATCTGTCACACTCACCTGGATATGACACACACTTCTGCAACGGGGAATAAATGCTTGGTTTGTCTAGTCTGACATCCTCACACACACACATTCCCACACACACAGAAACAGTGTGAGAGACAAGTACACACTTTTTCCAGTGCTGTAAACAAAAGTATTATGGCATCCCTTCCTGCCTATCTTCCTATCTCCAGCAGAAAATAAGAAACACACTATGAAACACACACACACACACACACACACACACACACACACACACAGTGAGTGTGAAATGAGGAGGAGCCGTATGGGTGATGGTGTCAGTGAGGCTGACTGAGCTTGCTTCTCCTAGAGAGCCGGGTGACGTCCTAAGGAGCATACAATAATTATGTTCCGCTGTCTGGTTCAGACCTGGAAGAGACATCCTGCAGGTTCCTGACAGTTGACAAACACAAAATTAGAAGTACACTGTAGCAATCTGTACCAGGTTGAGTATCTGTCAGCAGCTCAGGATCTCATGTGAGGTGAACACAATAATAAATACGGCAGCAGCTGTTTAGAATTAGTTGTTGGAGTGGTGATGGTTAGCCATAGATGTAAGCTGATGAGTGAAAGGTTACTGATTGGAATGAAAAACCGGAAACTGGTAAAAACCAGGAACATGGGAAAGATGAATAAGATACCAGGGCTGCATTGCACCAGCTGTTCATAAATCCATGTTCTTAATAACTACAACTTAGTTTCAAGCTAGTGATTTACTAAATCGGGTTACACCATGAAAACTTGAGAAATGTCTTAGCTAGTAAACAGTCCTATGTAAATTGGTTGCTAAGAAACATCTCAAGCACCATCCAATAAGAAGCAACCAACTATGTAAACAGGAAGTCACTGTAATATGACAAGCTGTAACATATCTTTCAAAAATAAGTTTTTTAAATGTATGTATGACTTAGTTTTATTTATATCTGCACACCTTAAGAAATATTTGTGTTTTAGAATTAGTAATATTCATGCAGTTTACAGTGAGAAATATCAGATGCTGAGCTAACTGCTGTTATTTGGTCATTTAGTCTAACATTATTGGCATAAAGTTTTGTAACTGGAAGTTTTGCGTATTTTTTTCTGTGAAATTTAAAGTGTCTGATAAGATGTGTCCTTATTACCTCTTTTACTCTTCAATCTAAACATATCATATATTAGCAGGCTAACATTAACTTTGTCAGTTGGTTCATCATAGCTTATAAGACACTTAGGCCTACACCTGGCAGTTAGTGGGTGTAAATATTTAGTAATGGCTCATCGCTACGTAATTTGTGTGGTGCAACTGGTTTTAATTTAGTGATGCATAAATCTCCCCTTAGTAAAATTGATTACCATGGCAACTTGCCAAATTCTTCTGACTAGCTGAAAGGGCTCTTGAACAAGGTACTTCATCAACAGCAGGGATGCAAAGTGTTGGCCATCACACTTTCTATTGCTAACAACTAGAAAACATAAGATGTAATGAAGGATTGATAAGTCAGACTGTAACTGTAGCTGATTGGGAGTATGGGACCACTGTGGTGCAACGCCAGTATAAACTCAAGGCACAGAGATACATCACATTTTCTGCTTACAGTATAGCTTCGGAACGCACACATGCATGGATGGCTTATGGATGGCAAACTATTTACAATATATACCACTCCTGATGCATTTCCTCTCTCATCCATTTTCACCACAAACTACCATGAAACATGGTGGCCGGCACATGCAAGTATCTGCAGGCAGACCAGTAACAAAGGCCCTGATTGGCTGATCCCTGCCACCCAATCAAGTGACTACACTACTATAATACACAAACGAGCAAGTCCTTCATCATATAAGAAGTGGGGTTTTATTTCTTTTAAATGTAATATTTCTTTGGGAAAGTTGTTTTCTTTTCCATATATTCATTTCTTTTACACCTCCAGATCTGCGGTGTTGCAATATATCTGAGTGAGACTGGATTCCTCATCATATGCACTCTGCAGTGATTGAGGAGAGGATATGAGAGTCCAGCTACTGTCCCTGCTGTGAGGAATTCGGGCATTTTTATCTTGGTTTGAAAATGTGACAGCAAATAAGTACCTCTCCCACCCTCTTTTATCCTCAATCTTCTTGACTTGAGTATGAGTATTTTAGATGTAAGGTGTGATATCTAGACTACAATAGCTGTCTGTATTACTGCCCAAATCGAAAAACTCCAATACCTCCTACACATATATCCTGCAGGATTTAGATGATGGAAAGGACCAACTTGTGATATGGATTTCAAACACTTTTTTAGATGTCTAGGTTACATATAACATTCTTTCAATGTCATTTAAATGACAATTATGACCCAAAACTGCAAATTATCTAATTTACAGGGATAACAATTACTAATGTTTGGTTTGTGAAGCTTACATGCTACATGCAAATGACTACTTCACAGTGTAATACCTGCAATAACTGAATTTTTTGTCCACTTAGGTGCATCATAAACAAGCTGCACAAGCAACATTAGAATCTATTTATTTATTTGTTCATGTATTTATTATAGTCTTTTAGCTCTGTTTTGTTCTGTTTTCATTTTTGCCAACTCCAGAGTAAAATATCTCACTCTTTAGCTGATAAAAGCTGCACACTACACTACATGCTCACCAGCTAGTTGCTAACTTTGTCTGTCTGCCATTTGGTGCTGGACAGGTACCTTACAGTTGATTTATCAGAGCTTTTTCAATCACAGCTGCCTGCTGCAGCTGAAAACGACACTATAAAAGAAGTGAGAGTGAATCAAAACAGTTGTGTTTTGGGTTGGAAAAACCAAAACAACAAGCTAAAAGATAAAGCTCTGCAGAGCTGGGGGGAGTCAGGTGATAATTCTCTGAGGGTTCATCACTACAAGCAACAAGCAATCATGTGATCCTTTGTTAATATAAAAATAGTGATTACAGCTGCTTTAAATGCAACAGTTGGAGTCATCAGGAGCTCGACTGTTGGAGAAAGTCATCCTATCCAGATTTTGGCAAAGAGAGCCAAAAGAAATCTGATGATCAATTTGGAATATGATTTTCTCTGATGTCACTTCTCTGATGTTGATATAGTTGAAATAGATGAATATTAAGCATCAATGCAGACTGAAACTTGCCTTTGATTCATGTTACTAAATATGCTTTCTAATCATAGGTAAATGATTGTCCTATTCATATACGCTTGATCTTTGTGTTTTGATGTTGCAGACAGAGCCTCACAATTTTAGATGTCCAGGTGCAGTTTTTTTTTGTTTTATTTTACTGTTACTTGAATTTAAATGACATTATAGTCATCTGACCAAGCAATAAAACATAAAATCAGTAAACCCACAAGTACTAAACTGTTCCTAACATGTGTGGCATGTATCCACCCCAGGTTTGGTCCTTGTTTTATCTCTTAGCAATTCATGGCCAACCTGCTCTTCCAAAGCAGGAGCCTTCTAGTAAATAAATCCATTAAAAAAACCTTCACTTACAACTGAAGGAGACTGAATCCCTTTAGAGAGCGCTGTCAAAGAAGTTCAGGCTTTTAAACAATTTGTTAAGTCTTATTTTACTCACTTTTCTAAAGTTATTTAATAATAAGTAGTTAGTAATTTTCATTTTCAAGTATTATTCCACTCTGCTGGCTTGCAGCCTTCCTCACCTCAGCCTTAACCGTAATGAGCTCTCTTTTACACCAATACTTTATGTCATTGCTGTGTTGGCCACTTGTTTTGTTGAATGTTGTTCGACTGTGCCCATTTATCTTAGTTGTGCAGCACTTTGTAAAAATTTATTTTAGAAATGACCCATGAAAATAAATAATCATAGTTCCATTTGTAAGTAGCTGAGGACTGTTACCTTTTATAAAGGTATTCTCTGCATGTGTGAGCACACTGCCCTCAGATGGGATTTATACTGTATATAAATTCTGTATCTATGCATAAAGCCATTACTCATTTTACATTTTAATGCATACATTACCAGCTGAACTACCATTACCCTTTGTCACCATCCACTAAAGGTAGTGTAGTGTTTCTAAACATCACATTATTCTCCTTGCAACTGTTTTACAAGTTCCATGGACCATTTGATTTAAAGATGTTTTATATTGTAATATACAAATTTAACTCAACAGCCAATAAACAGTGCATTGCTAAGAGGAAGATAAGTAAAGCATAACGAGTTTGTGCATGCAGCTAGTAGACAAACTCAGATAGAACATGTGCACTTACTGTTGATTTGGTTTAAAGCAATCTGATGGCTGTAAAAATATATGTATACACAGTAGAAAGAAAGATAAAAACACGGATAGGTACCCAATTTAAGGTTAAAAACAGAAGTGTTTTTATATGGAGTTGTGCCATCACAAGCCTCCAGAACAGTGTCAATACCCCTTGGCATAGATGCTGCAAGTCTCTGAACTCCACTGGAGGAGTTAATACCATTCATTCAAAATATAATCCCTGTTTTGATGTTTTGCTGGTGGTGATGGAGAACGCTGTCTAACACGTCGCCCAAATCTGCCTTACTGTAGATGTTAAGTGGGGTTTGGATCTGGTGGCAGTGAAGGCCATAGCAAATGTTTCACACCACTTTCATCAAACCATTCAGTGACCGCCCACACCCTGTATGGAAAGATCTGCATTTTTTATGTTTCTACACTCATTTATTCTGGTTTTTCCTTTAATTTGTTACTTGTCTGTATCACATCCCTTCTCATCACACAACTCTTGTTTATCTTTACATCTGGTATCTAAAACATATTTGTGACATACCTGAGAATGAGACACATTTTTCTCCTTTTACTGAAAGTCCTTGCTCACTCTGCAATGAGAACACATTGTGCTGAAACCGATCTTTTTCTGCTCTGAAATAATGTTCCAGTGTACCAAAATAACAACACTATTTCCTGTATCAGACAATATCACATCCAAAGTGAATACATTTTTGATACACAGTTTATTGCATTTGCTTCCTATCATTTCCTGTAGCTGTGTATGAAACACTGTAAAAATCAGTTAGCTGCAGTCTCCCTCCTTACCACTGACAAATGTTGTTGGTTGTTTTGGTCTCCAGCTGTGGCAGCCAGTTCCATCCAGCCAAATTGTTTGGACTGATTCCCTCAATCTTGACAGAGGACATAGCTCTATCCCCTCCCCAGGGTCTCTCTCTCTCATGGACTTTGATGCTTTGGAGACATAAATCCTTGGCAGCTTTTTCATTCATCTCCAAGCTGTGTCAAGCGCCACTTTGTTGCCATTTCAATTCTCCGTTTCATTGTGGCAGTCTCCAGTTCCCTGCTTGGAGAGTTTAGGCCTGGTGCGAGTTTGTTGATTGCAATGCTTTATGACTTGTAAATGTGTTGGGTAGCCTAGCGGCTTGGAGTGGGTTCTTAATGGGAGCTAATCAAAGCAGGGGGAAGCAGGGAGCGGCAGGGTAGGAAAGAGACAGATAACAGGAGCATGATAGAGAGGGAGCTGGATGGTTCCACTAGTGAGATATACTTGTGAGTATAGCCAGCAGAGAGAGGTAATTATGTTAATGTCTCTGTGCTGCTCAGAAACTTTCCTCTTCAGCTTCCCTGGAAAATCTGTCTATGTGTCTACTCTTTCCTTTAGATGAGGATTTAACACTTCCACATCTGCTTTAATTATGGTGTACAAATCTAATCTAAGCAGGGAAAATAATCATATACATGCTTTTACTTTTCCTCAGTCAACACTAGATGTCCCCATGAGTCTTTGATAAAAATGAATCTCAGCCTAAGCTCTTGGCATTTCATTAAGCCTGTGCAAAAGCACTGTTTAGACCGTCATAAACATGTATCTTATTATGCCTCCTCCTTTCAAGAGCATATAATGTTGATGCAAATGACAAGATTAGGCAGAGATTATGCAGAGAAGCAAGTGTGCAGACATGGCTAATGGGAGGTAAAATACTAAACACACCGGTTAAAAGCAGGGCACCACGTAGCATTACAAAGTGATCATACATTCCAGTGGCCTGCAGACAAACTATGAGCTTCAACAACAAAACCCTGTGTATTGTGGGCCAGTTGATCTAAACAGAGAGGATTAGATAGTGAAGCTTGAGGGGTGTAATGTCTCAGATCTCACAGCAGCTCGCCCTAAAGTGGATTATGAAACTGATATTGGTGTCACAAGTTTACTGGAGGGCGAGAAATAGAGGAAGAGAGGAGCTGGGGTAATCTGTTGGTAGACAGAGGAGGAAGAGACGTCGGTGGCTGATGTAGGATAAAAGTATAGCTTGCCTGGAGTAAGACTTAAGATCAGTGTGGAGAAGCAATAAAGTGATAGTGTGATACTGTAGTGGCTGGTGGGAGGGAAAGCTGGAAGAGAGGTTTCACAGGAGGGTGAAACTGTGATTAGAGAGAGATTGGAGGTAAAATCCCAGGGAATCACCTGCGTCTGTTAAGTTGCTTATTGAAGTCTTACTTTCATGGGTGTGAGGAAACAATCAAAATGGAGTTGGGGAGGAATCAAGAATGGGATTGATACATCTGTGCCAGGGACTTTGGGCTTAAGATGGAAGAGGACGTGGAAGTAGAGTGTACTGTAAAAGTGCCAGCAGCTGTTCCCTGTTGTTTACACTGTAAGATTAATTAAAACAAAAAAAATCATTGTCTATTATTCTGCTCACCTGAATCTTCTGATTGACTTGTTTACTTGTAAAACACAAATAGTTTTCATTGCACAAGAGAAAACCAGCAGTTTTTTTTCCATTTACAACACTGATGGCTCATTTAATTTGTAATGATTAGGCGATGAGAAATGATCACTTTAATTAAAGTCTGTTCCTAGACAGACTTGCCTAAAATGTGTTAGTGGATGGTGATTTCACACATCAGTTGTAAAGGAGGCATTGAGCTGATAATCTGATAAATGCTTATTTTCTTAAGTGTTTAGGAGACCTAACTTTTAAACATATGATAAAAACGCATTTTTTGAGGCATAGGTTAGTCACACAGAGCTAGACATTTTGTGAACATTCAAAGACAGAAATGTCATCACATATGGCTGCTTCAGGGACAATTTTCATGTAAAAACAAATAAAGACCTTGTTTGTTTCAAGAAGTCACAAACTGAACCAAACTTTTTATCAAGCAAAAGATAAAAAGGGACCTATCTTGCAAAGGGTCAGTTTAGGTTTTATATTCATTTTTGATGTTCTGTTCAGAGTCAGAAACAGTAAAAAGATAACACCTTGTAGATTCTGACTGAGGTTTGACATTTACAGCCAAATATCACCAGAAATCAGCTTTGATGATTCAGGTGTGCTGCATACTGCAGTTTCAGACTTCTTGGAAGCTCAAGAAAACTCAAAAAAGCTACCTTCATGTCAGTTAAAGATGACAGTGATGAAAACAACTGCAATTACAATATGAGAGTTTCGATGAAGAACAAGTTGGCTGTCATCTACATAAACATAGCAGAAAGAAAGAGAAAACAGTAAGGTAGACAGAAGGTTTAGTAAAAAAACACAGCTCTTGGTTTAAAGCTGCACTAATTAATTTTTTTTTAACATGGGTTAAATTACTGCATGCAGTGTGAAAGGCTTCCTTCACAGTGACACATTTACAAAGAATCATCACTTAACTCTTCTGTTCCACTCAGCTCTATGCAGTGTTTGCATGTAATTAAGTACATTTACTAAAAAGTAAAAATTTCAGAGGTAAATATACTTTTTACTCCATTTCATTTATTTGACACCTATAGTTACAAGTTACTTTCAGATAAATATTTTATATAAATATTGTTTATAAAATATGCATTGTTATAGATTAGACTACAGTTGTCATAATTAAATCCACCTTCACAACATTAAAATGCTGCTTACATGTATACATCAGAGAATCAGTATTAGTATTCCAATAGCATATATATGTATATATATATATGATGAATATAACACTAAGTGGGGCCATTTTGCATAATGAGTACTTTTACTTTTGATACTTTAAATGATTTAGTGGCATCTATATATATCCCCCACCCTTCCCCTCCCCTACCAAGCATGTAGGAGTACCTATGGTGGCCACAAAACTCACAAAAAATGTGAAAGGCCCTCTCTAGAGCCAGTGTTTGGTTTGTCTGTTCTGGACTACTGTGGAAACATGGTGGTGCAACATGGTGGGCTCTGTGGAAGATGACCTGCTCCCTCTGTAAATATAAAGGCTCATTCTAAGGAAACGAAAACACAATGATTCTTAGTTTCAGGTGATTATATAGTAATTAAAACATACTTATGAATATTGTATTCCATTTCTGATAGATCTGTTCCGCTATATGCCACTAAATTCTACACACTGGACCTTCAAGTACATTTTGCTGACAATCTTTATATACTTTTACTTGAGTAAGATTTTAATGCTGGACTTTTACTTGTCATGGAGTATTTTTTCATTGTGATATTGCTGGATATTGTGACTTTTACTTAAGCAAAAGCTCTCTTTAAGTACTTCTTCCACCACTGGTTCTACGGAGCTTTTTAGCGTCTTTCAGGTCATTGTTTTGGTTTTACGGACTGGGACTTTACCTTTTTGATTTAGTCTCACCGCTCTCGTCAGCTTGTTTCCAGTCACAGCAGGCAGAAGCAAAAAAAAACCTCTCATGAACCTATATACCACCTGCACACCACTAAATGGCAGACAGACAAAGTTAACGACCAGCTGGTGAACATATGGGCATTTAGCAGCTAAACAGCTTATTTTTCCATATAAGTTAGTGGAGACAAAAACAAAGCTAAAAGGAGAGTGAATATATGCCTTTCACAACTTCAAATGATTGCTAATGTTGCTCTGTGTCTGCTGGATGTGGAAACAGGCAACTGTTTGTTAAAACCATAGACTGTATATAAAGATGGATGTTAGCGAGGTGTGACGTCACCCATTGGTTAACATTGGAGCCAGTTTGAAGCCCAGAATTGCAGCACCAAGCCTACTATAAGTCTTCAAATCTTATCAATGGACCAATAATTTCCCAAATGACCACCAGCACACTTATTAGAGGGCCCGAATTTAGTGATTGACACCGCAATGACTGGTTGAAAAAAATGATTGACTTAGTATTTCTAGAGAGAAGTTGACACTTTTTTGGAGTCATTCGGAGCCAGGGATTTTTTGGAGCCAGCATCTAGTGGCCATCGGTGGCATTGCACTTTAAGATACTTCCGCACTGACGTCAGCCTTAAGCTGTGGTAGTTGTTGCTTCGTTAAATCATCCGCCATAGCAACTTTATATGTCGAAAACTAAGCCTAGCTCTCAGCTGTCCAAAAAACCCCAAACCCAACAAAACAAATAGTAAATACTGCTTTCATCATTTCTTTCCTTGAAGGATAACTCAGTAGCTTTGACTGTGCTCATCTGTTTTGAATTGGTTAAATCATACGTTGAGGATCCTCAGTGAAACTGAAGTACTGCTGATTGGACAGAACAGGAAAAATCACAGGACAATGACTGATATGACAAAGATATTGTAGTCAAAACAAAATCATTAGGTTATTTTAAAAACAGCTATTCATTAACAGTTTTTTGCAATACTTGTTACTGTGAAAAAGTAATGATACAACAGATGGGAAACACCAGTCATGAGGAGTTAATGATTAAAGATGTTGCATTTGCACTTTATTCCCTCTGTGTCAAATTATTATTAAATTATGGCTTCATTATTAATCTTTCCTGTAATTTTTCACCAACACCTGAAACTCAGCCAGAGCCGAATCCCCAAAGAGTGTCCATGTACATGTTTATTTTAATCACTCACCTCTTTAAAAAGCACATATCTGGTTAATTACAGCGTACGAGACTACTGTCTATGTATAAACTGAAAATTGCCTCCTGCAGTTAATTAACTCAAGACATTTTTCTTCTGGTGTCACACTTTCTCAGCAAACATATTAGTGTATGTTTCATGTTTGTCAAAATAATTGTACTTTCCTCAGGTGGATTTACTGTCTAACCATTTAATCGTCATTTAATTAGATTTTTCTTTGTGAAGATGACCCAAACTGGAAAGCAAGAAAATGAAGCATGACACAGCAGGGAGGAAACTGAGAAAAACATTTTATTTGTTTAGATATTTAAATGTGCTGTAAATAAGAATAGCCTCGGCCCTTCTTTTCTTGTAGTACGACTTGGTACCTCGAGGGCGATAGTGAGTCTCTGTAGTGTCCAGTCTAACATGAGAGCATGAAAAAATCTGCTGTTTACAGTGAATCTATGTTTTTGTGACGTCAAGATATCAAAATGCTGTGGAGAAATTAGAGCCAGCAGTAAATCACCAAAGAGCTGCACAGATCAGTTAATCAGGTCATGTTTGGGGCCACAGGGACTCTATGAGTAATACTAACTTTGCACTTGCCAGCTCGGTTACAGAGAAACAAGGACTTGCAAAAAGCCATATATAACGGGGCAATCTGCATGACCCTCCTAAAGCGTTCCAGATGAACCTCATTTTTACATGAATCATTTCAAACACTTGTCTCTGGGTCTGACTGAAAGTAAAAACAGAAAGTAGCCACCTGGATTGACCTTTATGACTAACTGCATTGCGATCTACATCTGGGGCAACCTGTTGGCTAACCTATGCATTGTTTCATGTGAGTCCTTGTTTCCCCAAATCTCTATGAAGTTATCATGACTCATGGAGCCATTTGCATGTCAAGTTGAAATAAACTGATTTTCCATTAAGGTGGGTCATGCTTCATCATCAAACATGTAAAAAATAATTTTAAGACCTTTAACAGTTATTTTGCTACATCACAACTTCTTAACTTCATACTAAAGTTTACAATGTACAGTGTAGTACAAACTCAAGAGGTTGTAATATGTAGGACAACAAACTAGCAAAGCACTGTAAATGGAAACATGTTCATGTTCATGTGCAGTGGCATCTGTCTTACACAGAACTACTCTCCAGATACTGAAAACGCAATCACTGTCATTTAATCTTTGAAGCTGTTTATAAACAAACTAACATGACTGTAGTCTTTGGGGTGAAGGAACATGTCACCCAGTGCAATGGTGCATCTCAATGATGTATTTTTGGACAACAAAGGAGGTCTACGGCACAGAGGAATAAGATTTAGCAGGCTTTGGATACATACACAATAATGGTAAGTAGGATCAAGTCTTTGTTGGTGCTGCACATGAGATGTGATGACAATAAAAAAGTATACAAAATCGCCAGCCATATCCTTTAAATTAAATCTGGGGTCGGGTGATATTCCGACACAGAAAAACTGCACACACTGCACATAGATCAAGGGGAATGGAGGGGCCCAGCAGCTAGTTTTGCTTCAGGGAACCCTATATAAAATTAATCCGGCCATGACCAGAGACAGCCAAAAACATCTGTAATCCACAAAGCAAGTTGGCATTTTTGAGAGAGTAAGACAGACACGATGAAGAGAAACGTCATTACCTCATAATGAATCAGCACTGGTGTAACTACAAATGACATAGTGTCAAACCTGTGTATAAAAGTCATCATTGCATAAAGAAACATCATCACCGAGGATAGAAACATTGCTTGAAGTACAATAACAGCAGGTAGAAATGTCATCTGACGTATAAACATCTTCATAACAGGTTTAAATGTCATCAGTACATCTAGAAACAACATTAACATGGCCTCTGCTTGCTCACTGGCCCACAATAAGCAAATCCAAACTGGATCAGCCTTGTCATCACTTCTGCTGCTTTTTGCCACGGAGTCATTTGCTGTGAAAGATGACTCCCCTCTGCAGCAAAAGCAAAAGTAAGTCCAGGCTGTAGAGCAAGAGCTGCCGTGTTCACTTGCTTTGCATAATGAGATCTGATCACAATATGGACAGAATGCAGGCATGCATATAAATCATAGATGTAAGGGTGAGGGCGTGATTGGATTGTTCATTAGTCACATAGCATATCCAGATATATTGCACTGTGTGATAAAATTACGTCTTAAGGTCATGGAGATAATCTAATGCCAAATATATTGATATTCACAAATTAATTAAAAAAAGTCACATTTTAAAAAGAGTCTAAGAGACATCCACGATGCCTTAAATGCACTATGACCCAAAAATGCTACAGTTGGTTACAATTGAAGATAATCTGGTGTCTGCACTTGCTGTGAAGAGTGTAATTAAAGCTTGTCAAATGTACTGTAGAGCAGAAACCATTTCAAACATGCCTCCTTCTTATCTCTGTTGGTGATTTTTGGCACCAGACAGAAATGTCTCTGTTTGTATGTGTCTGTTTACTTGGATGAGCTTGTGTTGTTGCATGCGTTGTTCCCCTCTTAACACAGTGATAATGCTTTGTGCTGTGGGGGGGTAAATCTTGCTGCAATTTAACATTAGTGCAATTATAAAAGCACTACGGTCAAAGTATATTTTATATGTACTTTAGTATATTTTATGTGAGATTTCTTCCTGTTTTGTTGGTTTCTTCTCTAGTCTATCGCGACGAAGACTTTCATCCCTTTCCTTTCCTGTCAGAGCTTGGTGCTGATCCAAATCTGCTTCTTCACTTCCCTGAACCTCCATTTACCTCCTCCCCCTTCTTCTCTTGCTCCCTTTACACATGACATTACTATGCATCCAGTATCTAGATTGCATCTTGCTACAGTATGATTTTGCTGGATGACATTTACGCTTAAAAAGTACCTTCAGTGTGAAATAAATCTTCCTTTCTCCATGAAATTTAACAGCTCGCTTCGATTCACCATTCACAGTCATCCTGACAATCATCCTTTTTTGACAAGTTTGCAACAATCTGGACAGCCTGTCACCTGTTTGTTTTGAATTATTTAGGATCCACATTTATGTTCACATTTTTTGGTTTTACAGGTTGGTTTTATAGACTTGCTGCATTTACACTTTGATATTAACTAATGTTGTAATATTTTACGACCTCTCTCTAACATTGTTTGTATGGTGTCTAGGGTGCATTTACTTCTGGATTTTATGAGTAATGTGTATGCTTTATATTACAGCCTACTGTATGTGCCAGCCAAACACAATCCACTCACTAGGGACACATGATTATGCCAAGTGTTGAAGGGATCTATGAGACTGATTTAACCTATATCTATTTGTCCTGAAATTGTCGGGAGCTATGTCTATTACTTTAAGCTACTGAGATGCCTAACCTAGGAGTGATCGCTCACTTCACTGTTACTGTACCACTTATTTTCTGTTTGTTGCATTCAAGAAAGAATCTGAAGGCTGTTGCACAATAATGATCTGTTCATTATTTCCCACAGGACATCAAGGTGAGTAAAGTCCATTACCAAGTAGTTTCCAGTGATAAACAAACACACAACTTACAGCATGATCATCAAAGTTTAGCGCCACAGCAGTCAAAAACTCTTTGCCCTTCCAGTGTCAAACACCTGACCACAACAGTGAAGTTGACACATATATACCTGAGTCATGGCGACAGGCACAGCAACACCCCACGTATGCACAGTGAATAACAATTAACCCTCTGATTACTTCAGCAGCATATTTAGCTTCTACACTCTGTTATGTGCCATTTGTGGCTGTATACATATAGTATATTTAAATTTGTCATTACTTTCCCTCCATTTATTGACAATTTTTGTCCAGTTACAATCCAAGTCTCACCACTTCCATAAATGGTTTTAAAGATCAAAGCGCAATAAAATCATGCACAGAAAGATAGTGATTTGCTCAATGGGCAAGTCTTGAGATGTACTCAACAAACAAATGCTGGTTCTTTTGAAAAAAATGAAAACTCCACATACTCCTGATCCTTTCTACACTGGTGTTTGCTATTTTGCTCATGCAAAATCAAATCAGCGCTTCAAAACAATAGCTAGCTCCTTAAAACAACATTAACGGCAGAAAGTGAGTTGAGCTCATAAAAACTTGACAAAGAAAGTTAATAAAAAAGGATGGAGAAAAAAAAGGCAGAGTAAGAAGGACAATGCAAATAATGGATGTACCGACACAGCGAAGAGAGCGAAGGTGGGGGAAAATACCTGTAGGCGGCGACTCGGTAATATTGGCAATGTTACACAGACTAAGACAAGAGCACACAGAAGCAGCATCCATATTGAAAGAGCACACCACTTGCTGATCGCCAAACTGATAAGAACACTTCTCCCCCGTGAGCAATCATTGTCCATTTCCTAGACTATCGGGTGAAAGATTGAGTAATATAGCAAGCATGGAAACAAAAGAATACCTATGAGGGATGGACCATCTACTTCAAGACTGACTGACTGAGATACAAAAAAAGAGGAAACAAGGACAGGAAGTCATAAAAAAACTAAAGGAGAAGAACGTGAAGGCACAGTCCCCATATCATGCACAGTTGAAAGTGTTTCTGGAATCAGGGACTAAGAAGTTTGCTGCACTAATGGAGGCTGCACTCATGCTGAAGGACATGGGGATTTACGTTGAGGAAGATGAGATGGAGAGACTACAGAGGGTGATGATGCAAGGCAGCTAGACCACGGTGACAGGACAGAGAGAGAGGAGGAGGCAGCCACGCATCACAGAGGACTTACAAGCCCTCATTGAGTGAATTCACTAACATGATCATTATGGTAAGGACCAGAGAATGGACTTGAATAAATAAACACATAAATAAGCAGAGGTCTTGAAACATATTTAGGCAATCAGAGTATCTGCCTAATATAATGCATAATGAGTATAAACAGAGGTGGTTGAAGGTACTATACTACCTGTGTAAATGAACAGAAATATTGGTTATATTGAGCGAAATCGCTGCTCAGTTGGAGTAAGTAGCAACTTTACATGGCAGATAGGAAGTTGCAGGTGCACATAGTGCTATTTCCCCAGAGAGTATTCACCTCATCTCTGGTCATGGGACTTTTGGGAGTCATAATCCCTTGTTATTAGTTCCAAATGAGATGTTTATTGTTTGCCATTTTTACTGTGTGACATTTTGCACAGTTGCTTTGGTTATTTGAGGTGCAGAGCTGATGGTTCCCAACTTAAACAAATATGAATAGGTTATATCTTGTGTCTTATCTCCTCCCATCGAGAGGAAGAAGATACTGAATCAACTGAAGAAACTACAATTTTCAGTTGCTTTAATATGAGAAACACATTTGGTTGAGGGTGAATATAAAAAACTAAAAAGGGAGTGGGTAAACCAAGTATTTCATGCCTCATATGGCAAGAAAGGGGGCGTAGCCATTTTAATTAATAAATCTCTACCATGCTCTGCAAAGACAGTGATAAAAGATAATATGGGAAGATATGTTATGGTTGTTGGCTCCATGGGAGATATGACTATCTCTGTACTAAATATCTATGGCCCAAATGAGGAGAAAGAGACATTCTTTAAAAACATTGCGAACGTAATTACCAGTAATGGGAAGGGGATGATATTAATGGACTCAAAGTCCATTAATACCACAAAGTCTTGAACTGTGGCATAGACACCATAACTTTAAGTGATAACTTTAACTGTAGCTATGGGTAAAGAATCTTTTTTTAAATACTGGAGACTTAATATGTTAATCCTATCAGATGAGAGGGTGGTAAAGGAACTAAAACAAAATTTAAATGAATACTTTCAAATAAATGACAATGGCGAGGTATCACCATCGATTTTATGGGAGGGGGAAAAAGCAATTATAAGAGGGAAAATCATAGAAATAACATCCAGGTTGAGGAAAGCTTGTGTAGAACAGCAAAGAGTGTTAGAGAGTAAAATCAGAGAAATGGAGTTAGGCCATAAAAGAACATCAGACAACTACACACTCCTTGAACTTAAACAAATCAGGCATAACTAAATTAACTTTCAACATATAAAGCAGGTGAAGCTCTACATTTTATAAGTCAAATATATTATGAGATCGGCAAGTCATTTACAGCATTCCAACTTTGAAAGGCCCAAAAAAATAGGATCACTTCAAAAATAAGACATCCTAACTCCAGAGGAATTACGGTAAAGCCAACAGAGATAGCGGAAGCTTTTGCAGAATATTATAAAAATCTACACAATGATTCAGAGTCTAATTTCATAGAGAATAAAACACAGGTATTCCTTAAAAGATTTACCATGAGTATCGGCAGAAGAAGTATCTGAAATGATACAGCCAATTTCATTACAGGAAATATCTGATACTCTAAAAACAATAAATCCCCTGGTACGGTTGGGTTCCCGGGAGAGATTTATAAATGTTTTGCAGAAGAGATCACACCAGTATTATCTAAAGTCTTTAACTTTGATCTATCATCAGGTTAACCTCCAAAAACTTGGTCAGACGCCATCATCTCGGTGTTATATAAAGAGGGCAAAGACCCAACGTCATGTGAGGGATATAGACCTGTTAGCTTGCTCTGTAATGACTTAAAAATATCAACAAAGATATTGGCACAGAGAATGCAGAGACTGTATAACCAAATTAATCAAACCAGATCTAACAGGTTTTATTCCTGGCAGACAAGGTGCTAACATGCGCTAAAAAGACAATCCCCAACCTACCATGTTGCTCAGTTTAGATGCACAAAAGGCATTTGATTGGTAAAATGGAGGTTCCTATACCACATATTGGCGGTTTTGGGTCTCACTCAACTTTGATAGACTGGGTGAAAATGGTGTATAAAAACCTAAAATTGCGTATCAGAGTTAATGGTTGTTACACAGGTTTTTTTTACCTTAAAAGAGGAGTCAGACAAGGAGATTGTCTGAGTCTGTTATTATTTGCTGCAAGTATTGAACCTTTGGATGTATTAATAAGACAAAATAAAGACATAAAGGAGGTAGAACACAAATATCTTTATTCGCGGATGATATATTAACATATATAAGTGACCCATCTATACCAGCCCTGTTGAACAACTTGAGTGAGTGAATATGGAGAAATGTCTGGATGTTTGACCGATGAAGCTAAATCAGTAGCTATGATACTCTCAGGCGAATGTACAGTAGAATTAGAGGGAAAGGTTTGACTAATGAAGGGTTTAGATACCTGGGTATTATTATTACTCCTATCACCTCACAGCTATTTCAAGCAAACTATGGGAAATTGATAACTGAGATAAAGAAGGATTTTGCCAGATGGGAGATTTTACCTCTATATCTGATGGGGAGAATAGAAACAGTAAGAATGATTATAATACCAAGATTGTTGTTTTTGTTCCATTCATTGTCTGTTGTGATTTCTAGTTCAACTTTTAAAATATTAGAAACAATCATATCAAAATTCCAATGGCAAAATAAATGAGCTAGAATTAAATATAAGACACTTCTTTACCCGAAAGAGAAGGGAGGGTTGAATTTACCTAATTCAAAAATTACTATTGGGCAGCACAACATAGAGCTATAATTATGTGCATAACTAAAGCGACAGATGTGGTGTGGGTGGGAATGAAACAAAACTCATGTCAAAAGATACCTTTGGGATCACTTCCATTCTTGACTTTGCAGAAGAAACTTGGGACTGGTAATAACTGGTTCAGGGGAACAATGAAAATATGGTTAGTAGTATGAAAAAAAATGAGAACTGTCAAACTCCATTTGTAGGGCCACCAAAATAGCAATATCTATTATGGGCGCAAGATATGACAAATGGACAAACAAGAGGTTAATATATATTGCACAAGTGTTCAATGGACAAACCATGAAGTCATTTGAACAACTTATACTGGACTTTAATCTGCCAGCCAATGATTTTTATAAATTCCTACAACTAAGACATCACCTTCAGAAACATAAGGGATGGGAGAATATTTGTAAAACACCATCCAAACTAGAGGAACTGTTGACGTCATTTACAGAGGGAGAGACAAAATAGGGGTTATATTTATGAATCTAACAATAACAATGTGGATGTCAAAGAGAGATGGGAGTTGGAAAAAAATATTATAATAACAGATGAAAAATGGGAGGAAACATTAAAGCAGGTCATAAACTATCAAACAGCCCAACATGGAGGTAATTTGATTGGAAGGTGAAAATGCGATATTTCAACACTCCATCTATCACTTCAAAATAGAGAAGTACATCTGAACTATGTTGGAGGGATTGTGGATTGGTGGAGGATTTCACACATATATTTTGGGATTGCCCAAAGCTCCTGGATTTCTGAAAGAATGTTCAAAAGGAGATTAAACAGGTTTGGGGTATCAACTTTACTTTAGATCCAGCACTTTTCATACTGTGTATACTTCCTGATAATATGGCAAATAGAGATTTGACTTCTTTATTGAGAATTCTGCTTTTAATAGCAAAACAACAACAACAACAACAACAACAACAACAACAAAACAGCTTACTGGTTGAAAAAAAAAAGTCTTTATCAAGGAGAAAAATCACAGTGAGGTCCTCCAAGTTATATATTCTCTGTATTATGTGGGCTGAATAAAAAAAATCATATTAAAAAACCCCAAAAAAACCCCAAGTACTTCAAAAGGCTACAACACTCAGTTGCACTAAAAGTGGTGATCCACTTTTTGCTCTTCATCCTTCAGGGAAAATGTTTGGCTACAGTAGTATGTGCTGACATGTTGAGAAATCATTTTCAAATGTTTTTGCAAACATAACGATGTCCAAAGTCATAAAATATGCAAAAATAATCATCTTAATTACAAAGCGGCATGTGTCTGTCTGCTTCTTTCCCTTTATAGTACTCTTGTCTCAAGTAGAATATTTAGTATTCAGTCTGTTGTACACAGATACCCTTTTGCATGAATTTTGGACCAATGCCTTTGGCAAGATGTAATAATTTGAGTGAAACAAACTACTGGCCACAAATAAAAGTTGAAGTGGCCCTGAACCAGCATGGTGGCATGTTCTAATTGGAGGGCTATTTGGGTTTCTAGCCCCCGATATTAGAGCAACGTTTGGACTCTGACCTCGAACTAGAGACTTTAAGCTTTCACTTAAAGTGCCATGACTGTTGCATTATGAATGTACTGGTGGAGTGTTCCATTAGGAATGGCTCAGCAAAGACTTTCACTTATTTTCAAAGTATCACCCTGCATAAATGACTAGAGCAAAACAGTCATGAGTGGGCCTGGCTGAAAGCATTCAGGAAGACTAAAACACATCAGCTGCCCACAGCAGAAAACAGAGAGCTGAATGTGTTTTTAGAGAACCATCTGAAGACTCCAGAAAATAAAAGTCTACAGATGATTGGAAAGCACTTTGAAGCTTGTTTTTGAAAAGTGCTATATAAATAAAGTTGTTATTATTATTATCATAAGCTTTCACTTACTTTCAGTGAGCTTGTCTTATTTTTATACTGTATGCTGTATGTCCATGTGTACCAATGTTACTGTCCACGTTTTTTGTTTGTTCGTCTGTTTTTTGTCACAAAGATTTGACCCTGGAGAGCCTTTTGACCACTAGTAGTGTTATGGAGCAATGTTTTTCTTTGTGGGTCCCCAATTTGTGTGTCGAGAATGCACATGAGGACATGAGCACCAGCAAGCAGGTGGCATGATTCACATCCTGCCAGTTTTAAGCAGTTATGCTTGTCGACAATTGGTTGCAGTGACATGCCAACAAATATAGCAATGCACCAAAAAAGACTGTTATCAAATAAACATGGATGTAAACAATGTAGGACTTAAAATCTTTTTAAAACTGGCTTTGTAAATGTTTTATGGGGAGGGAAATGTATTCATGCTTGTTGCATCTAATATATTTGTCATATATGTCATCAGTTTATCTATAATTCTGTCATCTTGTTTATCCATCCTGTAATTTTGCTACATTGACCTATTCTTTATACATTCTATATCTACTGTATCTGTCCATCCTGGAGGAGGAATCCCTCCTCTGTTTCTCTTCCTTTTCCCTGTTAAAGAGGATTTTGGGGGAGGTTTTCCTTATTTCAATTGAGGGTCTAAGGATAGAGGATGTTGCATACTGTACAGATTGTAAAGGCCCTTGAAGCAAATATAAATAAACATTGACTTGATTGGACTTGAATACACAAAATGCATTTTGGTGAGAAACACTGAATGTTAACCGTAAATATATATTTTTTGCTTACAAAAAAAATCACAAGGCACCTTCATAGGCTGCAACTAATGATTATATTCATTGGAAAATCACTTCTTAATAATTTTTTTGTTCAATTGTTTGGAGGGTGTTCCAAATGAAAAGTGAATAAAAACAGAAATGCAAAGTGCTGCGATGGTGTGGGTGTGTTGATGAAATGTGATTTTGGAAGTCCATTTAGAGTAAATGCATCTATGAGATTGAAGGCTCATCAGATACAAAACACAGCACAGCAGTTTATTCAACTATAAGGGATAATTTTACAAAGCTTATACAGCATCAGGGAGGTGTGGAATTTCATTGTTCCTTTTACAAAGTATTCTACCAGGAGTGTGCACTTGCATTGCATTGTGGCAAAAGTTAAGTCTTTTTTTCATGAAAACCTTGTTTTTTAAGTGTAGAGCGCATCAAAACAGCACAGACAGGACACACACTGTGACAAAGCAGCAGTCTCTTATAAATTAATGATAATGCTGCATTTATTTGATGAAAAGGTGACATCCTCCAGTATCTTTTTTTGTCTGCCAAATGGTATAAAACCCAAAACCCATAATTTAGAACCAGACAATATTTAGCACTTTTTGTTTCCGCACTAATTCAGTCAGTATTTCCCTTCAACATCTTCACATACTGTGCTGTCTAGAGGTCTTAACCCCATCATAGAGAAATCTACTCTCATATGTCTGTTTGTTGTGTCCTACCTCCTTTTTCAGCTCTTAGAGAGTGCATGCTGGGGTGATTCTTCAGCACAACTGCTGCATTAATTCACAGAGGTCAAATGGAAAGCCTCTGCTTGGGAGGATGGATCCAAACTAATGTCACTCTGTTCGAGCAGAGGCCCAGTGAGTGGAGAGTGGGAGCCATATGCTTAGTCCTAATGCAGCAGTTGCAGTGAATGTACACCGAGTTGACATCGCAATCTGGAGCCGTGCACGACAATGTGCAGTTTAATGGATAAAGGAATGTGAAACTGGTCACATATCACATCTGTGTGAGAGCGCTCCTGCCGACGCTCCCCATAGAACATGTCACAATCTATTACAGTCTCCACCACACACCAACACACACAGTAACACACACACTGATTTATTCACTGCCATTCTTTTGTGTAGATGCACACACACAAAAAAGCAAGCTCTCTCTCTCTCTCTCTCTCTCTCTCTCTCTCTCTCTCTCACACACACACACACACACACACACACTGAAGTGCACTTTCTACCACTCTACTGTATGCATACAGACTTTTTTAGAGCCTGGTGCACACACCACACACCCACAAACTACTGTATTTTCCACCATAACAGCCTTGGCACACACAGACCACAAGGAAACTAAGACACACATACACACACACACACACACACACACACACACACACACATATACTATTTCATACGTGGAGAGACTCAGTCATGCACACACACACAAAACGAACCTCTAGTTTGAATAATAAAATACTAAAACATGCTATATTTCACCCATGAAGACAATTCCTTCCCCATCTTCCTTATTTAACATGCAGGGCATTAATTGTCTGTATGATGAATTACAGCCATCCCAGCAACACCCATGTGACATATACACACGGGTTGTTTATAAGCACAGATGTGGCAACATAATCTCCGGATTCTCAGGGAGAATGTCAAGAGAGAGCTCTTTCTTATTTGCCTTAATGAATCATGCTATAACTTCATTTTGCAGGAGCAACAACACATTTGGCATATGTGCTGAATGAGCATCAGCATGTACATCATGTTTGATTATGGTGATGTGAGCCTGGCAGCATATTTGAGTTTATGTGGAATGACGCTTGTATCTAGTTTTCAGGGTTTACATGAAAAAGTGTTTATGAGGTAGTCAAAGAAGTTCTTGTTTTCATTTAATTTTGGCTACATCTTTTTTCAGAGATTAGTTTACAATCAAACACTGTGGATAGCTCAGAGATTAATATTTCTTATTAACTAAAAAGGGTGAATAACCACAACACAACTATATGTAGTTAAAAGGGAGACTGTCCTCCCAAGAAAAATGACACAATAGGTCTCAATGTCAGTCACTCAAAAATGACCTATCATTACGTTTGAATGATGGATGCCATCTAGAGGCCATAGTAATTATCACCGGGAGCAGTGGTGCAGACAATTTTCCTTTGGAGAGGGAAATTTCCATTCTGAGGTGGAGGGGTGGATGGATGGTATAACAACAGTGGACTTTGCCACTGGAGACCGCTGTTCGTTTCCTGTTTCTAATCGTAAGTGTCACATTTCCCACTATGAGTCATGATAGATTTTTAAAAATTGTAACTATGATTGTCCCCTAACCTTAACCTCGTGGTTATTATTGTAGCAATGATGATGTAGGTTGCTTAACTTTAATCTTCTCTAACCTAAACAAAGAGATCATTTTCACTCAAATCATGATGTTTCTCTAAACCTAACCAAGTGGTTTTTGTGCCTAAACCTAACCAGACCTGAACAATGGAAACCATGGAAAGCACAGACATATTATGTTGTCCTGCAGATTACTGCCGATAGGGGCGCCAGATCAGAAAACTCTCCTTTGTGTCGTTCTGGAGTGCATGGTCAAACAAAGTATTTGGTTGCTTAATTTGTGATAGGTAGTACTGGGTGTTGAGGATGAATGGACAGAGAAGGTCAATGGGTTAAGCTGGTCAGGTTCAGAGAAGTCCCAGAAGAAAGAGACATAGTGAGGGGAATCTGTCTCAGGTTGTGTTACCCAAGGAGACGGTCCTCATCAGAAAAACAACAGCATCAGTTTCTTGTTTAAATGCCCAAAACGAACTACTACCTTGTGGCAAATAGTGACTTTTCTCATCCACAAACAGGAGCAGAAAGACTGTGACATTATGATAGCCATACAAAAAAAAAAAAATCTCAGGAAGAATGTAGATGGGCATACAATGTGACTGATTTTAACAATGGAGACTGCAGTTTGTATCCTGTCTACTGACAGTCAGGGTTGATTTTGTTCAACTGTGACAATATCTCTCTAACCTTACAGTCCGCCTCCACTCATAAATATGTTTTGCTTATTGTTACTTCACTGTTAAGAAAGATGTATGTGCAGAGTTTTCACATTGAGAGAAAGTTTCAGTTTTTCTGAGTTTTTGAGCGGAGGTGGACATTAACAATGTTCAACATCATTTGTACAAGCATGATTACAACTGTATATGACAATGTCACTTGTATCAGTTAACACTGTATACACACACATCAACTACAGCATAGACCTTACCATAAACCTCTGTGAAAAGTGCCCTGAGATGACTTTTGTTGTGATTTGGTACTATATAAATAAAACTGATTTGAACTGAATTGAATTGATGTCAGCAAGAGCTTAAAAGCAGGAAGTGGTTCAGTGCCTCCCCCCCTTTTGTCTCGTGGAAAGCATGTCTCAACTAAAACATGCAGATGTAAATTTAACAAAACAATGCAAAACACAAACAAAACCTAGGATAGTATGTGAAAGCAATGTGACTGGCTTAACAAACAAATGAGAAATATGGAAAGAAATATAAAGTGTAATCGGGCCAAAATGGTGTGGTCTCACCAACTTTTTCACAGCCCCTAAAAACTATTTAACTATACTACTACTCTTCTCTTCCAATCTTAAGATGTTATATAGTTGATACTTAAATAGTCAAAACTCTTTTTTTTACCCTGTGTTGAACTGTGTTGCTATTGAACATACTATATGTTTGTATGGTAAGTCTTTCATATATTTTAACTTATATCGGTTGTCGTTTGAACGTGAGTGCTGAGGTTGCTTGAGCTTCATAGTAATCTCAGTATGATGTATGTTGAAATAGTTTTGGTGCTTGAATGTTAATTTTAGTAGCCATGTACCCGAGAGTTCCTCCAGCACTACTCCAGTAACTGGTTGCCTCACCTGAAGTGGCTACTGGCCTTTAACTTGAAACTTTTTCATAGGGAGGGATTTCAGTTCTTCATTTATTGAAGGCAACATTTACAGTTTTACATCTATTTTGAAGACCAAATAAATTACATTGCTCAAAACCTCAAACTAGGTTTTAATATTTTTTGAAAATGATATAAAATCACTGGAATATGCTAGAAAAAAATTAAATAGCCTACATCGTTGAAACATTTTCAACATGTTAGAATTGGAACCGTGTTTCGAGCTTAAGCGTGTGGGAGTAGTTAAGCACTGAAGAAATGAGGTCTGAATATAGAATAATAAAGATCGGAAGAACAAAGTGTGATTGCTGCAGCTACAACAATCACACAATAAAGAGCGAAAAGAACAAAGTGCATGGTGGGATACATTGTTAACAGAATTATAATACACCCAGAGCAGAGTCTGATGTCTTGAAGTGTAAATGGAGAAAAGGGAAATTGATACCAATAGAAACTAGGCAAAACAAAAAGCTAAACAGAAATAAATACATGAATAAGTAATGATGAGAGCATAAATAACTGCATTTGCACATAGGACGATACATAACTTATGATGCACTGTAAATGAAGCACATTCGTACATCATAAATACCGGTAGTATCAACCCGATGAAGGCAGTTTTAATAGGACTAGTCATAGTCAAGAATCACCATGCACTCAGTTACTGTATGTTCAGGTACTCTAGCATAGCAAGTATAGAGACTGATGGAGAAGGAAAGACATTGTTGTGTGTTCTCTTTGCTCTTTATACTTTATTTTTCTTTATTTCTGTATTTCTGTTTTTTTGGCATCTATCTACTTCTGTACTGTTTGTCCTACAAACTTCATTTAAATGTCAAAACATATATCTTCTTAAGGATATGTATGCTATTACTTTTTTATTGCAACGTGTTTCAGTGATTTTATATATTTTTTAAGTATTAAAATTTATAATGGAAAGTCTATGGGAGGGATGTTTTAAAGTTGATATCTCAAAAACTAAAAGTGCTAAAGTATTCATACTTTATGGACAGCTGCCCCCACTCTGCATCTACAGCTGCCCCATGTGGAAATGCTTAACATATTAAAACATGGCACTTATTGTGCCACTATGTGGTCAGTTATCATGTGTTTTATGTTTTGGCTAATAACTCATGAACCATGACGCATGGCAAAACAATATTTGCACCTGGAAATTTTTGAAATTTTTTTTGCTTCTTTTGGCACATATTTCATCTAATCTTCACCAAACTTGATACATACCATATTTAGATGACCCCAAACAAAACTTATGAGTTTGTTTTTTAGTAAAAGGCTGTATTAAGACCAAATCAGGTGTTATGGTGAAAACGCCAGTCCTCCCATTCATTTCAATGGGGGTGGTGCGTTTAGGCTGCAGGGGTTTTGGCCACAGCAGAGCCACACTGACCTGCAGCAAGAAGTCCAGAGTCTTCTGGAGTGATGCACCCTGACGTCATACTGTGGTGGCCAATCACGGCTGGTGATCAGACTGATCAGAGCTGTAAAACCCTGCCATGAGGGAAGACAAAGGCATTACTAGGAGGGGAGGACATTTCTCTTCGTTTGACAACGTTAAAAGTAAAGTTAGACTTTGCTGTTGGGTTCCTAACTCATTTTAAAAAACGAGAGAAAAAGAGAGAGAGAAAGAGAACGAGAAAGAAAGAGAGAGCTGAGGACACCAGCGAGCAAGAGAGAGAGAGCAGCTGTGGTTGAGTGAGCTAGAGAGTGAATGAAGTGATGGAGCGGTGGTAGTGAAAGCCGGTGACTCAGAACAATAAACTGTTATTTTCTGATTATTTCACAGTGGTTACATTCTAGAGCACAAATAAACACGCCCACACCCCCACACTCCTCCGCCCAACCCTTCAGATTTGAAGCATGTGCACGACATGTTGAAGCATGTCACCAATAGCCCCACCTTATGGCAATTAGTAAAACACCACCATACTATTTATTAACTATCTTTATTTTAATATTCCATGGTAACCAAATTCAGCTGAACTTGCTGAACAAGTCTGTAGCATTTGATACAATTTCACCTGTAGGTGGTGCTAAAAGATTTAAAAAATGTTGCTAGAGCAGTAGCTTGCAGAGGCAGCAGTAACAGCAGCAGCAGCAGTAACAGCAGCAGCAGAAGCAGCTAACAGCTTCCAGCTCTCACATGCATTTTCTTCAGGAAATGAGTTATATCATGATTTACTCATATATTTCTTTTAGTCAACTGTCCCTTATCAATGCTACTTGGATGATTATAAATAGCTTGAGTTGTGTTTTAGATGGAAATAATTTTGTAGCAGATTTTATTTGTAGAGCCTGGGAAAAGAGACAAAGTTCTTTGATTGCAATCTCATGTTTTATGTAAGAAGTTATGTCCTTTCATGAAAAATAGAGCTTCATCACTGAAACATATTTTGGTGTCTTTTAAGTTTGTGTGGACTAGGCACCACTGCAACAACAACAACTACTACTACTCAGTTAGTTAGTTAGTTAGTTAGTTAGTTAGTTTTTTAGTTACATGCCTTGTCAACATTTTGAAGAGGTCAAAACTCCAGCAATACTTGTAGCATAAAGAACAACCTTATTGTGAGACTAACACATACAGTATTTGTCAAAAACTATAACTTCCTGTGGGCACCCAAAAATGGAGGCTGGTATAAGAACAGATAATGAAATGTGAATATATTAAAACACAGTTGTAATAATATAAAATGTGTCTTCATAGGAGAAATAATAATTGTTGAAAAATACTGAATATTAATAAACACTTTAACAACTACATTATAGTGTGTTGAAACCATTTATTAATTGCTTGTATACGGCTTGCTAAATAGGGGGACTCGAAGTAAAGCATTACCACAAGACATTGCTATGTGTCACAAGTCAAACATATATCAATACATATACAAAATAAAAAATAAAAGGAAAAAAGAGAAAGTTTTGACATTGTACTACTTAATACTTTCACATAACATATATTTATGTGCAATGGCATGACATGCATGGCTAAAAGAAAAGAAACCCTACAAATAAAGATCTTCCAGGCTTCCTAAAATTAACTGGCTAACTTAAATGTTTTGTACCTCACTTTTTTTGCCTCCTCAGTGTTCTAAGTAAATTTGTGTTTTTATCTTAAAAATGATAATAATAATGATTACTCTTCTTATTAGAGGCTCATAGTGTGTCCAATGAGATCTTTGAGGGGCATGAATATATACTGTAAATAAAATACTCCTCTGACTTTTAGCTGCCATTCTCTTCTCATGATGATCACCTGGAGGTCATACGGTAACAGTATAGTGTTTTGATGTAGTGCTGAATAAACCGTTGGATACAGCTCATTTTTAATCACCACTTCATCACTGAAGGTGCGCTGGTGCATGGGTGCGAGTATATATGTGAGTGTGTGAGTATAAAGAACCCCAACTCTCTCTCCCTCTTTCCTTTTCCTCCCATCTTAGTCAAGGACAGTTTCGCTTGGCACGGATGGTTTGAGCTGCCTCACATTCTGTCTGTTTGTCCTCGGTTCTTTTTTTGTGTGCTTATACTGCCTACTACGGGGTATTTTGGATTGGTTCATCCCTCGCTCTGCTCCCTCCCTCCCGCGTGATTGTATGTAAATCCGGTCGGGACTGAGCCAGTAGGTGAGGTTGGGGCTGGTGGCTCCTGCCTCAGTGGCGCACACGAGACCCGAGAGCGGCCGAGGTGAGATCGCTGCGCCGACGGAGCTGTCCACTCTGCCGTGGTGCTGAACTCCACATCCCCCTCCTCTTTTTCTTCCTTCTTTGTCGGCTCCACTGTACATTGGTGATATTTTGGGAAAGGATTTACAACCTCCCCTCTGGCTGCTTATAGGTGCAAACTTCCCCCGCGAGGACATCTCTCTCTCTCTGAACATCGGAAATTACTCTACACCAGCAGTGGATTTGACCGGAGCTCAAGATTATCATTAATAGTTTGTTGAAAAGTGTGGCTCTCTTTCGTTCAACACTAACCTCGTGTGGATTACCCTTCTGGATGGTTTACGTCTGGCCACACAGGTAAAAAAAAAAAATCGTGTGATTTTCATGTGTGTTTGTGTGTTTTGTTTGCTGTTGTGGACTAATTGTTAAAGCCTATTCGACCAGAGCGCCATCCATGAAAAGTCCCCCTCTCTGTCTGACTCGCTATCAGACAGCGAGCTTAACCCTCATCATCAGTGAGGCGCCACAACTCTTTTCTAATAATCCACCAGGTCACTCTCCTTGACTCAGAAAATATCTTCCAATCTACTGCCTTAAGCTTTTACCATTTCAATCTACTTGTCGCCAGGTCCCGAGGCTCAAATAAGCTGATATCGGGGAGATCTGAAGTTGAGATTTGTTGCTGTTCTACTGTCAAGGCGCTCACACTGAGGCACAAACACTTTTTATTGTAACACAATCAATGTTTTTGAAACGATTGGAGGCACGCCACGTTGCCCAGAGCTTTTAATTTATCAGTGTAGTACTTAGTGTGTTATTTTTTTCCTTGGCACGCTAATCCTTGAGTGACACCGTTAGCAGCAGAGGGATTATACTTTTGTTTTTCATCCTCAGCTTTGCGCCTGACTCATTTGGCAGTATATTACAGGCTCTTGCGCCGGGGATGGCCATTAATTGTGTTGTTTGATGGTTTGCGAATGAAATTTCGGGTCATTTTTTAGCCCCTGGACGGTGCAGCAGATGGAGTTGGAGCTAACCTAAAACCAGATTAAGTTCTGCTATCGATACGACTCAGAGTTACAGCCTGAAGCCCTTTGAAGAGCTTTCTGTAATGGGAATTATAGAAGCCTAAGCGTTAGTGCTAGAAAAATATTACCTATACAGGACAATGAATACAACTAAATATAGTTTTCACAGTTACTATGGTGGTATCATAAAAAAACAATCCATTAGAATTTTTTAAAGCCCAAGAATGAAAGACACATATGTTGCTACTATATCTGTATTCTAGGGATATTGCATATTACTGTGTAAATGTAATATATGTTTTTACCTTTTTGTGATGAAGGTGTCATTAAGCCTGAATCCTGATTAGTCTGGTTACAACTTCATTAATTTACATTAAGTGCTGAAAGGCAGAAAGGGACAAAAAAAGGTGTGTGTGTGCATTGAACTATACTTTGATTCCTGTGTATTGACATTCTTTGTGCTTCACGAGGCACAGAGAAACTACTGATCCCAACACATTCCTCTACTAATTGCAACAGTAATTGAAATTCTTGTGGAGAAAGTGTGAATGCTAAAGAAACCATTCAGTTTGAACGTTTTGCCATCTGTAGGCCTTTTACAATCCAACTTCAATCCCTTTATTCCCACAATGTATTCATTTTATCTGTGAAAGCTCTTTGAAACCACAAGATAGAATCTATTTCCAGTGGCGCATTAGATGAACTAGTGGATCTGTTTTTCAAGGCTGCACTTACTAATTGATTCTCCACTTGAATACAAACAAGGGATCAAGTAATGTGTCATTTACAGTGTATTGGCTATATATCATATATATTTTCAGAATATTTTAGGATATTTGATAAATGTGCTACTCTTAATGAATTGAATAAACAGATTCTGTTGTAGAGGGATGTGGAAGGGATAAGACAATACTCATTTTGAGAATGACTCTACTGTACACTGAAATGATACCAAACTCTCAGTTCACAATTATGTTCAAACCCATTAGGATGCTGACAAAGCCAAACAGCAGTGTTTGCCATGTCAGAAAATTCTCACAGGGAAAACATTTTGCTCCAGTACACCAAGACCAGAAAGAGACTTTCTACTCCTTTTTTGCCACATCAAGATCCAATTAAGCCATTTAACAACAGGTAGTAGGTGGTGCCAGCAGAGAAGATAGTGGTGCTAATGGAGCTGCTTTGCTTTTCATTACAATGACATTCTTTGGGCACCATGGGGTGGCAAAAGCTTTTGACTCAGTATTTTGTTTTTACTAAAAAAAAAGAGAAAAATCCTGAGAAACTGATCAAAACATTTCATATTTGAGAGGAAGCAGTGGAGGAGTGTCCTCTCCCCACTGCTCTTCTCCCTCTACACCAACAACTGCACCTCTAAGGACCCATCTGTTAAACTCCTTAAGTTTGCAGACAACACTGTGGTCATCATACTCATCAAAGATGGTGACAAGTCTGCATATAGATGGATGGTTGAACGGTTGGTGCTCTGGTGCAGTCAGAACAACATGGAGCTGGACATGCTCAAGACTGTGGAGATGATAGTGGACTTTAGGAGACCCCTCAGCACTGATCCTCCTCACAATATCCAGCAGCCCTTTGTCAACTCTGGAAACCTTCAAGTTTCTGGGAACTACCATTTCTCAAGATCTGAAGTGGGATACCAACATCAACTCCATCCTCAGAAAGCCCAGCAGAGGCTGTACTTTCCGCGATAGCTGAGGAAGTATGGTTTGCTACAGGAGCTGTTGAGCCAGTTCTACAGCGCAGTCATTGAATCCGTCCTGTGCACATCCATCATGGTCTGGTTCGGAGCAGCCACAGAACAGGATAGGAACAGACTGCAGCAAACAGTAAGGACAGCAGAAAAAATCATTGGTGCTCCCCTGCCCACCCTCCAGGACTTGTACTATTCAAGAACCGGGAAACGGGCAGGTAAAATCAATACAGATTCCTCACACCCTGGACACAACGTTTTTCAACCATGTATACCAAAACTACCAGACACAAGAGCAATTTCTTTCCTCACACCATTGCCCTCATAAATCCCTGACCAGTATCATCTGCTATGCCATAGCTACTCGTATTTCTTCAGATAGTTGCCTCATATCTATAAAACCTGTATTGTACAAATACCCATACATCACAATTTTATTCCCATACGTGATGCACATTATTGTTGCTTACAATACCACACCCACTTGCACTTTATGTATATTGTTTGTCTTTTATGTAATCTGTATATTGCTTGTATATTGTGTATTGTCTATATATAGTATGTACATTGTCTGTTTATTGGCTATATTGCTTGAGAAACACCTGCGGTTGGAACCGAATTCCTTGTGTGTGCCAACATTCTTGGCCAATAAATTTGATTCTGATTCTGAAAGGAATAACACTATGTGTGAAGGTGTGGGCACTCATCTTCACAGAGAGTGTTGGGGGTGGGTTCTGGGAAATTGCGCTGCCACTGAAAATGGCAGTGTTTTAGGGTCTTTACAATAATCTCAGGTGTCCTTGCATTGCAGCAGGTTCAAAATTCTTTACCAATATCCCTCTGAGATGTCTTTATGGGACTGTTTTAGAGAGCAAAGTGGTTGGGGCTTTCCATGCAGGTGTCAGATCCATCCACAAATGTTGCAACTCACTTTTCAAGTCAGATCCATGTGGCTTTTCCATTCTACACTAGCCCCCTTCTGGCTACTGTACCGTCTGTTATAAGCATCCAATCGTCTCTACTGGGCCATTATTATATTGAACAAATGTGGGAGATCAAACAACCATGCTGAAACCCTGCCAGCATACTTTGAAGGTGGGTATCTATGAAATCCATAATGTTTAGGTGCCTTTTCATCATGCACCATCATACCACTATACAGAACTAAACTTAATGGAACAAGGAGCCATACTGTGCAGGTGCCGATGTGGCAGCATTAAAGCATGAGTTCTTTGGAGATGGAGATTTACACATCCTATCACATTGAAAAACCGTCTGAATTCATCATCATATCATATTGTTGGACGCATTTTGAAAGCTATCTTTAACTAAAGGGTCAATTCAATCAAATTCAACAAATATATCATTTTCATTGGTATCCAGTGTGATAAAAATGTGTTCAGTCTCAGTCTTGAGGCGTTTTTTCTGTTCTCTTGGACTGGTCTTGGTCTAGTGGGTGTTTTGGACTTGTCTCAGTCTTGGCCTCCTGTTTTATGTATTACAGTTGTTAGCCGTTTTTTTTTTTTTTTACCATCCCCACTCAATGTTGCTGGCTGCTTTCATCTTCTCATTGGCTGATTTCCCAGTTAAAGCTACAGTATGTATGTTAACTGGGGGTGGGAGCGCCCAGTTATCAATCAATACGCAAAAGCACTTCTGGCCCACTACTTCTCTTGCACTGAAGCTCCAAGCTAGCATTAGCTGCCGGAAGATGTCAGTATGGCTGACTTACAGGATCCTGAAACCTGCCTTAGTCCAGGGCTGCAACTAACTACTATTTCCATTATCGATTAATCTGTTGATTAAATTCTCAATTAATCAGTTAGTTGTTTGGTCCATAAAATGTCAGAAAATTGTGACAAATGTCGATCAGTGTTTCCCAGAGCCCAAGGTGACATCCTCAAATATCTTCTTTTTCTCCACAACAGTCCACAACCCAAAGATGTTCAGTTTACTGTCATATAGGACTGAAGAAACCAGAAAATATTCACATTTGAGAAGCAGGAATCAGAGAAATTTGACATTTTGTTTCTTAAGAAATAAATCAAAACAATTATTCAAAATAGTGGGCGATCAATTTAATAGTTGGCAACTAATCAACTAATTGGTGCAGCTCTACATTAGTCAAATTGAAGAGCTACATTACTTCCAGTCCCTAGGGGGGAAATCAATACATCGGTTGGGGGTGATCATGAGGATGCAAGTGAAGAGCTGGATGGGGAGGGAGGAGCAGAGTGGTCCGCCTTTGAGTCACATGCTAGCTTTAGCTTGATTTCCAGAACTTGCATATTGTAGCTTTAACTTACTATGAACAACAGTACAACAACACAGTGAATAATATGTTTTGGTCATGGTCTTGACTTGGTTTTGAGCCCGTCTGGAGTCTATTATGATCTCATACTGCTTGCACTCATCTCAATCTTGACTAACCAAAGTTATCTGTATGACTAGATACCACTAGAGGAAAGTGAGAAAATATGTTCTTTTGTCATTTGAACCTGGAAATTGAATGTGAAGCTGCTCTTTAATATTTCAAACAATTCTCAGATTGAATTCTGTCTTTGTTGAAAGAACCCACTTGTATTGACCCTGAATTTATTCAGAGAAGATTTGCTGATGCTTATTCTTTCTAAGAGAAGCCTGGTTTCACATTCACAGTTACATCACACCTGGGAGTTGCCCATTACAGCTGCAGTGACTTTTCTGGAGCAATTTGGAGAGTAAAGTACTTTTATAATGGTACCATTGGTAGTATTTTTGTGGTATTTACTTCTTGAATTTTCCCCATGTAGCCTACTTTTTCTCTGGCCAGAAATTCTTGGCACAGATGGTCACTGTCCCCTTTCTGTAACTATCAGGCTATAGCCATTTGAAATGCAGGGGTCAAACTTAAAAAAGTAACAGAGGTAGTGACGTCATATTTGTGCATATAAAACAATTTAGATAATCAGAATAAATTTATTTAATAAAATTAAAATTCCCAGTTCTTCCTGTAAAAATCTCAAATGTTTTCAGTGCACCCTTTGATCCGACTGTTAAGGTACTATGTTTCATCCCTCAATAACTCAGCCCCAACCCTCCTTAACAATAACACATCTGACATTGCCTTCTCTTTTTCCATCTCCCCTCTTCCCACACTTAGCTAAGCTTTAACCGCTGCCAACTCCCATCTGTGTCTCTGTGTCTGTCTTTGTTGTTCTCCTCTTCAATACGTGGAATCTTTATTGTGCAGTAGACCCACACACATTGAGATATGTTATCCCGCTGCCATGTTAGGAAACACTAGCTCCTGACATTCTTATGTCTCCTGGCAAGAAGGGGGTTTGTTTGATGATGTGAAAACCAGTTTTCCTCTGTTGTGCACATTACATTTCTCTTTTATTGGGGTCCACTGTTGCTAAAAGTGAACAAACAAACATGAAACCTTTTTTTTATCACATGAAGATGTAAACAGTTATAATGTGGTTTATATTATTAGCATGTGCTTAAATTGCTGTAATGATGTATGAGAATGTCTACTCCTTGTGCAGTGAAGTCAAACCGGTAACATTTCTGCTGGATCATATTTCTTTTTCCTTTGCTTCGAGGATCAATCTCAGGCAGCAGTCTGAGGCTCTGTCTTCTGACTTTTCAAACAGCTCTAGATCTCTGAAGCATGACCTCCTCTACTCCATGTCTTGATTGAGCTCCAAGTGGATGGTTAAATTGTTATTGTCATAACTCATTTCATACAGTACGGCGGAACAACACTTTTTGTGGGGGGTTTTTTTTGAAGCCAAGGCTGGGTGGAATATTGAAATGACTCTCTCTCTGTCTCAGTGCTCTTTGGCAGATGGTCAGACCATAATAGAAGTAGCACAAACCTTAAGGTTGAGGGTCAACAGGCTCTAGGTTGCTGCGCTAATCCTGTCAATGTGCTCTGAGCAGGCTGATGGCAAGTGAAGCTTGAGGCATTGTAAAAGATGTTTGAGTGGGCGGGGGTGTTGGTGGTGCTGGCCAAGGGTAGATAGGAGAAGTAACAGTCTGTCTCTGAGATAATAATACTGTTGTTTGCTGTATGTTGGAAGCACTTGACACTAGGGGAGGTGAGTGTTAGGGTGGTCTGGCCATGCGTTGCATTTTAATGGCATCACAGGTCACGGTTCACTGTTCACCGCCACTGTAGCCAAGTGTGACGGCATTGTTCCGTGCACAGTACAGTAGATCAAATCAGTCAGATTATGTAATAATTGTTAACAATGGGAGAGCCATGTGCCCCTGCCAGAGTTGTAGCGACAGCCTGTATTTCACGACATTTGGAATGGTCTATAAATTAAATGCCAATAAAAGAAAAGTCAAGGTCTTTCCTGCCACCGTCTCATATGTAGAGACTCTTCCGATCATAAATGATTGTAATGTGGACCATATAATGTCCAAGTCCCCTCTGTCAAATCTTTGTCAAACAGAACTTATGGGTGCACTCTGGAGTCCCTGCACAGAAAGGTCCTAAAACCTTTGCTGTGCAAAATGACTATTGGAAATATTTTGTGATGTTGTGGTGCTCACTCATGCTCTTAATTGTTAATAAGTGTGGCTTTTGGATGAATCTGAGGGTACAATTGAAGCTGATAGTACACAGTAGGCTGTTTATAATTCTCAGATGTCGTGCCAAGCCAGACAGAAATCCTGTGCATGACAAAAGATATATTAGAATCACTTCATTTTCTCACTGGGTGGTTATTCAGAACTGTGATGAATAATGTGCAGGCTTTGAGGATGAATTAGTTCAAATTTTCATACAGTACAAACTGGCAGCCAGGGACTGGTCACAGTGTGCTATCTGGCATTTCTTAGAGGACTGCCTGGGTGGATCAAAGACAAATGATATACTCTGAGAAAATCTGGAGTCCTTTTACAAGTGCTGGAAATCTTTAGAAGCCAAGAATACAGTCCCAAAATTTCACTGCAAGTTTAAATAGATCGTAGTGTTTGGTAAAGTTACTTTATTAACTTCAAATATATCTAAATATAAGCACAAAGTAATAACTTAATAACTTAATTTAATAAAAAGGCTTCAAAAACATGCAACTGCAAATGAGTTGCTGATTACTTTTACTTTTACTAATGTGTAATTATAATAACAATTTTAAAAGCAACTAATACTCAGTTCAGTAAAATCCATTATGTACAGTGGTTTTGCTCATGGGATATGTTGGGAGTACAACTCTATATCTAGCTTGCAAAACATATATTTCCTCTACATTTTCTTTATGTGTCTTTCTCAGACTAGACAGACAAATTGTGAAGTTGAAAAAGAAAAATGTGATACTGACAATGATACATTCTCTTTGAAATATCACAAAGAAATGTGACCAGCCAGTCTTAGTGATCACCAACAGCCCACAGTACATACCACAAAATGTCTATAGTCCTGCTGAGAACAAAGCAGGCTGCTAAGTTAGAAACACATCAGAAGCTCATTAACGTTCCAGTGATTGACCAGCTGAACTCTCATTACCCTCTTATTGTTTTCCCTGCTCTAAATTCCCTCGCCTATGCACCAGTCTCACACAATTGACATCACTATATACAGTGTAAGAGTCAGGGGGGACTAAAATGAAATGCTGATGTTATAAAGCAGGGAAATACCTGCCTTGTTTTGTTGCTGATATTGTTGTTGAATTCAGGTTAAGCAGCTACTTTCTTATTCCAAAGATCATTGAAATTCAACATTTGATTTAAAAAGTTTCTCATCCTATCCTTTTGGACTGCCTGCTAGGATTTATAGCAGATTAATTTTGAAAATGATTTAGCTCTGGGGTTCTGCAGTCACAGGGCAGAAAAATAACTCTTTCTCATCCACCACCGCCATCTTTACTGGCTCACACATTCCTATATTCCCACATTTCTATATTAACCCTAATAGGGGCAGAGTATATAAAAATGTAATTTAATTAGAGGTCTGAGTATAAAAAGAGAGGCTGTCAAGGCTGTCATGTAGGCACAAAAACAGAGGAAACACACACACACACACACACACACACACACACACACACACACACACACACACACACACATACACACACACACACACACAATGAACACATTCCCAGGAAGCATTTGTGACGTTCCTGTACATGTAGGCCTAACTGACTGTGGTGTAACTGTGGGGATTTAGTGGGGAGACACAATACGCCAGCATAAGTTCAAAGCTCAGTGTAATCACATTTTATGCGTTTGGATAGACATCTGAATGAAACAGATAACAGCCTCATAAAAAGAATGGGATAATGAATTATGTCATCACAACATTCAGCCAGCAAATTTACTCAAGGGCCTATCTCCTTCTTTATCTGTTATCTGGTGGCACAGGGATGCACTTCTGATATTCTAATGTCTAATGAGTCGGGGATATCGGAGCAGCGGTAACCTAAAGGGTTCAGAAGCAGGGTTGTAGACGGCAAGTTGCCTCTTTGAAGTCTGGTAACAGTGAAGTTTCATAGATCCTAAGAAGTCTGCAATAATTATTCACTAAGGCAGTGAACTCAGAGGTTTGATATTGCAGAGACTGTGATTTGATTGAGATGGGGGTCTGAATGATGAGACCAGTTTCTCTGAAGTTCTTTTGTGCTGGTACTCAATATTGTTCAAGAACCATACTGTGTTTTTGCATGTTTTAGCCAATTAACCACAAATCATACTTTCATTACTATGGAAATACTATTGAGTGTGTTGAAAGTTGCAATGTTTGAGTGATAATGCACTTGTAAGCAGAAGAACCAACATTCTAGACTTGAGAGTTAGTTGGCCAACACAGAAAGCATTCACAAATTATATTGCTGCTAGTGCAACTAGACAGACATCCCTCACTGGCCTCCCACCAGCAAACCCAAACCCAATTATTGAGATTCAGAGTTCATTCTTGACCTTCATAATGTGAATGAATGAGTGAATGAAACATCAACTAAAAAAACAATTTCATCTCAAGGTCCATTTAGTTGCTGTTATATTTTGATCATATCTCATGATCCTCATCATGGAGGTGGATGGAGTTTGCCAGTTGTTTTGGAACTGTCTATGTACAAATTTCCATTTTTTTTATGAGCACTTTAACTTCTCACTTAACTTTGTTTCCCTATGCCACCCTGATGCCCAATTTTCCATGTCTGAAAATTAATATATTATAATTTGAATTTGACCATTTGCTGACTATCAGGTCTCTGATTTCACAGCCCACTACTTTCATTCATGCACGTGAAATTCACTGAGCACAAATGCAATTTTTTCTGCAACACCATGGTTCACAACACAACATCACACCTGAGAGCCGCCCTGAACAATCACAGTTTGTATCTGCTGGCTACTGAGCAGCCCCGCTGGAGCAATTGGGGGTTAAGTGCACCTTAACAGTGGGTAATGAGGTAGTAGCAAGTCACTCAGGCATCCACACCCTGATTTATCCTATGTTATTTTGGTAGTTTCTTGAGTTTGTCAGTTTGTTGAATTAAATAGGATGCTCTGCAGCTTATTATCATCTCCTTTAAGTCACAGCTTTTTTACAAACACTTGAACAAACCACATTGGAAGAGATGTCAAAATAATCTGTGTTCACTGCTATGCTGTGTCCAATACTATGCAGTCTAAGTTTGGCCAAAACACAAGGGCAACTTAGTATTCAATTTAATAAATCATCTATCAGACAGTTTTTAAAAAGGTAAATAGCTACATAACAAGCTTTAAATGCTTAATTTACCAGAATGAAAGAAATAAAAAGAAAGAAATAAAAGTACAGCCATACTTTTTAAAAAGTATGTAAGTAAGGCTCTTTTTTCTTACTGTAGCCACTGTTGCTCATTATCTTGTTGTGAATAGGGTTTACTTTTACTAGGGTGTACATTTACTTGGATAATGAAGTCTTACTCTTCCATTAGCATTTTACCCATTTGAACAGTAGAGTACAGTTAAAGAGGTGGCTTAAAGGTGAGCTTGAGTCAATTAATCTGTCATGAAAACACTGATCTCTTTCTTTCTGAAAAAGCAAAGCAAATCAAAAGGACCTGATTGTGCCTCATCAGGTGTCATTGACCTTGTTCATTTCACCCTTTAAGCCACAGTCATTCCATATTCCCCCTACAATCAGCAAGGACTCGTAATTGTTAGACAGACTGCAGCATAGCCTAAAGGTCACATATGAGTTGGTATGCGTTGAAGCGTGAGCTAAATTTGGCCCATGTAAATGTGCCTTACAAAAGTTGAGATCACAAGAAAATTAAAGGCTGCATGCAAAATTGAAACCCTGTTAGCTGTCAGCAGATACAGCTGCCAGCACAGCTGGATGTCTGCAGAGGAAGTGCTCTCATAGCAAAAAGACATTGTACATCCTCTCACCAAAACATCTGTCATCATGTCATTTTAGATGAATGGTCGGTGATTACACAATGATGGTTTTGTCAGGAGGTGGATTTGAACCACCTAATTCTGGGTTGATGACAAGAACGTTCATGTTGCCACATTCTTCAGAGAAAAAGAGGTGGTGATGAGACATGTCAAGTCAGAACATGAAATCAATACAAAGTCAAAGTTTAGTTCTGGTTGAATTTGTTAAAATATAATCTGTGATATTTTGATGTGAATGAGTGTTCATTGGACCTTTTTGATAGTGTTGTTGAAATTGTTTCTGGTTGCTGTTCCGCTTTCGCATATGCACTGAAACAATCATCCAATAAAGCAACATTTCAGTTTTGTTTTTCTTTCTTTCACACCCATCCAAACTCCTCATATCGCTAGAAACAACCAGTGCTTGCTTGCTTGCATCCTGAATTAATACATTTATGCTGTACACAAGTTGTAGCAGTCTCAAGGCTTATGTTTGACCAGTCAGTGACAGTCAGTTAGTTTTACAAACTCCACTCGGTAGTTCCTGAACCATCAGATAGTATGACCTTGGGAGCACCAACTTTTATGAGGAGGCAGGAACTACGACCCAAAAAGAAAAAGGTTCCTGTGGTTGAAATGCAGGAAAAGCGCTTTTTCTGGTTTCATGGAAGCAAAACCACTGGACATTATGGATTTTACCAAAGGCCAAATGTTACTACTCTGTATTGCCCACTGATATCACAGAAATATCCAGTTCATGACTCACTTTCTCTTTAGCAATTCCAAGCACTTGGTGTATGGTAGGATTCTTCACCATATTATTGCAAGAGGTTAACTTAAGCATCAAAGTTCATGCTTGACCTTGGAAACAGTAGTTTGACAATACCATCCCAAATCAAGGTCCTCTTAGCATGTGGATTTTGTTCAGATGTCATGGATCTTTTGAATGTAATCATTCTTCCTGTTCATAGGGTTAGGGTTAGGGTTAAGAGATCCCTATCTAGTGTGCGACCAATGGAAGAGATGGGGCACAAAATCCACAGTCCTTGGTCCAAACTTTAACATAATTTAATGTGAGACTTTGACAGTCTGAGCTAATCAAATCAAGTAGTTGTCTTCCATACTTAGTCTTTTTATTCCCTCTTTGTGATTCCCCAAACAGTGTTTCTATGATGAGCTGCAGCGGTGGGATAAAAAACACTAAGAGGGAATTTGTCTTAGAAAGAATGTAACTTGATTTGTCTAACTCAGACCGCTGAAGCCTCACATTAGCTTCAGATAAATGTATATGTTTTGCACAGAATGAAGACTGTGGATTTTGTCCCCCATCACTTAGGTTGCATTCAGACCGAAAACAGTCCTGCATTAAAACAGTTCAAGCCCTTGTTGTTTAAAGTATTGGTGAGACAATGAAATACAATCCAGGAAGTAATTTAAAGGCTTATCAGATGCCATAATAACAATTTGTAACACTACCAGACAGGATTTTTCAACTCTCTGAGTTATTGCTGCGGCAACTTTTTCAAATTTTTGTCACGACTGGTTCCACTCTCTGTGTTGGCACCCCCACTGCATCAACGCACAGCCCCATTCAAAAATAAGGGGGCTGCAGAGAATAAACAGAAGTACAAGGGGAGAAGTTGGTCTGAATGCGGCCTTACATTGCAAGCGCATTAGGAAAATATCTCTTAGTTGCCAGTATGAACATGAGCAATGATACCATCAAGCTAAAACTGTTTTAATGGCACCTGACTAGACTATTTTTACTAATTTTAAGACAGACTTGAAAAAATGTGAAAAAGCTGAAAAATATGTAAAATGTGACTTTTTCATCCATCCATCCATTAGCTATATCTGCCTATCCTCTAAAAAGTTGCAGGCTATGTGACTTTTATTCCAAAATGAATAAAAGTGAATGATAATAAGAATAACATGAAAATGGAGAAAAAAAAAATCTATTTCAAACGAGTTACTGCTTTTCATACATTATAAATTAATAGTACAAATTGAGTCACACTAAACCCTCTACCTGTTTTGGAATTAAAGTCTAGTAAGGACTGTGTATGATAAATGATACATAGTATTGTGAAAATAGTCAATCATCTTTTTTATCTTCTTGTTGCTCTCTGGAGCCTATTGGGTCATGCACTTGGCAACAGATTGGCAGTTGCTCTGGAAATTAGCAATAAACAATCTTACATTTAACCTACATAGCAGCATTAATGAACTACCAGCCCTGTTATCAGTGATGTAATTAACATCTTTGATTGGTCTGGAAGTGGATCGAAGAGTTTTGGATAAACTGCTGCAAGTGAGCTGAGAAATTGTCAAGGCTTTGGATAATGGCTTCATTCTTAAAATGTGAATAAAAAAAATCTGATCCTGTAAAAGCTTTACAGGCGATATACCGTTCAGTTTTAATATATGGTTCACAGCCTATATACCTGCACATTCTATAGCATAAAGGTATGAGGCCTGTGTTTTGAAACATGAGATTTGTGAAATAAAAAACGTTACTATACAAGTGCAAGTCTACTTTCTCTCTATAACGTATGGGTCAAATATCAGATTGTCATCTTCTCTAAAAAAAATGCGGAGGGAACACACTCCCTTGCTTATACCGTTGACCAGTGTGTAGTTTCACAGCAGATATTTGGGGTTGAGTGCTTTGCCCAGGGGGAATCTCAGCAGTATTTTCTGAAAGAGTGGAGATTGTTGCCCCTTTACTTCAAACACCCAGTTTCTCTGAGCTGGACTGAGAATATATGCTCCCAACCTTACATTCACCAGCCAACTTCTCTAACCTCTAGGCAAGTGCTGCCCCTTTTTATGAACCCACTTTGCCATTTATTCACTGACTTGCTGACTGCAAGTCTTGCAGAAGAGAAGAAATATAGAATGGTCTGTTTGAGTTGCTAGCTTTTAGACTTTTTACTCCTTCAGAACCCACACAAAACTGTAGTGAAATGGTTTTGTCGCCTTATGCAAAATATTCTCAGCATGTCCTTTTCAAACCTCAAGTGTTTCATTTTCATGCACATCATAAATGTGTGGACTACAGAGGCAGCTGACGTTTCCTTGATGCACCAAATAATAATGAAGCAGTAGTAGGCTGTAAGGAATACTTGAAAACGATTCATACAAACACCATGCAGGGGTATAACATGAATACTAGTCTATATGCGATACTCATTTAGGCATGTATGACATTCAAAGTCTTCCCTCTGTTCCTTTGTTCTAAGGAACTGCTTTATCTGAGAGATGCGTTTTCAGCACAGCGTTTTCAGCGTTTGTAGGGGAGGAACAAGGACCAAACGGAAGCACTACCCTTGGGGGAAGAATGTCGCCTGTGGTTTTGGACGTGCTTTGAACTTGAAGGAGTCCTTTATCAGTATACAGTGCTGCCGGGGATGTATGAGTATGAGAAGTGCCACGATAACTCTGCCAAATAAGACATGCTGCGGCAGGGTGCTTGGGCAGCAAACACACAGCAGATGCTCCAGTGTTCTCCAGATATCTCAGAGACAAACTGTAGTACTCCAACCAAATTGATCTGTACATAGAAATACCGCTGAGCGTGCTTAAAGAGATCTGCCCACAGGGGGTCAGGGATGTGTCAGCTGAAGCATATGGTGGAAGAACAGGGGGGAGAGGAGAAAGCAGAGCAGTTTATCTGCTGACTTCAAGTTCCCCTCCAGTGACCTCACTGACAATTTGAATAATTTCAAACAAGCCTCTCTAGGAAATCATTGGTTTACCGAGCAAACTGGAAGCACCAGCTCATCGCTGCTCATTGAAACAGGCTCAAGTGCCCCTACTGCAATCCAATTTCTATGCTGTTCAGGTGGGCTTTATTTTGACTGGAAATGGGCCTGGTAAAGATAATATTTTTTTTCCTACAGAGGCCAACCAGAAGAGCTTTGAAACATGAATAAGCTTAGATAAGGCTGCTTGTCTAGGGTATAGTTGACATCGTTTTTTAGTCTACAGCATACAGATTCATAACTTCTGGAAATATCTGTATCATTAGCAAACTCCATTAAATCAGCAGCCTTCGCCTATGCTTTTGCTGTATGCTTACAAAGCTGCAGCATTTTTGAAGAAACTCACCGTTCCTACTTTCTAGGCAGTTTTACCTACATGCACCTGCTGGATAAATACTGAATTAAACATGAGCATATGGGATGAAACTTTATGATATGGAGTGACAATATTTAATGAAAATCTGACAATATTGCATAAAACATATATATAATATATTGAATGAGTGAACCTTACCAGTCTTAGGTTTGGACACACTTTCCCACTCACTTGAATGAGAAAGTGAGTGCAAACTTTTGAGTGATACTGCATGTCTTAAGTCTGTCTTAAAACAACGGTCTGGTGTCCAAATGAACACAGACAGAGGTTTTCATTGCTGTAATCATTCCTCCTGTTCACACTGGCTGTTAAAAGATCCCCTTCAAATGTGTTCACACACAAGTGATGGAGGCCAAAATCCACACAGTGTGTCCACACATGTCATTTTGTGCAAAACTGCATTTAAAAGTTCATCTGAAGCTTATATGAGGCTTCAACAGTCTGAGTTAGTTATATCACACATTTACAGTATTTTTAGTATAATATTCCCTTTTTGTGTTTCATTGGACAGTGTTTCCCTGTTGAGCTGCAGTGGAAGTATAGTAACAAAAAGATGGACTTTGGCACTAAGAAGACTGTAACATTGAAATGACTGAAGCTTCAGATTAGCTTCAGATAAATACTTTTTGCACAGAAGGAGGCTTATGGATTTTGGCCCCATCACTTACATACTATATAAGTGCTTCATGAAGCAATCTTCTAATGGTCATTATGAACAGGAGGAATGATTACAGCAATAAAAGTTTGGCACCTGACTCTTGTTTTAAGACAGACTTGAAAAATGTGAACTTGCCCTTTAATGAGGTGTTTGCTGTGAATCGAGCTTTATTTTTATTGACAAACATTCCATATTTTTCCATATATGAATACACTGTCATCCAACTTGAAGGGAATGGATTTTAAAGATAAAAGCATAAAAAAAAACTTCCACTGATAGTTGGGGTTGTGAAAATGATAATTTTCTATATAAAACACATGTCTCCCTTTAGAAGTTTGTTGAGTTTGGTGTATTGCTTAGTGCTACAGTACAAGCACCATCTAAAATATTAATTATTACACACTCTGGTACAATAGATTTTGGCCTTTCATGTTGGTTTGTAACCTGCCATTAAAACTAAAGAAATAGCAGAAGAAGAAGGGGGATTTCTTTGAGTTCCTTGATTGAATTTAACTTCACTTGTGTGTGTAATCTTACACATGCTGGCCAGACCTGGACATGAATTGTCCTGAAGTATTGCTAGGAAATTCACCTGCCTTTTTATGGATTTGTAATTTTAAAATTCCTCCAAAAACCAACTTTATTATCACCGAATGGCTAAAATTGGTGCCTCACTCGCATATTTTAACGGCTCTGTGATAGCATCAGTGTCTTTAGGTGAGTGCACTGTAGCTATTTGCTAACTCTGTTGACATTTTAATGTACAGTAGATGTAATTAAGAGCAAATATCATATCCGTACATCAGAGTGGAAAGGCACCAAAGCCTCATTCACTTTGATTAGGATTGATTTTGTAAATTATTTTTAATCACGTAAATGTGTAACAAGCAAGAACAAAAAAAACATCTTAAATTATTAAGGCTATGTGTCATTATTTTAAATGAGAGAAAAGGCTACTCTGGATGATGATAATTTGGCTAATTATCTCTGAATTAACAATAGGTTGGCAATACTGTGCTAATGTATTACCCCCTTTATTTGTCTTAGGTTTTGTTTGTTTGTGTTTTCCCTCTTGTCTGATTTGAGATGCACTGCATGTGCTCACACGCTAGTGTTATGTAATGTATGGTTGTTGCAGTAGTGCAAGAGATATTCAGATCCTTTACTTAGACCTATCATTACAGCAATGTAAAAACATTCCATTACAAGGGAAAGTCCTGCATGAAAAGAAACGTGAAGAGCAGCTAAAATCCAAACCTTCTGCATTGCCATCCTATCAACACAATGTTTGAGCTGTTACTAGGTAACCAGGCCCCACCCTCCCTGCCTCTACCACGGAGTCGCCTCCTCTGATTGGCTGAGCGGAGACCTCTCAGCTAGCTGATTGCTTATTGTTTTCTCAATAAAATATGCCATAACATAAAATTTAAAAAAGTTATAAAGTTGTTTGTAGATCACTAGTATCCAGTGTATGATAGACTGCTTAGTCTGAAGTTGACATTTGGCTATACACTGCAGACTCATAACTTCTGTCAACAAAATGACCATCATTGGCAAATTTCATTTATAAATCCACGGTGAAAACATACTTTGCACTAGACAAGTCGTCTGGCATATAACATTTTTCCACAGTATGAAACTTAGGTGTTTAGATTTATGTTTCCTACCAGCTATAGCCATAGTTGCTTGAAAATCTTGCTTTCTAATTTTTAGAGTAATGCTAATCACCTTTGATACTGCATGCTTAAGAGCAGTCAAGCTATATAAGAGTAATATACAGTAAGTACAAGAGTGATGAACAGCCTAAGTACACTCACCAGCACACAGATCATAAATCTTGCCAAACCTCCCAAAACATTAATATTAAAGTTAAAATTCACTACATGTAAGAGGTGTTTATGCTTTTGGCTATACTATCATCTCGGCTTAGAGTCTTGAGGTCTGTATGTCTGATGTTGTGTTCTTACTCATGTAAACTAAAAAGTTTTTCTAAAAATGAATTTTCTAAATGCTCTGATTGACATAATTAACATGCTGATAGCTAAAAAACAAAACACACACACACACACTCAAAAGCATTTTTTAATCATGGCAGTAATTCTTTGATCAATGTTGCTCTTTTTGTTTAGTTTAAGCTAAATTACTGCTGTGGCTAAATCTACAACAGCGGGACTGTTGAGCAAGGCATTTAAGCTTTGATAAGCAGCTCAGCTATATGACACTCCTGATTGTACTAGACTGCTTCTTGATCTAAATCTGCATGACTGGCTGACTTTGAAGCAGGGCAATCGCAGATAAATCTCGTACATGCTCAGCAAAGTGGATAAATAACAGTAAACAAATGAAAAAAGTGATTATTTTTCCTCCTCGGACTCTCTGCATTTTGTATTAAAAAAGGATATACCTGCCAAAGTGCTGAAAAGTTGCTGCCACAGGAATATGATGAATGAAGCTTCAAATGTCATTTCAACACTTGACAGGTTCCAAACACAGTTTGAAAAATGGCAAACTATTCAGAATAATGTTGTTATAAAGAAAATTGTCTACCCTGCAGAACACACTTTGATTTTTAAATGATTGCAAGCATGCTCATAGCCTTTTGTGCTATGTTTTTCTCAGTTGTACCTGACATCAGTTTGTTTCTGAGGCAGCGTAAGAATAAAAATAAGATAAGCTAATGTGGCAGGAATGTGACCTTGTGTATTTTCTAAAGGGAATATTTATGTCTTAGAGAATGTGACACTCAGAGACAATAACTGATATTAACTGGATGACCTACTGTACGTTTTAAAGATAGTGAATAGAGGATTTCCAAAACATGTTGTGCTTGGAATGTAACATTCAACTCGCTTACTTATTTACTGAATAGTTCATTAGTTTAATTAACAGGATGATCAAGTCTAATCTGAAGGAAAATTGTTATATTTAGTGTTAAAATGTCAGGAGGGCTGGTACGCTGTGTTAATAACTAATGTGAATAACCCAACCAGCACAGTGACCTTGAAAAGTCTTATACTGAGAGTGTTTTAGTGGCTGTTTGTCCACGGTCAGTTGACTGAGCATGCATGTTTTTTGCCCTCGTCCTTATTCACACATGCTTAGCACACACCAGGGAGCTGCATGGTACAACCAGAGTGCCCATATACTGTTTCCAGTTGAACAGCTCATTGGGAACATGGGGAGTTGGAAGGTGGCAGCCTTGCATGTTGTTACCTTTATGTGGAAGTGAATACAATACAGTGAGAAACATTTGGACTTTGGAATCCAGCTTTCTCTGGATTATCTGGATCCACCTACCCCGTCATAGGGTCGTAAGATAAATCTGAAGGGTCGTAAAATGATCAACTGGAGAGGAAAGTAAAATAATCGTATTTCTGCAACACAAAGTTGTGCTTACTTTTTCAGACATCCTCCAAATTTTGTTTCAGCTTTTTTCTTGGCTAATTTGACTTCTTCATGGCTCTGAAAATTATTCAAATAAAACAAAGGGGAAAAAAAATCCCTTTATAGTTGGACTAGTCTCAACCAGTAGAAATATGAAACTGGTGACGATGGGTCACAAATAGTCATTGTGTTCAATTTAAGGGGTCACAAAAACCCAAAACCACTGGTGTAGGCAATAGCTTGGGTTTCTCTCTTCTTCTTGTATTGCCATCTCATGTTTGCACAGGATTAAAGATATCAAACAGCTGAATATCATTTTGGAAAAAAATTGTTGACTTTAATAGGACTCTGTTTGTGTAAATGGGACACTGTTCTCTGTCTGCACCACTGTGAGTTAAACTTAAAAACAATAATGTTTTGTTCAAGTGCATCTAAATAGATGTTGTCAAGCGAAAAGTGAAATTGCCCTTCCAAGTTCTGAGATTTGAAACACTATTTATCAGGACCTGTCTTGTAATTTTGTTGAGAGAAAAATACAAAAACCCTTCAGACGTTGTTAGAAACTTTGTGGAAGAAATGATCGGTAGCCTTGCAAAACAGATGCTTGAGAGAAGCTGTGGCTTTTGTTGCTAAAACATTTTGAACACTCTGCCAGAGTTCGGTTTGTTGTCTTTTTGCTGAAGGTTGAAATATTTAAACTTCTGCCAGATGGTGTTCTGGTTATTGAAGCTATATGTTCTCAGTCTTGTTCAGAATATATAAACTGCGCTGTAGCTCCTACTACAGTGAGAGTTGTGGACATGTTCCCTGTGGACCATCAGCCATATTCAGAATTCCTCATTTCTCAGGGGCTTTGTTTAATTATAGTTGACTGTAATTGGAAAGCTGTAAATTGTAGAGTTATCAGCAGTAAGTCAGAATTAGTCTAAGCTGACATATAATAGTCATGTGGGAGAGTAGTATTCCTGAATTAGGCCTTTTGGGGGAAAAGCAAACATAATGTTGGGAAAATGTATGGCACGTTTTTATTATGTATTCCTATTTTCCAGAGTTATGACTTACCAAACATGCATGACAGCTGATAGTGAATTACAATGCATGCATTAATTCAACCCAACTAATACCCGGTATGGTGCAGTCAGGTAATGCATACACATACACATAATATCTGCAGGTGTGGCTGTATGGACATTTCTGTTGTTATCCTCGCCCAGCGCACTGAATGGCAAAAATCTGCTGAATGAGACGGGTTTGGGGGAAGAGAGCTTGTCAAGACATGATGCATTGTGTACATAGTGGGAAATAGGTAGACTTCATTTGAAAGTCAATGCCAACGCTTAGACATGCTCTGGGGGATTTAAATCCATGGGCTAAAGTTATGATGACACTCCCTGAGGGGGTCCAGGAAAAACTTCTGGACAGTTTCTGTCTCCTGTGCTTTCAAGGCAAATAAAGAGGACTCATGAGTTGCAGTGTTTACTCAACACACATTCTTCACAGACAAGGACTTGTACAGCTGCATACAACATGCTCAGTATCGATTTGAGGTTTTTCTAATACAAAGCTCTGTATTTAGCTTTTCTTATTTAATAATGATATTTCAGGGTGTATGACATCATGTACACTGCTTTTCTTTACAGAAGAGGACAGGAGAAACATTTGCTCTTTTTACGTCTAAGGCTATTACTCCCAAAACATCCTTGACATAAAAATAACCATTCTGAATAGGTTTTAAATGGAAAGGAAAACAGACACAATTTAATTTTGAGCAAACTATTGTGGATAAATAAATGATAAACCCAGTTGCCAGTTTATTAGGTACACTTAGCTAAAACTAATGTAGTCTACAATAAATCCTACCTTCATGAATGTAATAATGTCAAGCAAAAAAAAAAAAAAAAAAACTTTTTAGAGAGGTGTTGAATCAACTTTATGCTCATTTTGGAGGTGTTTTGTTTTGTATTATACTCAGAGGTGTTTCTAATCTTTAGTCTACACTCACTGATGTAAATGGGATAGACAAAATATTCGACACACCTCTCGCTATAATGCAGTACAAACAGATTACATCCTGTCAATAGTTATAATAGCAGTCTAGCTTTCATCCAACTTTTACCTTTAATTTTGTTTCCATCTCATTGCTGTGTGTAGACTGTCATCATGCCAAAGCTCTGTTAACGGTAATGGTAACGGTAACGGTACGAGATGAAAAGAAATAGACTCAGTGACAAGAAAATTAACTCACAAAAACTGAAAAAAAACCCCATCTCTTTGTGCACTCTGATTTGGTACAGGAACCATTTAAATTTGCATTGTTCAGTCAACAATAAAGACCATTTCTGCTATTTTAAAAGCAAATGAGGCACCTTTAATGAAATACAGAACAGCAGAGTTGGCAGTTTAGAAACTGTTCTGAGCTTCCAGATTGATTGCTAATGATTCAGTAGAAGTACAACTGGAAAGTTATTTGTATGTGTTACGGTGAATGATTTTAATGAGTTAAATGTCTGTGAGGAACTGTGCTGTATGACGCAGTTAAACTTCTTAAAACTGCACATATGTCTCTGTCTCTGACACAGCATCCACCAAAAGTTAGTCCATTAATAACCCATTTAACACTGGGACGCAGCAAAGAAGTTGATTGATTGTGCTAGCAGATATGGTAATCCACCTAGTGTGTCTAAAATACTGTGTTACCAGAGGAGCAGGAGCAGCTGCAAGCAAGGCTCCTACCTGGATTCGGAGACTTTAGAAATGAATATAATCAAATTAAAGGGGCAATAAGTACAATTTTTAGTACCCCATATCACAAAACGCCTGTAATATGTCTGCAGGGGGTTGGTAAGGCTGTTGATCATTACTAACATTTTAATGATTGCTTCACAAGGTTCAGAGATTTCTGAATATCTTGACTTGCTCTTGGGTATGAAAGAAAAATTCCCTGCCTACTGGCTTATTAAGACACTTTCAATGCCCCCTCCCTACTACACAGACACTGACAGGAGTATGCAACTTGCATGACAAGACATTTCATCTACAAAGGCTAAAAGCTTTGTTTTGAAGGCAAATAGGCTTGTTTGATGAACATAATCTTGAAATCCCAATTTCTCTAAGGGTTAAACAAAAAGATATATTGTCATCAGCATCCGTTGCATACAGTGCACAGACCAGATACTTCATATCTGTTCAAAAAAAATAAAAATAAAAAAGGATAGAATTTGAAAGCTGAAAATGTGAAGGAAATCTGTAGGTGTCTGTTGGCTGCTCAGGAAGGCAATAAAAGCAACAAGTCCTCCAAATTAATTATTAAATAATAATAATATAAATAAAACATATAATTATTAAATGACCACAGGTCGTTTGACCATGCACTCTAGAAGACCCATAGGAGCATTTTCACTATGATCCATAGGACCGTTTTCTAGTCAGGCACCTCTATCAGTAGGCAGGACAACATCATTTTTCAAATCACTGTTAAAAATAATTAAGTTTTATAGTTTAACAAAGCTGTGGTTAAGGTCTGGTTAGGTTTAGGCACAAAAATCACTTGGTTAGGGTTAGGGAAAGATCATGGTTTAGGGTAAAACGATCACTTGAAATGTGGTGTGGGTTAAAGTTACTAACGTTCGTCGTCATAGCAACACGGTTTATGGTTTTAAAAAACTGTCCCGACTTGCGGTTGTAAACGTGACACTCATGGTTGGAAATGAGAAGCAAACAGTGATCTCCTCTAGCAAAGTCCACTAAATCCTCTTTTTGCAGGTTAGGACCTAACCAGCCGTCTCACCCCCCACCTCCGAATATGGAAATTTGTCACCTTATATGACGTCACTGGAACTGCACCACTGCTCCAGGTGCTGTTAGATGGCGTCTGACACTCAAACATAATAATAGGTCATTTTTGGCGACTGACATTATGACCTATTGTGTCATTTTTCTTGGGAGGTCAGGCTCAATAAAAGTCATATAAAGTCACAGAAATAAGTTTCAATACTCTCTCTTCGCCTGGCACATCACAGTGACATGCTGCTCTGCTGACATGACCCCCTGACCTCCAGTGAATAGCATGTGGGCCTGCAGAGCTGCCACAACAGTGCCATTGTTGTCTGACTCTGTGTCACTCTAGAAGAACAAGGAAGCAAGGTCACCATCCTGCTGTCAGTCATCTCCCTTTGCTGGAGGATGATGAACAGGCACTGGTGGCTTGAGACGGCTTATAAAGTAAAGCTCAGTGTTTGCTTGTGAAAATCAACAAGTCAAGTCGAGTCAAATTTATTTATAAAGCGCTTCTAACAAAGGGGATTTTTGCAGCGTGCTGTACAAAGAAGCGAGAGCATAAATACAGATAAAGACAAGGGATAAAAATAAGAAGGACGAAATGCGTGTCAGATTTTAACATAAGCTTGTGTGCATGTGTTCGTGTACTGTGTTTGTGTGTGTGTTACATCTTGTGTTAGGCAGTATGAGAACCTTGGCTAACACATATCCTCCTCTCTATGTATCTCCTGCGTTTTTACTTCCTTAAACATTGCTGTTTCTGGGACACAGATATTTTCACAGGGCATGTTTTCTTTCCTTACAAATGCTATTTTATTTAATTCATGTCAATGCAAAAGGTCAGACGTGTTCTTTTATACAGCATAATGAATAATTGAAAATGCAATTATATTGGGGGTGAAAAGTGAATATTGTCACTCCTTTAAATAAATATATTTGGGCTGCATCTCTGCGAGGGTGTGAGGAAACTGTTTAAGATGTAATCTTCCTGCTACATCACAGTTGCTTGACCTAGACACTCAGCCTAATTAATCCAAAGCCCTCACTTTAATTGCCTTAATATATTGGCTCTTTGTCTTCTCTATCTTGATTTTCTCATGACGTCTATTTCCCCTTAATTGATTCAAAAGCAGATCTAATCTCCCCTCTAAGTGTGGGGCACGTATTGATAGCTTTGGTTTAAATCAGCGACAGTTTTGCGGTTCCCATTGTCTACACTAATTACAGCAGACTTGATGTATTGTTGTAGCCAACGGGCATTGAACCTCCAGAGTGTTGGAGAGGAGCACTCACCATTCTTGTTTGGTTTTTGACAGGAAAAGACCAATGAAGACAGCCAGATGGTGGTCGGCGGCAATTTTACTGTTGGGGCTCGCTGTTCTCAGCGCCGACGGGAGACCCAACAAGGAGGGATTTGGGTCGCCGCCCTATCGACCAGTCGTGAGATTCCGACACAAGGTATTGATCGCCGCCTTTTTTCATTTGCTTTCCGTAACAAGAGGACTATGTGCTCTTGCCAAGTACGAAACTTTTTACAGTGGCACTTTCTTCCTTCATCAGATGTCTCTCCTGTGGTTGTTGTTTTTCTGCTCACCGAAAAATACTTGATGAATCATTATCCCTCCCTGTGCCAAGGGACTGTCTTTTCAAAGACAACATCGGATTAATGCAAGGCACAGCTGAGCAAAGATAAAGACAAGCTTTGAATGAAGTGAGGATGTTCGCATGAACGTTTAAATTAAAAGATGTAATTGAATGCATATTGACTCAGTGATACAGGGCAGGCCCCACAAGCAACATCTGCAGCTTTTATTAATCTCTCTTGCAGCATCTCAAGGAACAACTTACATTTTGTTTCTTCTAAACTAGTAGTCTACTAGTTTTTTTTTCTCTAATATGGTTGCAAAATGCCAGAGTAGCAGAGAATGATCAATAAAAGCCAGACAGGGAAAGAAATTGTTTTGGTAGACAGGGAATTGGGGAAAGCAAAGTGTTTTGTCAAGAGGCATTAATTGGATTGTGGTCTTTCAGTACACATTTCCCATAAGCCCTTTTTGTAGTTCTGTTCACAAAGAAACACTTCTCCTCTCTATCCAATCCAAGATAAAAATTAACAGTGACAATGAAGAATAAATGGTTGTATGTTCCCTTTTACATCAAAGCAGTCATCTTGACTAAATACTGCATTTTAAATTTGTTTCAGTCAGCTTTAGTCACGTCTGCATGGCAAAGACGCTGGCACAAAAGGGTGGGTGGGGTGAGAGATGCTAGAAAGAGAGGGAGATGGAGAGAGAGACAGAGGGAACAGATGGTAAGAACGTCATTGGACTGTGTCAGAGTTGAGCGAGGAGCTGGTAGTCATGCAAAGCTGTTGAATCGACACAATGGTCAAACAGTTTCTGACCTTCTGCAGAGGATTTGTTCAGAGATGCTTTCTAAACATGTGGACTGCAGATAACAACTATACAAGAGTTTGGCTTCTTTTTTAGTCATAACTATCTGGACGTTGTGTGTGTTAAGGAAATAAAGAGAAACTTCAATACCCAAGAATCCTGTAATATGATCCCAGAAAACTGCAAAGATAGCACTTTTGCCAGGCTGCAAAGCTTTATACCAAAGGGAACAGAGGCAAACGATCCAACGTCCACCTGTGCTTGGTTTTGGATTTTGTTCATAAAGGAACACATCACTGTTTTATACCTTATCTCTAGTGAGGCATGGTTATGCAGCGTTGTCTTGTGTTGACTTTTCTCCAGATCCTACTCATCCTGGGCTGAGCAGAAGCAAGAAAAACTGAAGTTTTCCAGATTACAGTGTCTCACAGTTTCATCTTGTACAGGAAATGCTTTGAAGTCTCGAGGGTGAAATGTAGCTTTCCTTAGCCTTTATTCACACCCTTAGGTGTAGGATTTTGTTGGTAGATAGAGCGATTCTGCACCAAGTGTAACTGATCTTGGCAGAATAGTGTCGTGCTACCTATAATTTGTATCCAGGAAAGTATGGTGACTCTGCAGGGTCTCAGTTAGGTAGGATGGAGCGCTCTGATTAAAATCGGATTACTAGGTTTGTTTAGAAATTTGGAAAACAAGTAAAAAATGAGTATTGCTTCAATTGTTGAAGAGTGGTAGGCAATTAAATCATTGGGATTATCTTAAGTGACTGGGACATTTTCTTTGAAAAGACAAAAATCATTCTCAATTGTAGTGGAACACTTTTCAGAGGCATATACTGTATCTCAAAATCTGTGATTTGGCTGTACTAACCATTTAATTGTTAATGGAATACATGTTGGTATACTGTGCTCTTAATCATTATTCTTTGCATTATTGTAGTAGCTAAAGCATCTTGACAAATACATTTGGAGAGTTTTTTCTTTAACCTTGTGACATTTCAGAGGTATGTTAAGAGACACTGTGACAACACAGTCCCAAGAATCCCTGGTTTCACATTATTCTCTGTTGCACTGCGCTGAGAGTGTAGTAAACGCTCTTCATTGTAATTTCATAGCATTTTAATGAAGCAAACATACCCTCTTAAAGTAGTTTTATTTCAACAGCACTTTTTGAAAATGGTTTGTATAGTGCTTCACCTTCTGTTGTTTGAAACAGAGTATATATAGTTTTGCGTTTTAAAACTAACTAGCTCTGATTTTCTCTTTTTATTGCTCTAGTTTGGCACCAGAGTGACTTTAATAATTAAAGTAATGTATGTCCACATGTAGCAGGAATTTGACGAGGGGCTACAAAAATGATGTATGTGCTCTTCCACTCCAATGAAATTAATGTGCCAGGCCCAGTGATTACATCGCAGAGGAATGTCATTACAGCATCTGCATACCATTACAATTCGTCTTGTGAGAGGACAGAAGTAAACTCTGCTCATCTATCCGCCTGTCAAACGAGGCTGTGGAAATTTACAGCCCCGTGGTGAAAAATAGCCACATTGCAAGCCCTTTTCCAAAATATGTCATAGGCCTTTTTGTTGTCTAGAGAATTTTCTCCGCTGTTGGCTAGATTGCAGAGAGACTCAGGTCAGCACCTGTCAATACAGTTGAGTGAGCAGCGTTAAAGAACAGTTGTTTCAAAATGAGATATTGTAGAAAAGCAATACCAAGTTTTAGAACATAGTTGACAGCTCAAAAATGTATTCTTTTGGTACTTTTAAAGGAAAAGTCCCTAGTTACAAAATGACAGCTATTAAATGTAAAGTTAAATCTAGATTGCTTCGCATTTTTGATAAAATTCCTTTCATGTTCATCATTAATGAAGAACATGATAGTACAAAAATAATTTCTAAACAACATAAGTACATTCATTTTGTCATGTAAAGATCAGAGACATGTGCTGCACGGCCTTTGAGTTCACCACCACAAACTGTGACACACCAGTGGCCGTGTTAATGCTATGCCTTTTCCTGTGCTTTGAAGGACAGTGTTTGACAAGGGTAACAGGATCGGATACGACCTTATAAGCTTTCCTCACAAAGACTTCAATCACCAGAAGGCATTCGGCCATAAACAGCTGGTCACATGGTCTACCCATAATTCCCATGGTATTGTTTCAGAAATTCACTGTGAAATCCTCCACATGGAGTCAGGTATGGGACACAGATCAGGTCCACCAGAATGCAGCCCTATTTGTAATTGGTTTTAATGGGAAAACCACTCACTGTGGTTCACTGTTCTCAAGCCTCTATTACGTGGGGATCTTATTTTACACAGTTTTATTTCATGCAGGCTCTTTCAAGATGAGTTTCACAGTATGATTGATGCAGCGGCTTGATGTTTTGTAATTTGTGAAATTTGTGGAAAAGTGGCCAGGCTTACTCGACATGAGGGACAAAAGCAATTTCTGAATGTTTGTTGCTCTGACATCAAGCTGTTATGTCAGGACAAACAAAATGGAGGCAAGGACAACCGTGTGCAAAGCCCCATCCATCCTGCACTGGCTTGGCCACATGGCAAATCTAGATTAACAGGGGATAAGCAGAGAGAGAGAGAGAAAGAGTAGGAGGTGGGGTGGGCAAATGAGATTGAGATAAAGAGACAGGGAATGGCAGAAATAACAAGAATAAATTGCAAAATTCACAAGCAACAGCTTGATGTACAGTAACTGCAGTTAAAGCTGCAATAGGCAATGTTTAGCTTAACTGTGACTAATGTCAGTATTATTTATACCCTCCCCCTCCTTAGCTGGTCAGTTTTAGCCCCAACCCTTGTCACTCATCTTGATGAGCTGTCTACTTTCAAATGGCAGGCAGCCTGAGGCTGAGGGAACCAGCTTCTGTAAAGTCTCCACAGGGGCTGAAGAAACAGACACTGTATGGAGCCAATCTACTGTAACAATAACAAGATGTCGATGCCCATGCTGGTGTTAACCTGTGTTTTTGAAGGTCTTTTCTGCAGCATGCCTATCTTTGCTCTTCACTGGCTTTTTACTCACTTTACACTAGTTGTTTATTGATATGTTGACTCTTACTGTGTAGCTTCACCAGCTTCTGTTGTAGCTACAATCCAGTTTTTTTTTTCATGAGCCACAAACAACACACAGCAAATGCTCAAATTTCTAGGGAACAGGGAAATTCAGGCATCTAGGCAGGTGTTCAGGCTGAAAATAGCCCAGTGTTAAAAAATGCAAGGGTTTGTGTTGGTGTGAATGTATTGCTACAGGTCAAGGTGGATAGTGTGCACATTCAAAAGGAGACATTGTCCCCACACTAAAATTTGCAGGCTCCCAGAAAAGGTTTTCGTTTATGCTACAAGGTCTTTTTAGTCAGTGAGTTTGAAGACTTATCAGACACTGCACACCTGTTTATTATACTTTGAGGAAGGGGTTGAAAAGTTTTCATGGTATCAGTAATTTATCCTCTTTGTTAATGATTGTAAAGTAGAATTACAGTACTCACATTAAAAAGTGATCCACCAGGAATATGCTTTGTGATTTGATTTTTCAAAGCAGTTTGTTGCTGGATGATGTTGAATTGTGCCGTGGCAATAGTAGAGCCAGTTTTTCTCCCTTGAGTTGACTGCATCAGCACCTCTGTTGTCCCAAGGCAGTGGTAATATTGAAACCAATGAGGGAGCAGTGAAATTGGTCTGAAAAAGGCCAAACAGATAGATCTAACCTCCCAGTTAGGGTATTGTACTGTGTATTCTGCTCATTTGCCACACAGGTATATTGCAATTTGTAGCTTTACTTTAAATCTTGAAGTGTACTTGAAATTTGATGGTGCGGAGGAGTGGAGGATGTGATATCTGAAGCAGGAGAAAGAGAGGACAAGGAAGAGGGTGGTGTTGGTGGAGTGAGGTGGGTTAAGAGATAAAGCCAGAGAGAGAGAGAGAGAGATGTGGGCGATCAGCCAGCTAGCTGTGACAGGGGCAGATGAACCACGGGTTGTACAGCTGGGTGCTTCACTGTCCCCAGAGTCTCAGGGCAGCAGAGACAGGCCTGCCAGCGGCTCTGGGGAAATCACTCTCTTCAAACAAATGAAGTGTGAACACTGTCTGCCATATGCAAATCAGCTCCATTTGATATCTTCCCTACCTGTAGTGCAATTCTAAATGTCACCTCCTCTAGAGGGTAGGGGAGATACCAAGAATATCAGAGAGCCACAGGTGTTTCTGTGCCAACTGGGTCGCCAGTCAACAATGTTTTGTAAAACATCCAGGTAGATGATGTAAAGGGACAGCTTTTTAGCAGATCGTGATGTTTAACTTGGTTGCCTTTTAGTTTATTGTGTCATAACATCATTTCAACTGATGTTAACATCAAAATAAATGGAGTTAGATGACAGTATAGCCAGACAACAAATGTAAAAAAGTTGTCACTGGTTCTAAGGTTGCATATGAAATGGTTCATCCATAATTTATATTATTGATCTGTGCACACCAAACATTTGCTGCAATTTGAGCTGCAATATGAGGAAGTCACCTTAGCATCTAATTACAGTATCACACAGAATGTAAATATTGTAAATCTTCACAGCAGGCAGTTATTCTTTTATTAGTGTTGCTTGTTTCCTACAATTTTGTCAAAGTAGATGTTACTATAATTGAATGGTAAATGGTAAATGGTCTGTACTAGTATAGTGCCTTTCTAGTCTTCCAACCACTCAAAGTGCTTTTTACACTACGAGTCACATTCACCCATTCACACTCATACGCTGATGGCAGGGGCTACCATGCAAGGTCCCAACCTGCCCATCAGAGGGAATCTAATCATTCACAAACTGATGGCACAGCCATAAGGAGCAATTTGGGGTTCAGTATCTTGCCCAAGGACACTTCAACATGCTAACTAGAGGAGCTGAGAATCAAACCGCCGATCTTCCGATTAGGGGACAACCCGCTCTACCATCTGAGCCACAGCTGCTACAATTGATGTTGTAGTATTTATTTGTTATGGTTGTATTTAACAGCAGCGTGGTTACCACAGGAAGCCTCTACCATACATTCAACTTAGGACTTATTAAAAGTGCGTTATTGCTCATGTGGGTGTTATTTCCTCTGATGAGGGTCTCATTAGCAACAGCAGTTATGAGTGCAGAGTCAGTACAGTCTTTGTGAAAGTATCGGAATGACAATATGGAGATAATGGGACAGATGATAACTAATATCATGGATGACTATACATTACACTAACTTAAAAAGCAAATGGAACTATGATACGTAAAATAAATGATTTCCTGCAGTTACAATCCTTTTTACTAGTGAGATTTATTGGACACAATTATCCTTGTATGTGTAAAATGCTTTAAATGTTTCACATGCTACATTAATTGACTTAAATTCAATTGAGCATGTTTTAACAAGAACATGTACAATATGCAGATTTTCAGCACACATCCAGGAATTGGGTAAGCGTGTATCTGCTATTTTCAGTAGGTAGTCAGGTACCACTGTTAATTATTGACTGTAGACCTGTTGCATAATGCATCTTTTCCATAACATCACCCTGCTCGAGCTGGTAGAAAAAGAGTCAGAATTTTCTGTACAAGAATGAGAAGGATGAGCTATGCAGATTTCACTGTAGAGAAATCAAATATTTATGCCTCTTTCTTTCATATTCATGGTTTGTGGAGAGCAGCTACTCAGAATAGTAGTCCTGATAACAGCATTTTCTACACTCATCATCACTATGCTTGCTTTAAATGCAGCTGATTTTATAGTGCACCCACTGAAGGGGTCATGGTTATTTGCTCTTCTTTATATGTCTCTACACTGTGATTTTCGTCCCTGAGTGACTCCACTATTTATGTTTTCTGTCATATACAGTTCAGTTATATTTTGGTTTGCCGTGATAAAACATGAATGAGGACAAATATGACCTGCTAATTTGTTTAAATGATGCAAGACACCACTAAAAGTGTATGTTGACATCCAGTCTTAACAAGAAAGAAAGAAAGAGGGAAATATATAGAAAAAAAAATTAGATTGCATAATCTAGATGTAATAAATCACATGTTGGAAAACAGCATAGCAACAAGGAGATCCCTAAAGAAGCACAGGGAAAAAAAAAAAAATTATCTCACAATATCTGCATAAAATAAAACCAATGGGGAAGTGACTATGGTAACGAGTTGAAGGGTTTATCATTGTACATGCGAGTGAAGCAAATGACCACTTAACGTAATGGCACATTAATGTTTGACTTATCAATGCATCATTAATCGCCATTCAAACAGGCAACACTACATTGCCTCAGACAATTTTTTGCCGTCAGAGTGAAATCCTTGGACCTTAACATCACGCCTTCGTTGATATGTGAACTCAATTGAACATTTCGCAGAGAGAATTGGCTAATGTATTAAAGGTGTCTATAGAACTCCATTTCTATTGCAGTAGCCCCAAGGATCTCACTTATTCAGCTAAATGGAAAAAAGCTTTCATGTCATATTGCTGATGCTGTGCTTGTGTGGTTTATTATAACTGTGATCTCTTCCCTATTTTCTTCTTGTTTTTGTTCCAGCAGGATGGGATCCCTGAGAGCTTAAGGATAAAGGGTAAGTTTCCATTTGTTCATTCTTTCAACTGTTCTTTCCCTTCCTTTCCAATAACATGCAATGTTACCAACCAGTATTGTACATCATGAAGGTTAGGTTTAAGATTGTTCTCACGGGGAGGCCACAGCATGGCTGAACCATATCTTTGTTGTGATCTTTTTGACTACCTGTGATATTTTTAATGGAAAGCACCAGAAAACACCAGATACAGAGAGTACTTTTAACAAAACTTCACACTAGGAAAGCCATTACCAAACCTAACACTCTATCATCTCCTCTTTCAACTAGTTTGTTCAGACAAGGAGATCTCACTTGATAATCATGTATTTACACAGTCAACCAAGCATGTTCTGATGCTGTGGCTAGTGTTTTAGATGTTTTTCCTTTTACCAGCTACTTTTAAAAACTGTGAATGGAAAAAAACAAAAAGCATGCCCGTCAACTCCCATGTGGACAAAGTGTAGATTGTAGAGAGACACATTGTTTCATGGCAGATGTAATGTGTGAATCATGACCAAACTAGTAAAGACAAAATATACAGTAACTGGGGTTCATGCCACCCCGCACCTTAACATCAATATCATATTATAGGAGAATCCTCAATTATGCATTGACCAAGAGCTGTGTGTGCATGTGTGTACAGTATATGTGTGTGTGAAAAATAGTATTAGGAAATGTATCTTCAACTTCATGGTGGGTAATGATCCACAGGGGTTTGAAACAAGCCAGAGAAAGAGCATGGGGAAGAGAACTGACTTCAACAATGATTTTTACATGAAGCTTCAAAGAATATACTATATATCCACCATCTGTTGTTCAAGTAGGTTTCATATTTCACTGTTCATATTTGATACAACGTTGTTGAAAGAGGTATGTTTTAGTTTAAAGCTAGAAATATAGATCTGAATATGTTTTAGAGCATCATGTGAAAGCTGTATCAGCATCAGTAGGGGTTGGTAGTTACTGTGGTACTGTGATTTCATATCATTTCTACAGCTGGTTTGATTAAGTTTTGAGGCAAGATGTCTTTAAATTCTCATAGTGTGTTCAATGCATAAAAAAACCAAAAGAAACATATCTCCCTACCACAAGCTGTGTGAAAAGTTAAAAGTAGAGTTTGCAGTTTTGGATGGTTCATTTTCCTTTAGTGCCAAAGAGAGATGGATGAACTCTCAACTCTAACAAAAACATTTCGTACCGTTAGGATTCAGCCACTTAAAAATGTTTCAGAGCCTAATCTTTAACCGTAACTTCATAAAATTCAGTCAGGGCACTTCTATGTATTAACCATTTATTGCAACAATGATATGCAGTTGAGTTTGGTGGTGGGCCTCTTTTCCTGTGATACTCCAAAAACAAATCTGTGGTCATGTGACCCAGGTTGTCTCTAAGCTTACACAAGACCAAGGGTTGAGCCCGAAATACACAACAATTAATGAACTGTAAACTTATATCAACATGTACAGACATTATGAATTCACAGAAGTCCTAAATGCTAATACAGGAGGAGGCTGCAGAGCTTAAGAGAGAGCATTACTAGGAAGTAAGCAGTGTATGAATCAACTTCTCACTGAACTATTGTAATGCTTCTTTATGTAGGTCAAAATGCTTTTTAGACTGAATGAGCATTATTCTGCTAAAATTACATATTCCAAACTAAAGACTAAAACATTTTTACTGTAAGGGGGAATCTGCATTAGGGCTGCAACTAACAATTATTTTTATAGTTGATTTATCTGCCAATTATTTTCTTGAATAATTGAATGTATGTCAGAAAAAAAGAAGTGAAAATTACTATTTCTCAGAGACCAATTTGGCATATTTAAATGTCTTTTGTTCAGCCAACAGTCTAAAAGTCAAAGAAATACAGTTTACTATCATAAGAAAATATCTAAGAAAATCAGCAAATATTCCCATTTAAGGACTAAATATTTTGCTTAAGAATTTAGTTTTGCTTAATTTATATTTTCTCTGGATTAATCAGCCTCAGTTCACTTCTTATCCACATCAACTTTTAAATGGAGTAAATATCTCCACTCCCACTAGTGCTAAAACAATCAATGGTTTGATTGAGAGAAGTCATTTTTCAGCAAAATTATAGTCACTGGTTCCAGCCTCTTAAATGTGAGCATTTCCTGCTTTTCTTTTTCTTTTCTAACAGTTTGTTGTCCTTTTTATAAACGCTCAATCAATGAATTAAACAAAGTAAATGATAAAGTCACCTATGATGAAGATAAACATTAGTTCCATCTGCAGTTGACACCATTGTCTCCAACCAGCTTCATCTACCATTGCGGTATAGGGCAGTGTCGATGCATTAATGCGCCATGGTCCTCTTGCTGTTTGACAGATGCATCTCATCTGTCAACCTGTCACCTTTCTAATGTCTTCTGTGTCTCCTCTAAACAAGAGTCAATGTCAGGCAAAAGGTGGTCCTGCTGCACAACATGTCTGCCACTAAGTGTTTGAAAGGGCCGCTAAATGGACGTCTCCCCATTTTTCTTCACCAGGGAAGGTCGAAGCAGTAATTGTAGAGGGTGCATTACCATAAAGGGCGGCCCCAGCTGTCTGCTGTGATTCACTTTAATGCGCCATGCTCTGTAAGCCGAGAGGGGAGATCTCACTTTGGCCAGTTTTCAGCAAACTCATTTCCGGCCCCGATAACGAGTAGGCAAGCAAACTGTAGAGAAAATCATAAATAATTCAAGCATCACTTCTTACATTGGAGGCTTCTCATTATTACACAACTGAGGTCAATTTAGCATTAAAACTTCAGTTTTACAAGCTACGTCACCACCTACATTTTAAAGGGATATCTAGCAAGTGCAAATGAGAGGAGACACATGAGCAGCTCTACAGCAATTCAGTTCATATTTACAAAAAAGTGCAAACTAATTCCTGGCGGAGAATAGGCAGGGATTTAGTACGTTTTTTTTTATTTTTTAGTCTGTTAGTCTGTAGTGAATTTCCTCTCAGGCGTGATCTATATTCATACATACTTAATAACGTGTTCAATTGTCTGAGACTGTTCCATTTCCATCCCTGTGATAGGCTGGAGACCTGTCCAGGGTTTACCTCACCCAATCTTTCACTTACTATGTGCCGCAACCCTGAACGAGATGAGCAGTTTAGAAAATGGATGGATAGATATTATATTCCTACATTTACTGTGGATGAGAAAACAAAAAAATAATAATTATAAACAGAGGGAATGCAGCACCCTATAAACTTTAACTGAATGTCACCACAGAAGAGACAAAGAGACAAATGCCAGCTGTTTTCCAGGATGTTCTGTAATTGGAGTCCCAGTACGAGCGTGTGACACACAGCACTAACAGAGCTTGTTATTCAGGCTGCAGCAAGACCTTGGGGTGCTGGTGAAATGCAATTTTATGGAATAAATAGACTGAAATACCTGATGGAACCTTTGGAAATAATCTTACCATCCTCATTACATATAAAAACATTATTACTGCTGTTTACAGACTATGTTCATTGTTGTAAACCACCAATTTAAAAAAAATGGTGAGTTTGTTTATGTTTTGCTTAAAACACGATAAAAAAAATATGTTCAGAGTTCAAGAACAGTATTTTAAAATATGTTTCTTGTAATTACACTTTCTGAATATTTGTAAATACAGTCAATATCTAAAAATTATTCTAACCTGAAATCTGTAATGTTTTTTTACAGTTAACATAATTATATCCATCTGTACAAGTATGGTTGTGTGTGGTGAAACACTAGAAATGGCACATTTGCTGTACCTGGAAAGAGACGTTGATCAGGTTTGTCAGGTCACACCTGCCCAGTTGACGGTGCCAACAACCGTATTACCTCATCACTTCAGTAAATAATGCATTTATGTTCACATTACCTGGTTGGTCAATGATGTTTTCACTGCATACTAACAACAATGAGGGGAAACACAAATGTGACACTTGATCCTCCAAGATCTTTGCTTTAGTCTGAATTTGCAGAATGCAACTTTAACAGGATTATCACTCACTGGAGATGACAAAAGATAAAATTGATATTTTAAAATAGAATTCCAATTATATTTCATTAACATCCCTAGTAGGATAGATTCAGTTTTTCTAAGCCAACGTGAAGAGGAGGAACGATCACAGCAAGCAAAACCCATTTCAACGACTTGACAAACAGCTTTTTAGCATCTTTTGTTCAAGAGGTTCAGTTTGTTGTTTGACTTTGTTGGTTCTGAGAGTAAAATAGTCAAAAGTTTTCCTATGTGTTAGTCTTTCGTACAAGATATTTCAATCAATTTAAGTTGACTGAAACCATTTCAAAACAAGATGGATAGTTACCATGTTTTTAACTGTTTGAAGTCCATGATAAAAAGCCAGATTCTTCCTTTCTGATCTATTTTTTCTTTTTGAAAACCCTCTAGAGATGTGTTTACATGTTATTGTATTTGAGCTTGCATAACACATTTGCATACTTAAAAAAAAAAAAAAGAATCAAGATCTAATGTGTACCACGACATTGAAATGTTGCCTGTGGTGACAATTTCACATCTCATCAAAAAAAGTTCTTACTGCTTGTTATCATGTTTTTGTTGATATTTTTAACATGCCTATAATGCTAATATAGTGCTTAATCAGAATTCTAATAACTGGAGGACATGTGTTGTTTAGGTTTGTTGGGTAACCTTGTGACCTGCAGACTTCTTCATGCATGTAAATACGGCCAATGAAGTAAGATTTCCCCACAGATAGACTGCAATATCACCCTTAAATAACAAGTTGAACAACCTAGACTATTCCCATTAGTATGGTATAGCCTTTCAGGTTTGAACTCGCACAAGAGCAAACATCTTGTTTTGTTGCCTGGCACCAGTGTTTATGTTTCCCTAATCTTTGTCGTCTCCCATTCTTTCATATACTGACATAATATATTAATTTGTATGCATAGCAGCTGCCTTAGCCCCACCAGACCCAAGCGCATAGCAGAAGTACATTTGAATAATTCAGAGGGTGCAAACACCAAGCTCTAAACTGTATATTAATTCTAAAATTACACACCACCCCCTGGGCCTGGGTTACACTTTTAATAACTCGTCACATCTGTACAGAGAAATGGTGAACGCTGCGGCGCACTGCACTTTTCTCAGATTTATTGGGGACTACCTGTTGTTCCATCTAGACTCTAAATGTTTTTCCACAATTTAATTTGTAATAGCTTTCATACAGAAAGTCTTAATCAAGTTACTGTAGAATCACGGTGTGTGTAGTCTTTTTATGGGCATGGAGAGAAGTAGTTTTTAATGAGAGGCTGTGGGACTGCACCGCACCATCTGCTTATGAGCACCACTGACAGGCTTAGATGAGTTGCCTATAGTTCAAAATAAAGGCCTATAGGATTTTCCTTTTGAATTCCCACTGGACTTTCAAGCTAGCTTTACAGGCCATTTATGCTCATTGACCCACTAAGCCATAAGAAGACAGTTATGTTTGACCTAAATACTGTACGGTACAATTCTGTCACTTTCTCAGGGGAGAAAGCCGGCTATACCTTTCATGGTCACACTACATTTGAAAGAGCATTAGGCTGCATTTGCTTGGCAGGTCTTCATGCTCAGTTTTAAATTCCTGCTCATATCTATTTATTTCTGGATGAGTGTCCAAATCCTTGGCTACAGCTAGTAAGTCATCTGATAACAACATGACCTGACATCGGTGTCAAAAACACACCCACCGAAAGATTAATAATGAAAAAAATTACATTTGGTTGTCCATCCATCCTTCCCCAATTCTCTACCTAAGCTAATCATTCACTGAGTATGAAAAACACCCCTGCAATATGGTGTTATTCTCTCTGAAGGATGCTGTTTTTTTTTCCCAAAATAGCAATGACTACAGTAGCAGATGATAAAGCAGCTATTCTGATGCATATGGATTATATGTTTTACATGAGTTTACAACAGTTGGCTACTTTTTACATTTTCTTTCCAAAAAATGGTGCACTGCTGCAATGATGAAGAGATGTTGTCGGTTTGACTACAGAGTAAGCCCGAAATGTCAAATGATCCACAGCGCTCGGCGTTGTAACTATAAAAAGGAAGATGTCACAGGAAGCTTAAAAACACAAGCTGCTGCACAAGTGTTTTCAGTGCAGCCTCTGAAAGGTCGGTTTACCCATATTACAGAAAAAAGAAGCAAATAAAACCAAAGCCATCTGTAAAGCTATACCACAAGTGAAATGTGAGAAAATACATTGTTGTAATCTGGCTTTAATGCACTTCTTCTTATGTTGCTTGCTACAACGCTGTCTTTGCACACCTGATACAATTAAGAACTAAAAACTTCTCTCACAGTGGATATTTTGACTTGTCAAGCACAGTTGTAACTAGTAACATTAATAATTCTCCTATTTAACTTAGTTTTGCCAATGCAAGGACCCTAGTGTTGTGCATGCTGGTTCATAGTTTGGCTTACTTGCACATCTTAAATGGAATGAAACCATCAATAATATTATTAGATACACATCAGTGTTTTCTGCTATGACAAGTCAAAAATATACATGTTAGATCAATTAACATCCCCAATTTCATACTATCAGGCTCTGTGCTTTCTCACAGGAAAAGCTGAAAAGTACACTCCAAGTCCTGTCAGCGTGTATTCAAATGTACTTGATTTTTTTAATAGTGTGATAAAGTCCACAGTAGTTTTTTATCCTACCTGCTCGTTAACTGCACTCACCTGGTGTCCCAGGTGTAAGTCAGCTCCTAATTAAACCAGCAGGACAAGTTTCCTTTGAACCATAATTTGAGCTACTCAAATGTTTCCTGCCTGTGTAAAGGCTTCTAATGAGCTATTTCTGTGAGAAAGTATTGTTCAAATAGTGTTTCTTTAAATGTCGGTTCATGCTCTGCTACTCTTACCCCTCGATACACATTTTAAACACCAAGTTAGCTGTTTGACTGCTTTTTCTCTCCAGTTTAAAGTCAAAACCTTTTTTTCACATTTCAGCAATGCAAGAGAGCATCTACTCAAGTAGTTTGTAACTGCTCCACTGAAAATTAATGGAAGACTAATTTTGTGGACTTGTGCAGTATTTGATTTCTTTAAAACCAAATAGGCCTCACACTCCAGTCCTGTTATCATTTCTGATGGAAGAAATTAGTTGTTACCTCCAGAAAAAACACTGGTGCAGTCCAGTTACTCTTACTATCATTTTCATTTGATTCAACAGATTTTTTTCCCCACAGATTTTGAATCCTGATTACATAACAGGTTCAAATCATAGTCCTTAATGCTCTGAAACACTGAATGATTGGCTGTCCAAGGCCATAAGAATAACATTTATGAGTCATACCGCAATATACTGTTATGGCATACAATTTCTTTTTAGGTCTTTGAACTTGAAAGGATGTTAAACTGCTTACTTAAAAATAATAACACACAGAATGTTAAAAAAAGAGAGTGACAGGTGTCATAGAGATCATCAGTACTGCCTAAGCAGCATAACGTGCTGCACATTTAGCAAGATCAACAATATTACCATTAACGCTGATCTTAGCGTAGAAATGACTCCCAGGATGTTGATATCCATAATTTTTGTCAAACCATATCCTGAATATGTAAAATTAAATGGAGTGAGGCAAATCTAATTGAGATTCATCAATAATTCTTAGTGATCTGCATGAACCCGTGATACTTACAGTGGATAATGATGAAGGCTTGGCAATAGCAGTGCTTTTTTTCCAACTGAAGGTCAACACAGTAATCACAGGAAGGAACATTATCATAAAGGACAGTCCTTGCTCTCAGCCAAGATGAACTTTAATGTACCTAACATGAAATAACTCCATAAGAGTTCTATTTTATATAATGTCCAAGATGAATGCAACTTCTTATGTTTTGCAGCTTCTTATTCAAGTCTTTCTTTAACTCTTCCCAAGCTTGACATTAATCACATCACAGCAGTGACTACAGACTTAATATCAAAAACAGCATTGGGGGTAAATTTAAGAAACATGAATAAGCATTATGAATTTGAATGGCTAAGGTCTTGGTGTCTCTAACACACTGAGATTCCAGATTGTCTTTCAAAGCTCCTTTTTTCTGCACTGTTAATATCACTGTATGCATGTAGAGCGATATTAAAAAGTGGATTTGACTGACAGTACACTCTTGTCTTATTGTACGGTGTTGTTCTCAGTGGGGGTTTAGCTTATTGCTACAATTTTGGGGGGGGCAGCTGCGATTTTTTTTTTTCTTCTGTTCTTTGTTGAGCTGAAATCTTAGATGGTCTTTTATGTGTTTCATCATTAAAAAAACTCTTTCGCTGTGGTTTTTTTGTTAGACAGGAGCAGTATGTGCTTTAATCTCTTCACTATTCAGTTCATGTCCTATTTTTTGGTGACACTAGATTTTTTTCTACACTTTGAAAAAGGCCCCTTTTGAGTGTAAACAATATAACCCTGAAAAGTCTATATAACAAAAGCCATCATCCTTCTCTTAAGCCTTTCGACCTGGGGCAGACACAGACAAGCATGAGAGTTTCAAAAATACAAAATAAAACATCCATTCATTTTCTGTGTACTTCTCCTAGAAGTATTTGTTTACTTGTTATCATTTTCAAATCTCACACACTGAGATGTCACATTGAACCAGTAGGGAGCTCTTAAAAGACCAGTGTGTAGGATTTAGTGGCATCTAGAGGTGAGGTTACAGATTGCAACCAAATGAATACACCTCCCCTCCCCCTCCCCTTCCAAGAATGTAGGAGAACCTACAGAGGCCGTGAAAACTCGGCCTTCTCTACAGCCAGTGTTTGGTTTGTCCATTCTGGGCTACTGTAGAAACATGGTGGTGCAACATGGCGGCCTCCTTGGAAGAGGACCTGCTCTTTATATAGACATAAAGAGCTCATTCTAAGGTAAAGAAAACACAGCAATTCTTATTTTCAGGTGTTTATACACTAATTAAAACATATTTCTGAGTATTATATTCCATTTCTGCCAAGTCCGTTCCGCTAGATGCCACTAAAACTTACACAATGGTCCTTTAATGTTCTGACCGACAGAGCACTTAGCATTGAATGTTGCAATTACTTTGAGTGGTCAGATGAAACTTTGAACTAAACCTATTATAGAATGAGCTTTTGCTTTGATTTCCTATGAGTAAGGTATTCAACTATCATTCAGCCTCTCTTCACAGTACCTACAATATCTGTCTATTCCTTTAACAAGTGTGATCCTTATTCTAGTCCTAAACTCCACATCCTCGCTGTAAACTTGAACCAATGCTTACCCTAACTTAATCTGTGGAAAAAAGAAAACTTGAGGCTATGCATACCCAACAGAGTAGCTTCTGTCTCTTATTTTTAAACTATATTTAACTAAAAACCAAAGGCTTCAAGTCTCCTAAACCTCGATACTAACCAAAAGATAACCATGTATTTATCTATTCTTTAAAGTCTTTTCTCTTTGTAGGAGATTCCTCATTTTTGTTTTCTAACATTTGGTCCTTAGATATAGATAAATGACACATTCACACAATCATCTTAAAACCATTACAGCACAGAAAGCAAACTCCGAAATATCAGTTATGGAAAGACAAACTACACACCTTTCTGCTATCTGCCAACCAACCAGACAGCTCCCTGTAATGTGAAGTAGTAATGGGAGTACCGTGGGGTGCTCACAATTAGTCGGCAATCTCTGATAAATGGGGTTGTTGGTGGAAACGTTCTCAGTGCTGCATCCTGATGTGGACAGAATGAGAGAGGAGCCAGGCTCACGTTCAGTCATTAGGCGAGGGAATGAAATGGGACGGAAAGTTGCCAAGTGGCTGCCAGGTGCTCTCATATTCACTCTCTCACACATGCACTCAGCCAGTGCCCAACAAACACACACATACTTTAATAAGGTGGAAATAACACATTTCTTTTGGTCTTGTTACTGCAGCTGAATATATTTTTGTATTCTTTTTTTTTTTTTTGTAATGATAGCAGAAGTAATACACGGGATGCATTTTACCTCACATCCATTACAGGGTGCATTATGTAAGGTCTAGGTAGGCATTGCACATTGAAAAAATGTAAATAGTGTAACATATGCTGAGGCACATGTAAGTGCTGAGTTCACTATACTTAAAACGTGAAAGGAGTAAGTTACAGGTATAGTAACTCAGTAAGCAGGTGCGCATTAGAGTGACTATGCAGTGTAGATCTTATTCCATTAGCTAATGTATCAGCCACATTTTGCCTTCTCAAGCTTCAAAGTAATAAGAAATAACATCTAGCGCAGCAACTGGGTGTACAGAATTATTGAATCAAAAATGGAAATTGTATTTTTCATACTAAGAATGGAATGGGTAGACAGATAGACTTTATTTTAACGTCAAATAGATTATGAAATCTAAGGTTCAGCTTTCAATATTTGTAAGTAACTGAAGTTAGAAATAACTAAAAGTCAAAGATTTAATTAAGACATGTTATCACATTACATCGGCTGGGAAGGCAGAAACACTATAAGTCTGAGTGGAGGCCTAATGCCCTTCACAGCCTTGCAGCATACTGGAGGTGTTGATGTAGAACTATTAAGTTGGTTAGTTTAAAATATTGATATGATATGAATAAACTGGTTGATTCCAACTCCTAAAATTGACATGACAAAATCAGCTGATGGTTTGACCAGAGAATACTCACCACTCTGTTTGTGTTATTGAATTGCAAAAACACAGTCCACAGTTTGTAGTGTTGGTACATATTGAAATTTCTTTCACTAAAAAACATTCTTTGGCCTAGAGCAGACACTAGCTTGTGTAAGCACATTAGCCAGACAACAGCCATACATTTTCATGTTGCCTGTTTGTCATGTTACTTACAGAATCAACATTAATCATTGAAAGTGACAGTTAGTGTCGGCTAAAAATGAGAAGCCTGCTAATGTTACAGAAATGTTTTCTACGATCTTTGCTAATATAAAAGAGCAAGGAGAGATAAAAAAGTTTTAACTGGTTATTTGCCAAGCAGGACACAACCCTAACCAGTGCCTTTCAAAATGACCCATATGACTTGTTTCCTGTAAAGTTTAGGCAACAAAAAATATATGTTAGACAAAGTAATCTTAACTCAGCTGTATCATGTTGTTAAGATTTCAAATGGCGATGTATGTTCATTGTCCCCTATAAATAAATAAACAAATAAATTTAATAAATCTTCATCAGCAAATTCAAGTTGGCTCAGTTGTCATGGAGTTGTCTTTGTTGTCATCACATGACCCACAATTAATGCTAGGGAAAGATCATGTTCATGAAAAAGAAAGCAACACTGACTAACATTGCAGGTAAGAGGCAGAATGTAATTTATTTTTTTGATTTGATAATTCTGTCTGTCTTCTTGCTCTAAATGCTATTCAGGTGTATTACTAATTTGCTTCAGCTTGGTTGTTGTGTTGCTGTGTTGCTATTTTCTCTGTCTTGTTGGTAACTTGTTAATTTAATTCAGTCAGGTGATTACCTCTTTTGTAGACCAAACTAGAAGTTATCTTTGATTTTGGTGGAAAGAAAACTGAACAATAATCTTTGTAGTATATAGGGATGTGCAGGGGGCCCAGTATTTGTATCTGTATTTGTTGAGGCAGCAAAATTATTTGTATTTGTATTTGAAAAAAGTGGAAAGAGGCTTAAAAATCCAGTTTTTGTTTTTATTACACTTTTGATTTTAGAAAATTAAGGTGTTGCAATAAGTGTTCATGAATAAACTGCCTTACGAAGGAGGTCCCCACACTGGGTCTTGAACTGGAGTCTCCCAGATCATAGATGACTGCACTGACTACTGAGCTAAAACTCATCGCCTCATTGCAGACAGACCTCTATCTATTTATACACCCATAACACAGAGACAGCACACTGTGCAATATGTAGGGAAGAACTTCAAAGAAGATTATTGCTTTGCACTTTACATTTATTGCCTATTTTTTACAACCTTATGGAGGGAGAACAACAGGTTATAGAGAGTCCCTTGGGAGCACTTTGCTTATGCCTGTAGCTCAGCTTTATCTCTGGCGAGCACCCCCAACTCCGGGAATGATGTCCAAATTAGGAAATGTGCATCATGTAGCAGGTGGATGTGACTCTCCTTGTTGAGACCTGCTGAACTGAGATAGCGATGTAACTGACCTGCGCGCTGGTATTTGACATGTTTTTTTTTCTTCCCGAAAACAAATAATTTTTAAAATATTTGAATGAATGAAACAAATATTCATAAAAAACCTCACTATTTGTGCTTCGCAGAATGATGTATTTGTATTTGGGCACACCTCTAGTAGTATAAAGTACATATGCACACATCTTGATCTACAGGATAATCTCCACAAGTTAACATGTTTCACTGTACAGTATTTGAACCACAAAAGCAATTAGTATAAATAGAAATAAATCATTATACAGCATCAGAATCCACCCTTGAGAGATTAATGAGTGTAATTTATGTCCTAGAGTCAAGTGAAAACAAAGATTTGATGTTTTTATTTGAAACAATGTTTTTTGACATCTACAGTGAAGAGCCTTTTTTTCTGTGACTCAATGTCAAAGAAGCCTTATTAATCCGCTATGATTGTTAAGTTAAAATAATGAACTATTAAGTCCATAGTGGTTTTTCTGAGTTTTTCGTAGGCATTGGCGAGGACAGCCATAATTTGGGTATTAATATCATGCTGAACCACTGACAAGCTGGCACCATCATGCAGTTTATTCCTATAGTTTTAATTTGTATTTACAGTATACCCTTTGTATTCTGCAAAGTGGTTTGTGATGAATGTGTCAGACAGCAATTTATGTATAAATTGGACGGGACTTGAGTTGGGTGCTCTGTAAGATTTTGCAACCACCACAGTCTATTCATGTGCTGTCAGTTGTGTTTGTAATGGAGCTACAAGATGGATGTTCAGTAGTCAACACCCCCTATCCCGTATATTTCTCCTTTACCTGTACTGAAAATGTTCCTGTCTTGTTTAAAAATTTAATACACTCAAAAGTGGATATACATAAAGTGCGTTTGGTTGACAGCTCATAGTGCTGAAGGTGTCTCGACAAAGATGGTACTTTAGTACACATGCTTTGGTCTGCTATACATATCATTGTGAAAAAAATTATCAGCATAGATATCCCTTTCTCCCTCAGTCTGTTCATTTTGGGTGACCCCTCTGTATTAAGTAGCTTGACTCCACTACCCACTGATTGGATCCAGACTGCTCTTATGTTAGGACGGAAACTTCTGGTCAAAGAATGGAAAGCCTCATCTGCACCAGTACCATCTTTGTGGCACACTTCTCTTGGTCAGCTGGCCTCCCTAGAACAATTATCATATAGGCTACTTGGTAAGGTGGAGGGGTATCACTCAAAATGGGGGCAGTATCACTCTTGTGTATATTGAGGATTTAATGGTGTTTCCAGCTCATAAAAATATCAGTAAACTATCATATAAAATGTGAATAACAGAGTGATACATTTTGTTAGAATACCAGTTAACAAGCCATGCTGTAAACTTATATGCTTTCTGCGCATCACTGTCAGACACCTTTCCATTGTGCATGATAATTTAAGGCACACTGAAATGTTTTACTGCTGCTCCTGTCAGCACAAACTGTAGTGCCTTTGACCCTTACACTTTTTACTCTAGCCGCTTTTACTGATCAAGAAAAAATTGCATTTTTGCTGTTCAGTCATCCCATATAACAGTTAAGTGTCTAAAATGTGAATGCACACGTTCAACACTTTCTCTTCACTGGGAGTGTTATATATTTTATAGTTGGAAAAGTAGAGATGCAGAGTAAGGCTGGCAAGGTTTCAGAACAGCAGGTTGCAGAGCTCAGCTTTCAAAGGGATGGACCTTCCTTTTATTAGTGATACCAAGGATTTGTCCTCTGTTAAAGTATATTCAGACTAGATTTGATTTCATTAAAGTCACCGTGAAACAGAAGTTAGTGTCTTTAGCTTCTGTACTGTGACACATTTCCCATTGAATCAGAATATGTGGATGGTGTACAATTAAATCATTTAAATTAATCAGTCAACTCAAATCTCTCAGATTTGATTGGGCCGCTAAAAGGTGGGCTAGGTTAAGCAAATTCAATGTGATATGGAGCAGCAGAGGACTGTTGGCCTCCACACACACCTCCATCAGCCATGTTGTTAGATAAGGAGGAGGAGGATGTGGGAGATGAATAAATTAGACCCAAATTAGACATTCTTGTGGATAAGACGAACAAAGTTTTTGCCCTCTGATATCTGATATCCCCTTAAGGTATTGCTCTGCTTGCTACTACCACTATGACTATTACACCCATGCAGTCAAATTTGGATTTATATAATGGGTGTGGATAGCTAGTCACCAAAAATCACATTTGGTTGGATACATTTTTGTACACGCCACTGAGTTCAAAGTGAGTCATCAAACTTTTTACAGGAGGAGAGAAGAAAAAGGATTTTGATATAGTAAGTATGAATAAATAAATATTAAGTACTTATTTGGCATATAACAAGAGATAACAGAACAATGAATACAAACAAAACTAAAATGGCAAAAGAAAAAACATTGCAACACAAATTACAAGCAAAACAATATCCAGTTCAAGCATGCCACAACTTTCAAGTTCAAAATAATTTCATATGTTTTTCTGTAGTCACATGTTGAGTTGTGATTGACTAAAAAGAAAGTGTGAACACCCCCACCTTCACTTCACTGGTGCTTTGCATTTCAGAGGAAGGACTATGGAGCAGACTCATTGAGGTGGAAGGGAAGTCATCAATGTTTTAAACATAGTGCGTTACTAGGCTCCAAAGGGTTGAAAAAGCTCTTATGCCTCAAATAGCTTCTCATAAAATGTTCATGAGTTGTTTATGCCACCAGGAGTAAAAGTGTTGTCACAGTGCTGCAATTATCATACAGTGAGGAAGTAGAGGAAGTGCATTTCAGTAGGTGATAACACAACACCTCTGTATGATGGATACCAGTCTTTCAGCCAGTCTAACCTTGGGGGCGAAAATAGAATGAGTCTTTGACTTGATATGTGAAAAGTCGAAGATAACAGCTACAACTTGCTTGCCTTTCTGACACTTATTATCACTAGACAACAATTTTTAAGCAGATGAGGAGCTTTGCCAAGAATACTCTTCTTCCTACGTTTCCATGTCTCAAAACAGAGAAACTTTCGAAATTGACACTGAAGTGTGAAAAACAGCGATAATTATGTGCATTTACACTTCTATACATGGAAAACACTTAATCTTAGTTTATTTTCCATTAGACACAGGAACTATATAGTTTCAAACGTGGCAGTAGCTATTTGAGTAAACTCCCAACCTTCCTCACAAAGTAAAATGTGGAAGTCAGAGAAATTGCTTCAAGCTTAATATTTTTGGTTGAGTGCATCCTTTGGCAGAGCAGTTTTTTTTGGGCACAGCTTTGCATTGATACCCCAAGGATAATTACACAGAGTCAAACAAAACAGAATGAATTATTTGTCATTTTTAAATAAATTAAAGGGAGAAAGGGACAGTTAACAAACTACAGCAATGGTTCCCAAACTTTTTTAGACCACAACGCGCCTTCAAAGGAAATTTTCTGTCATGGCATAGATAAATAATTTTGCTAAAAATAAACAATGAATACAATTAAAAAAGTTAATATGTTATATGTATTTCTTTCATTTTCTAAAATGAGCTTATATTGAAGATGTAGCCGAAAAGGAAAAACAAACAAATAAAACCCAAAAAAGGCTACAGGAAAAAAAGCTGCTGCTGTTGAATGAGAGAACAACCTGCAGGTCTGTAAAACCACAGTGAATGCACATGGACATTGATGGATATCTGTCTTCCAAAAAACATCCAAAACCTGTTTGTTAAGCCATTAGCTGAGTATCTTTGTCTCTGTGTCGAGAGCTGAGATGTTTGAGCATTTCTTTGCGCTCTGTTTACCGTCTACAGTCTAACCACTGCTCTACAGTATGTCCTATAGAAAGAGTTTTAAGTTATGAACTGAAATTTTCTGTATTTTTATGACAGGCCGTTTATAGTAGAATATCCACTTATTTAAAAAAGCTGTCCTATGGTCACAGGTTTGTCAAAATGTCCCTAAGAAAAACTGAACCACTATTTGTTCACCTATTGCAAGTATAAGCACCTAAAATATAAAATACAATCCATAAGACTGTGCATGCCTATAAATCTAGCTGACTGAAAATGAATCATACTTTGGGCTATTAAACTTGTTCCTCCATAAAAGATAATTCATTGTCACCAAATTGGTGACATACAGGAGCTCACTGTTCATGAGACACTTATGATGGTCAGATGTAAGCACAGTCCACCTGCTAGGCATTTCTGTCTGTCACACCTCCAATGATGCCATGGTGCTGACTGCAGGGCCATCAGCCAGGAGCCACCCTTCACTGATGTTTGCTCCTTTAATCTCAGAACATCTCAAGATGGTGGAGCAGTGGCAGGGATGTCTCCCTACTGCCCCTTGCAGCCAGCCCTAGGATCCTTTCTTTGCCTAAGCGTTGTCCTTCCTCCAGAGCCAGACCCAGAGGCTCCCTTGTTCTGCCTCCTCCACCAAGTCTTTGAGAGCCTTCCTCAGCTCAGAGCCTGTTATCCCAAGAGACTTCAGGAACTGCTGGGTGGATGTTCCAGTGTGGCCTCTGCAACCAACGTCTACTAGATAGGTGAACACCCTCCACCCTGCTTGTGAGCATTCAGCTGCCTGCTCTGTGTACTTACCTTCTCTCTCTCAAAGGCAGCCTCTATTCTCTCTTCCTGTGGAATAGTCAATTCAGCTATAATGACTGTCCTAGTAGAGGTGGACTGGAGCATGATATCTGGCTGTACTGTCTGCATCACATTCCACTTGTATCCTGTATGAACTTTGGCCTTTATGTTTTGGAAAGACAGGTCAGGTGAGTCGCTCAGCTTGAACACAAGCCTCACCTTCTTCTGTTTGTAGCCCAAGCTAATAGATTTCAATGGAAGTTTCAGAGTGTTTCTCCCAAACAGTGCTGTGTTGGAAAGACATCGAGAAAGGCCCAGCCATTTATGGATGTAGCTGTTTGCTTTTGAGTGCATCTTCAGCGTTGTTGTTGAGATGATGTCACACAACTTCAGGGGTGAAATCAGATGTTGGTTTAAGGTGAACTGGTAACACCAGACCTTGAATTTCCCTGGTAGGAAGCTTTGGTCAATCTTGCTCATATGGAAGTTGAAAGTGAAAGTGATGAGCTGGTAGGGAACAGACTCGTAGGCATTTGTTCCAACCAGATTACATGGAGATCTGATTTGTTGCAGTTGGCTGTCTGGATTTGTTCCCAAATCATGGCCAAGTGCTCCACGCACCCAGGATTTCCTGGAATGCCCGCCTTCTGACAATTGGTATCAATGTAGTTGTTTGCCAGGAGGTAGCTGGTCGTGCACTTTGACACCACCAAAAAGAATATCCTCCCTTCCACATTTAGCATGGCGATGCCTCTGAATTGACTGATGTTGTGGGAGACTTTCTCCTTTGGGATGAAGGTTGTGACAGTTCAGTTTAATGCTGATGGGATGGACTGGGTTTTCCAGGCAACACCCATCAGCTTCCACAAAAGCTTCCTGAGGCAGTTGTATACCCTATAGGGTACACCGTTTGGTCTGGGTGCTGATGCAGCTCTCACTCTACCACCTGTTTGACTTCAGACCATTTGGGGGGAGTGGTATCAAACAGGGAGGAGGGCTCTGGTGGGTGAGGTACATGCCCTGCTGATCCGAGGGACCTTTCCCTTTGGCTGTCACTGAGCTGGTCTTTGATGTATTCCTCCAGCTTCTACTTGGTGGTCTGCAGTGTCTCCAAATCTCTCTTTGCCTTCCTTGTAGATGATGTGACTGAAGATGTTCAGTTTGGAGGTTGTGCTCCCTCTTAGTGTGTTCTGGAGGGTGATGTGCAACCTCTGGTTGAGGCGTCTCCATGCATCCTTGTGGCTTTTGGCCACTTGGCTTTGGATTTTCTGGCGTTCCTCTGGTGTGTTTCTGCTTGGTATTTCATTCATTCCAGGCTGTTTCGTTCTTGTTCTGCTTGTAGTTGATTTAGGGAGTCCATGTAGCAGCTGCTTTAAGCACATGTTGAATAGGTAACTAGCCCCTTCACGCCTGGTGCGGCCTTTCTTGCTGCCAGCCAGTCCTCAGGGAGAAAACTCTGGGTAATGGCAAATTCAATGATGTCAGACCTTTATCCATAAATACATTATTTTTTCCCTTTACTTTTTGCATGACAACCGGTTGGCTAAAAATACTCTTACCTGCTGCTGCTACTGTAGATTCTTGTATGTTCCAGTATCTGCTGCTCTCCACCAAGCCTTTTGTACTTGCTCAACATCTGCCAAGACTTTCATAGAACTTAATTGAGCAAAGTGTCAGCTGGTGTTAGAGAATGTGACATTGTTTATGTGCCATGTAAAGTTTTAGTATTGTTTTAGTAGTTGTTTATTCAGATTTGCATCCCCTTGTTCTTGTTCATGGGCCTAGTGGGCCAGTTTAACTCAGTGCACCGAGTGAGCTTAGAGCCTCTGACTGTTGTTTACCACACTCTGCTCTCTCCCTCAGGACCCTGAGCTGCTGTAATGGAAAACATCAGATGGGTACAAGACGGAAACTCTTAGTTTAGGAAGAGAAGAAAAAAGCATGCCAGAAATAGGAAATGCAGTATAGACTGTTGAAAAAGAGTTGCATGTCCAAGAGTGAATGTGCTTCAAAACATTGGGACATATTGCTTAAATAGATAGTAGCATTTAGATTCAACTTGAGATGCACTAGAGATGTTAGAAGGCTGCCGAAATGCTTTACAAAGAGATCAGGATGTTACCCATTTGTGAAGGCAGTTTCCATTATACCACTTTGGGTTTTTTTCAGGCTTGTCTTTTGCTGTGATAGTGAAGCTTTGATCCATCTGCAATGACAATCTGATTATGTCGGCCATGTCCAAGTACATCTGTTATCCTACAGTGTTCACCTCATTATGCATGCATCAAGGGATGATGCCCTTCAAATGATGCACACTGGAGTTGCATATGTCGGGACCTTGGTGTTGCCTACATGCTCTGACTAAAGGTTAACATTTTAACTGAACAGGACGCATTTTCTGTCTACTCCATTTTTAATGATAATTCTGAGGAATTTTCTTTGCATCTAAGGCTGTTCTCTGATTTTTTTTTTTTTTCTGATTAAGATACTTTAGTGATCGGCTTTATCAACTTCAAAACTGAGCCAGTATAAAGATTTTTTTTTTATTATTATCATAGATCTTAAAAATGAAGAATTTGCAGCGGTAATGTAAATTATAATTTGTATTTATATATTCTTATCTTGTCTTATTATAACTTTATTCAAGAAGAATAGGCCATTTATAAATTACTAGATCCAAATTTTTTTAGGTCTGTTTTTGGTATTTACAAACTCCTGGGGGAAATATCTGGCTCTTTAGCTGGTAAATGTCCCATTATCTTCACCAGATAGACGCTAACTTTGTCTGCTGTTTAGTGTAGTTTTTAGAGCTTTTTCACTGAAAACCATTGCCTGTTATGGCTGAACACAACACTGAGAGCAATGACAGTTAACCAATACAATAAAGTTTTGAGCCAGAAAACCAAACTATCAGCTTAAAGACACATAAAGCTTTGTAGACCTGAGGGGAACTGCAGAGTCGGGTGATAATTCTCTATGGGTTCATCACTATGAGCGACCCTTTTCATATACAAGTAGTCTGGTTATTCATTATTATTATTTTTTAATCCTTGTGTTGCTGCAATGCCCTGGACTTCCTCCAACCTGGGGAAAAAAAGTTTATCTTTTTAAAATGTATCTAACAATTTCCAATTTCTTTAAAAGATATTATTAATCTACTTTGGAAAGTCTTGTCCCTTGTACAGAACAGAATTACACAACATCACACCATAATATCACATACCATATTGTATCAGAAAAAACAATCAGAAAATGTCATACTGTAATATATCATTTTTTATCACTTCTTGTAATAAAATAAACAGCAAATGAGCTCAGTAGATTGCAAACCCACCAACCACATTCACAGCATACCTCTATTTTGCAGTCCTTGAGCAAGACACAAAATAACATCGCCTCCACCCTTACCATGATCTAGTGTCCCAGTACATGTTTTTAGGTGCACGAATTCAGTTAAAAATTCTCATAACAAGCCTCAGGTTCACACTGAACACAGAGCATCATGTATTTCTGTCCACACTCAGAAAAAGAAACAGGTCATCAATAAATGAATGGCTGTGCGCAATTCCTCATTTGTCTCTGATGTCAGCTGATGACCAGACTGTTGGGTGTGCATACTGATAACAAATGACTGCGCCCTTCGCTGACCCTGCTGGTGGCAGAGGATGCCTGGCTGTGTGACACAAATTCACTGAATAATCATTGTGCCAGGGCACCGCAGGGAATTAATAAACTAGCAAATTGACTGTCTCCAATCAGGTCACAGTGTACACACTTGTATCTCGTCTAAATCCTCTGTGACGGCTAGAGGATAATGCAGGACTGTGTGTGGGGAGATGTTAGGGATGAGAATGCAGCTTAACACTTAACACTAAGTCTGTTTGTTTACCCTGACACCCAACTGCAAAACTGAGCTTCAGACACTATTGAATACATTTAAAATAGAAAACTACAGCTGTCAAAAGTGAATTGTCAGGATTTAATGATTTCTCAGTGGTGCCCAGGAAGCTTTCAAATTATACTGTATTTTAAGTATTTAGTGTCATTGTCTTTAAATACTTGCAGTCATATTGATTTTTACCTAAAACCAAACCCTGTATTTATGTGGCTTTTAGCTGGTAACAGGATTACACAAGGTTCTGCAGAAAGAGACAGTGCAAAAGTAACAAGTGCTGATTGTTTGGAATTTGGTTTTGAATGCAGACATAATAAATTTGAGCTCAGAAGCAGTGAATTAATATAACCATCTGCTTAGACTATCTGTGAACACTGGGTGTACATCTTTCTTTTTGTGTAAGTTTATATATCAAGAAACCATGCCGCTCAAAGCCAAATGCATTATAGATTGTAATTAATGCAGTGAAGTTCCACCCTCTAGTCAATATTTATTGGTCAGTAGTGAAACATAGACTGTGTGCAGTGTGAGAGTGAAGTTAAGGGATCCCAGTCTGTATGCTATGTAAGATGTTCTTCTACAAATGATTATGATCATGCAACTAATTTGTTTCTGCTAATGTTTTTGCAATTCCACATGGAATATGATCAGTGGCAATGTTTTGTTCCAATGCAAGTGCTGTATTGTGACATTATTTGGCAGTGAAGGAGGACTTTGATGCGGATTGCCAAGTGTGCAAAGAAGATGATTTGAACACCAGAGAGAAGGGTTCACATCCTATCTCACGCTTCAAGCCAACATTGACTGGATAAAATATTTAACCCAGACCATGTTACCTTCTTATATATTAGAAGTAAGGTAACTTAAAGTTATGAGTTACAATGACACAGTGACCTCTGAGCCTTCTGGTTAAATTCCTGAAAGAATGATATGAATGAAAAGATCACAGATTTAAGCCATCATTTTCATATTCATCATATGAAGAATTTTGCTAATGTGGTTTAGGAAATGGCATTATTAATTCAGTTACTATTAACCAATTTTTGAGCAGTAGGTGACAGAAAGAAATCAAAACAAGCTGATGTATACATAGCCACCTTCATAGCACCAGCTTACTAAGTTGTAATATGGCTGAAGTGCAGGCAAACCATTGCCTTCTTACACATTTAGCAGACATGGAGTAACATTATCATCATGTTTCTGACCAACTGATTAACGTTTAGATTCTTGAGGTAGTTGCTAAGTAACCCTGCCATTTATTGGGTAGCTGGGTAGTTAGCAGAGCATAGTGTGTTTTTCAGACCTTTTCTTGCTGGAAACAGCTTAAACTAAATGAGCAGGTTGTAAACAAAAATGTATGACCAAAAAGGTGAGCCAAAGGAGTCTAAAAGGCTCAGTTCAGCTGTAAAGTTAAATGATAATGCTCCATGGTTTTGGGGCTATGAGAAACTACCCTCAAATTACATGAGAATTTAATGATTTAATATTAACAATATCAAAAACGTCGGTTAATATAGATGTAAGCTAAGGCTGTGGACATGGTTAAATAAAAAATTGCTAAATGAAAACTTAACAGTGGGATTTAAGCCAAGCCAAAAGGCCGAATGTCACCCTGATTTCTTACAGTGTTGTTGATTGTTTCTAGACTTCTGTCTTCTGTGTTCCTTTCATTATAATAAAATGTATGTTGCTTACATAATATGAACAGAGTGTGTTATCACAAGACTGTTTCATGAGGATGTTTGCTATGGCGCTGCAGAGTCTGTCAGAGCTTTCATTCATTAACCACTGTGCTGGAGTGAGGTTGTGGTCAGTACATTTTAGCTTTCATTGTATCCATTAAAATGTACAGCTTGTCTTTTAATTAAAAAACAAAAGATATGTTTTCATTGTAATCTCATTAGTTTGGTAGCTTTCTAAAGAACAGCACACTAACACTTCTAAATATAGTGACCTTTTCACAAATAGAGTAAGCAGTGGACAAGCCTATAATCATTTTGTGTAGTCACTGCCAGTCGTCCCTTGTGTCTATAACTTTGTGTAACAGTGCAGCCTTGAGAGGAATTCGCTCTGATGGTTGTGAAATTTTTTTTTTCCCCTTTTTTTACTGCTCATCATACCCCTCCACCCCTTGAGGACTATTCCAAAGGGCAATCTAAGAGTGAGCAAGCTGCTATTAGAAAGCTGATATATTTGATGTGGTTCATGGAATACTGTACAGACTGATATGTGGCCTGTCAAGACTTGTTAGTGTTCATACAGGTTGAAATGGCAGACCACGACAGAATCCTGTCCCCCCGAGGAAATTTCACTAATCATTTCTTGAAGCAAAATATTGTTCTTATGAAACTTTTTGTAAATGAAGCCATCATCCACACAGTCCTGCAGTAGATACCAGAATTTGTGCACTACCTCTCCTCTCATGTTGTATTAACACCATACAAGCTGTAATATTTGGCTTTGTTATTGCCTTTTTTCCTGCTTTTCCTCTAATCCCTATAGGGAAATTCTCCTCTTGCTTGCCTCCTCCGTACAGTGGTCAGAGTTCAGGTTTTGCTGTAGAACTGTACCCCTGAAGCCTACAGGGAATAAGTGTCTTGTTCAAGGACATTTTCCCTACATTTAATTTGCTTTTCATTTCATTTCAATCCCTCAACTCCTCAGCGCTTGGATCAAATTAATACTCAATGATGTTTTAGCCTTGGTCATTATGAGGGTCACTTTGTGTAAGAAAGTATGGGGTACTGCAAAACCTGAACTCCTCCCTCTTCTCTAGTCATCTGTGGAGTGTTGTGCCACATGAAGTCACACTGGGCATTGGAGGGTATAAATGGACTCTTTAACAGTGTTTTCCAACCTTTTTGGCATTTGAAAATGAATTTAAAATGAAGTAATGGCTAGTTGTGACCCCTTTTCACAGCTTGTTGATGAGCTGTGAGCAATTCAACCGAAGACTTTGAGCTAAAGATTTTCTCAGATTGTGTTGATCGAATGATTTTTAGATGTCTGAAGAGGTAAAATTATTGACTGAATGAAAATTAATCGGCAACTACTTTATTAATCTCCTAATCATTTTTCCAGCCAATTATTCACTAGTGTCATCTTCTAAATTGTGAGGAGTTGCTCCTTTTCTTTGTCATATATCATAGTAAATGAGACTTTCTGCATTCTGGAGTATTGATTGGACAAAAAAAAGACATTTGTTAACGTCAACTTGGATTTTAGGAAATTGTTCTGGATATTGTTCTATTGTGGAAGAGAGAGCTCAGTACACTATAACTTAACATACATGCCCACTGCTTGTTGTTTTCTTAGGGTGCAATGTAATTTTCTGACATTTCATTAACAAAGAAATGAATCGATAAATTGAAAAAAAATATTGCCAGATTAGATAATTTGTTGCAGCCTTAAAATAATCCAATATTGCTCAAGGGAAAAATCAGGGATTGGAGAGAAATCTGAAAAATATAAGCTTAATTTTGTGTAGCATTTTTTTTTAATTCTTATCTTTTGATCATTTTTCAAACAGATTTATCTTGTGATCCCTTAAGGGGTCCCGACACAAAGCTTATGAACCTCTGCTCTGCTCATCGAATAATGCTAACTCTGTATGTATCATCCTCTAGATGCTTTGCTCCCCAGCTGTTATGTTGTGTTATAGACTTTATGATTGTATGGCTGTTTTCTGCAAATGAATAACATTAATAAAACCACTAGCATACTTTAAATAAAATCAGGCTTTTGTCAGGCAGTGCATCTATTGTCCATATGACATAAACCATGAAAAACACAGTGAAAGAGGGCAAGGTTATATTATTTCTATTATTATTATTATTATTATTTTATATATATAAACATACCAACTCCACTTCACCTGCATATCTCATTCAAGTTCATATTGTGTACGCTGTTTTTGTTTATCCTGCACTGTGTAGATGTATATAGATTTTATTTTTTTTATTAACTGCACATATAAGTATATCCTGTTAATACACACACATAGTTCATTTACACTCAAATTTATATTTATATTTACATTGGTATTTATACTTCTATTTATATTCTGCTTTTTTGCATAAACATAGTTTTTATCATGTCAACGTGCAAGCATACAGACAGAATCTTTGTAAATTACTGTCCGTCTCTTTCTTACACTGTTATGTTTGTGACAGTTACCTCTAGTGCAAATTGTAACAATAAAACAGCTTAGTTAATTTCAGAGTAATTTGATTAAAATATACTTACAGCATTGTCTCTGCACATGCAGATATGAAATGACAGAACAGGGGATGTTTTGTTTTGTGTTTCATTTTAGGTTGAAATTAACTGACTTTTTTAATCACTCCCACTCAAGGCACTTTACTGTGAACTTTGTTGTGAATTTATGGATTTGACTGACACTTTGTGAGTTGAGAATAAGACTAGGTCAAAACCTAGTGTATGGCTGGACTGTGTATGTAATGCTAGATGGCTTTTCATTTGAAACGACGGATACAAGAAGAGGCGACACTCAGCCGTGGTGACTGATGAAGTTACACCATTGGACGACCAGTGGTGTAACTTCAACACTCATTCACAGATTTCCGCGTTAATAGTGCTGGCCTCTGTGATCCAGCCAAGAAAATCCAGTATTGATGGTGAATTCCTGAGGGTGGAGAGGGCTGACATTAAATAAGCCTAAATGAGATCCAGGCTCTGACAGGAGCTTACACCCAGGCTTACCATCTGTTTTGGCAGATACACATATAGATCGAGATTGTGGTCAGACAAAAAAAGTAACCTGTCTTTTCTTTTTTTCTGTGCATTTGCTCAGGTTTTATGGGGCACAATGGCTATCCAGGTCCATGTGAACATAAGTACTGTGGCTTGGGGCGTCACTGTGTGGTCAACCATGAGACTGGCCAAGGGGAGTGTAAGTGCTTGGATCACTGTAAACCGCACTATAAACCCGTGTGTGGTTCAGATGGGAAGCTGTACCAGAACCATTGTGAGCTCCACCGGGCCTCTTGTCTTAGAGGACACAGGATTACCATCATGCACAGTGAGGAGTGCTTCTACAAAGGTAAGAACCCATATGAACATTTTCTAATGAAAGATGTGTGTGGTCCACTGGATGTTGTATGTCTTGCATCGTACCCTTTGTGATGTACTTTAAGCGAGGTCTCTGTGCCCTGTGGGATTTGATTTAATTGAGTCTGATTCCCACTGTGATGGGCACTAAAAATGTTAAGATAAAAATGTAATTTAATACACCCACAGTATGTACATTAGAAGCAAGTTTCTGCAAAATTATGTCTGAATGTAATTTCTGCACCAGGATGCTCGCTAAAAAAGTGTTTGCGATTTTGACAACATGTAAAGTTATCCATAAGCTGTTCACTCTTTTCTGGTGGTATATTTTTACTGGAGTGAAGGAAAATGACCTACATAATGTACTGAATATGATATCAGGGATGCTTTCATCTATGCAGTTTTACTATAGGTACCCCCATGGGACACAATGCTTAGCCCTGGGCAGTGTTGGTGCTATGCCCGACCCGTTGAACCACATAGGACTGTATTTAGGTTACTTATGACCTACAGGAATGAGGAAATTAAAGTAAATTAAGAAGACCTTTTCAACTTAGAAAAAGTGAAATAACAAAAATATCTGTTAGCAAGAGACTTGAGCAGGGTGGAAAATTACCACCAGCTAAATGCTGGCTGCTAAGCCTGCCTACTCCACCATCCTCTGTGGCAGATGACAAACATCATTTGGAAGTTCTCTTCTAATCTTCTGCTACTTGGTTGGTAAAGTAGTGAAGGTCTCCATTTTGGCTTGTTGACAGAAACAAAGAAAAACACATAAATTGTTGACTATGTCGTATTTTGCAGATTTGGCAGAAACAACACCCAAAATATAGGATTGGCTCTGAGAGGCAGTGGCTTTTGTTGATTTTACTTGAGGGACTGTGGGCTTAAAGAAATAGTTCTCCACCAAAACGCAAATATGTTATTTCACAAAATGGCAAGAAGATTGAAACCACTCTCATACGTATCTGGCTATCAAGCTACAAACAACAGCAGATTAGTTTAGTTTAGCACAAGGAGCTGAAACAGCAAGCCTCGTTCTGTCTGTAGGAAACAAAATCTGTTATGAGAACCTCTAAAGCTCAGTAATTAAGTGGTTGCCAGGCAAACAGCAGAGACTCCAGGAAGTTGCTGTTCATAGCCAAGGAATAGTTTGGCACATAAGTCCCAGTAAAATAGCTAACTGTTGTGTTGACTGAGCTTTAAAGGTGTTGGTAAAAGCGTATTTGTTTTTGTTCGGACTGAGCCGGGCTAGGTGTTTACTCCTGTTTCCAGTCTTTATGCTAAGCTAAGCTAACAGAATACCGGCTGTAGTATTGTATCCAACAGACAAATATGAGAGTGGTATCAGTCCTCTCAGCATTTTCCCAGAATGCCGAACTATTTCTAAGAAATCAGATAACAGTTTTTTTTTTCCTGACATAAGACTATGCATTATAATTCACCCTTGTTGAACAGCACATGGTTCTTGCTGGTTAAACTGTTCATAGTAATAGGGGATCCACTCTGGGTTTTGGCATCTGCATTTTTATCTTGTCATAGAGAAAATAATGATGTTGATGAATCCATGTGGGAGTAGTATACAGGGAAAAACATGAAAAGCAGTGTTGTAATTAGGTGGGGTATCTCTAATGTTCACTGCAAAACAATTACCATTCTGAATTAGATGCACATGTACCCTGCGCATGTGCATGTACTGCACATCTAAATATTTAATGTCAAAATACAAGCCAATGAGAGCACATACCTGTGCAACAGAACACCTTAGATACCATGTAGCTTCACAAGACACTCTTGAGAATATACAAGAACTAATGGCAAGAAATATTGACAAATACAGTAATGTATAACATTGCAGAGTGAATGCAACATAAAGAACAAAGGACACAATCTGAAACCAGTCATATAGCTCTCTCTGAAATGCACAGTTCAGCTTAGAGGCAGGAGCAGGTGGAAGTGCCGTAGTGCTCATATTTCCCCAGAGAAGGTTGACTGCTCTCTCCCACTGATTGTATAAATACACCAATATAGTCCATGGAAACGAGGCTACTTCCCCTTTTGTAAAAGGAAAGTAGCCTTGTCTAAAGCTAGACATCAGTGGAGTACCAGCTCCTGACTGCATCTATCCATTCAGGGCGAAGGGGAATAGTTACAAACTGCTCACGGACAGCATATTCATAACAATTATGAACAATTGACTGAGTCTCTGCATTGATTCGACAGGGTTTCTCAGCTCACTTGTTAACTTTGAAAAGTAACTTCATAGAAGACTGAGAATGGCTTTGGATCTATATACTGTTGCATAAGAAACTCTCTGTGGTCCTCCTTACAGAGAGTTTTGGGGGAAACATCCTCAGATTGTAAAGCCAAAACAAACAAAAACAAACAGCACATCCCTCTTACCGAGTATGCGTTCTTCCACCACTGAAATGCTCAATTCAGGGATGAACAAAGCTAAGCTGCAGGAGGGAAACATGTACAAGCTTTTACAACAATTCCCTACACCACACAAATGCCAACATACAAACCATCTTATAACAGCAGCCGCACGACTTGGCATACGTTAAGAGCAGCCTGTGTGTAGGTAGGCCAGTGTTAACAATCAAACCATCTGTTTCATTCCAATCACAGAAAAAGGCATTCAGATCAATGATACATCCCTGGTGGGTAACAGTCCTAATCACACTCTCTCATGTGCCCTGTCCTGTCAGACTACCCCTTCCCACCCCATCTACACCCAATCAGCATCTATCTGCAATGCAGAGTGGGATATTTGACCAATGTCAGACAATCAATATCAGATCAACAGGAGCCAAAAGAAGGAATAAAAAAACACCAGCCCACCTTTTTTCTCTCATCTCATCCCTCGCACAGTCCAGACAGTTTTTCTTTTTACTGTGACTGATATGTAATCAATTTCTCATTGGATGAGAGCTCTAGGGAAAGGACACGGGAACCTGTTGAAGTGATTAGTAATCTCTGCTGAAGGCATTGTTTTCTTCTTAGCACTTTCAAATATTCAAGAATAAAATCACACATTTTGAAATGTTGTTTACAGTTTAGTTAAATCTTAACATAGGAAAACAGAGGGACTACCTGGATATCACACAGCTACAGATAATTTGTTCTTTGATGTAACTACAAAAGGCACTGTGGCAATCAGAGGAAATGGATAATTGAGCAAATGTAATAGAGCTTACAACCTAATCCAGATGTAATTATGATTCAAGGGTTATTAGTGGGTAAAATGGAATGTACCCTCAATGGTATGTTAAATGTGTCACTTGATTATTTGTCCTCCAGGTAATGGGTTCCATTTACCTAGCAATATGGAGATATATACTCATTATCACAGCATAATAATGAATTTCCTTCAGTTTAATATTGGTAACCTCTGCCAAGGAAGTAATGTTTTCGGTACCATTTTCTCTCTGTTTGCTTGAGTTAGTTACTAGGACATCTACTGAACATATTTCAATTAAATTTGATGAAAAAACAGGCCATGGGCCACGGAGCAAGAGATTAGTTTTTAGTTTGGATCTGGAACAATAACAATACTGCCATTTTGTCAGGCAAGTTATGTTCTGGCTCATAATTGGTGAACTGTGATGCTTAGAAGTAGGGGTGCAACGGATCACAAATCTCACGGTTTGGATCATATCATGGTTTTGAGTCATGGATCGGATCATTTTTCGAACCAGCAAAAAAAAAAAAAATACGGAGACAAAAATCACTCTGCTTTCCATTTATTCTTAAAACACTTAAAGCAAGGAACTTTTGCCCATGGGTTTAAATGAAAACAACATTTAAGATATCCAAAATCTTAAAATATATAAAATATTCAATACTCAATTGTTAAGTTAAAGTGCAATATGAGGCATGATACCTTCTTCCCTTAAACATGGTAGTGAAAGAAACAATAACCTGTGTCCATATCATCAAAACTTGATGATAACTTACAAACATGAACACACGTCTTGTCCTGCAGCTTGCTGAATGAGCCACCAAATAAACATTAACCAGGGAAAAGTGAACCGCTAACGTCAGTTAGCAGCTAGATAGCTAATTAGCTGCTCAGCCGCACCACATTAAACAGCATGTAAACATACCTGCAGATGTCACTTCAGACCTGTTAGATGCTGGTTTGGTCATTACTTTTCAAAATCCCTGTTAGCAACACGCTGTCTGTCCATGACTTGTACTTACAGCAGTTTGTTTACTTTGTCTCCAATGAGACATTAAATTTTGCAGTTAATTTGCAGTTCATGTACATGCCAAACCACGGGAGGCGATCTGTACGGATCACCGATCAACTACGCTCCGTTACACCACTGATTAGAAGCAGTTTATTTTTCCAGATTACTTGGATGAACCCTTCTACACATTTCAATCCAATCTCCATAGAATTTGGAGATAGGATGAATTGTGTAGATGGAATATTTTTACAGTTATATTTTTTTATTGTGTGTGTTTTGATATGTTGAACCATAACTGGTTGGTAAATTATTTCACATAAATTGATATTGCTCTTGAATTCATTGTACAGATTTAACCAAATTTAGATTATACATGCCCATGTGATCCTGAAAAATTTGACCGCATTCCACCTATAAGTGGTGCTAAAGCAAAATTATATATATATTTTTGACAGTCTATTTGTAATTTTGTAATATTAATAAAACAGGAAAACACTACAAAAACAGCATGACAACACTGTCCCCAGAACATAGTGGGACCAAAATTATAAATTTGAATGTTCCTGTCGCAATGGTCATAAGTCTGTCTTCCATGAAATATATATATAAATATAGGATTTAGGGTTTTTTTTTTCAAATATGACTGCCATCAGCCAATCAGCATGATAGTAAATCACTATGTGCATGTTGTTGCCAATCTGAAACCAGATGCACAATAAACTTTCTAAACATTTTCTGTCCTTAGAAAATTAAAAGGGTTGTCTAGCCCTTGCGGACACATGAGCTCTTTCTAGTTGAAAAGATTTTTTAATCTGAATCTGTCAATAGAAAGATTGTAATTTCTTTGCAAGTAGGTTGAGTCCTCAATCTGTTAACCACAACACTGGGTGGAATATATTCAAAAGTATTTTATTAGGTTTATATGGCTGATCAAGTTTTATCTTTCCAAAGCAATTTTGCAATGTAAAGATCTCTAGAATGTTAAATTTTATCCAAACATTCAATTCAAAGGATAGGTTCACAATTTTTCAAGTCTTAAAACAACAATAAGGTGCCCATATGAACACTGAAAGAGGTTTTCCTCACTTTAATCATTCCTCCTGTTCTCAAATGCACTTTCAATGTAAGTGATGGGGGCCAAAATTCACAGTGTGTCCACACAGTCTTTTTGTGCAAAAATGCTCTAAAAATTTTCCTGAAGCTTATATGGGGCTTCAGTAGTCTGAGTTAGTCATATCACACATTTACAGTCTTTTTAGCATAATATTCCCTCTTTGTGTTTCCTCAGATAGTGTTTCCCTGTTGAGCTGCGGTGGAAGTATCGTAACAAAAAGAGGGACTTTGACACTAAAAAGACTGTAAGGATGAAAGATATCTTCTTGATTTGACTCATTTTTATGGCTAAAGCTTCATATTAGCTTCAGATAAACTGTTAAATACATTTTTGCACAGAAGGAGGACTGTGGATTTTGGCCCCCATCACTTACATTGTAAGTACATAATGAAGGCATCTTCTAATGGTCAGTATGAACAGGAGGAATGATTATGGAAAGAAAAACCCTATTTCAATATTTCATTTGGGCTCCTAACTATTGTTTTAAGAAAGACTTAAAACTTGTGAACCCGTCCTTTAATGCTGTGGCACTCACTCAGTTATTGCCACTGGCAGTGCATGAAAAGCTTGTCATTGCAGAGCATAAGGTCTTCCTTCTGTCCAATATTTTAAACTGGCTGTAATCTATGACAATAGGCTGTTAAATTCAAAACACAGTGCTATAAATGAACTGTCAATGCCAGATGGATGACATGCCTGTGCTACTAACGCTCTGCTGACTGCCACAAATTGGCTCATACTCTCTGTATTTTTAGATATAAAGAAGCTAATGAAATGGCTATCAGCCGGTCACCGATGGTCTATTTCAATCATTTATCAACCAATAGCAATTGGTGGTGAACAATCAGTGTAAACATAGTTTTAATTAGTGATGTGCCTGTCATCCTATTTTAGACACACATCTGCTTAGCTGATCTAAACTTCAAGCAAAATCCTCCATTCTTCTACCATGCTACCCCTGATCAAAAACAGAATATCTTGAAATGCAAATACTCTGAAAACAATGTGTTAGAGATATGCCAAGACATTTCTATTAGTATATTTACATAATTAATTTATTATATTCAGGGTTTTCTTTGGCACTGTATGATATTGCTAGCAATTTAGAATTTATGCATAAATGCATGCAAATATGCATTTAACATACTATTTGGAAAGTGAGATTATCGTGGTGTTTTTTTTTTTTTTTTTTTTACAAAAGCTATGAGATTGCACCATTATCTACAGTACTTTATTCAAATGTCATAGTGATGTCTTAATGAGACCACATATTATCAGCAAACAAGTCAAGGCCATCTCATGATCACTGAAAAGATTCTGCTTATTAATTTGATAGACAGACAATTAGTCCCCTGGGTAAGCTTAAACTTAGAAATGTAGGAAATGATTATTTTTGAACTGACACCCATATGCAAAGAAGTTTAGCCACTATTGGTTCTGGTCTCAGTTGGATGATTCTATGTTGGAAATGGACAGGCCTTGTCAGCCAGACCTTCTCTGTGCCTCTTATCTGCTATGGAAGACTGGATAAAAAATGACAGCCATGTGTTGACTGAAGCTTCTCATTAGCACTGGGGAGAGCATGTGACCCCCATTTTCCCCTCGCACTGCATGGCAACTTAGCCAGGATCGGATCTGATTGAAAATTAAGTGGTGCACAAAAGCCTGTCCAATCTACGGAGGGCAATGTGTGCATGAAGGCGAGCCATTTCTGCAGCAGGCAATTGCCACGAGCGGAGACAATTAAGGATAAGGTTGCGGCACATCAAGCAAGTGGTTTCAGTGCATTCAGCACATCCAATTATCTGGGAGATCATACATTTAGAAAACCTTCAGACATTTGGCTCCCAATAAACCTTCTGTGCCTGATCTTCTCAATTTTTTATTTACAACTCACTGTACAACTGCACGGCATCATTTATGGAGCTACTGCATCGTGCTGTTGGGGAATATGGATCAAAGTTTTACATGAGCTTTGTTTCAACATGGACATGAGTTGATATGGTTGCATTACAAAGGCCTTTTGCAGACTTCATGTAATCGCAGAATACACTGGTTTGGACATTTTAGGGGAGGACACATCCTTTGTTTTACTACTTCTTAACTTCTGTCTAAATGCTTAGGTACATGAAAGATCATCTAGTGCAATTAGATAACTTCCAGCTGGGACCTTGCTTTTCAGTTACACTGAATCTAAAAATACAATATATTAAAATGCCTGAAAATATGTTTTGAAAAACAAACATACGTTTATGAGTCAGAAAATTTTTCAGTCTTACTGAACAAGTCCTTAGATAGCCATATGACTTAAATGTGAAATAAGTATAGTGAGCATTCTGTCTCCAACAAGATGTAGTTCAATGCTTAATATGCCTGTAAGGGGACCATTGACTGTATATAAATATGGACAACATGTCTCCACTTCCTACCGTTATGCAAAAGTGAAGACAAAGTTCCTCCTTTCGGGGAGCTGCCATCTTGCTTGTGTGATGTCATTTGGAGTCAGAGTCTGCTCAGTAGAGTCGGGCAGCGGGATGACAGTTTGCAGGACATACCCCCTCAGCCATCCCACTGCCTGACAGAGTTTTAAGAGCGATTGTCACAGCTGTCAATAATGACGTCACACCCCCTTTTTGTATCATCAAATAACTAGATAAAACCAACTTATCAGAAAAATGAGCACTTGGACAAACATCAGCATGATAAGACTAATGGCAACTAAAATGACAGAAAGTGGTGGAAGTGGTGGGATTTATGACCTATACTGCAGCCAGCCACCAGGGGGTGATCGGAATGTTTTGGCTTCACTTTGGGGAGCTGTCATAATGTCCATCTTTATATACAGTCAATGAGTGGGACAGGTACTGTCTGTTGTAATGTACAGTATATGCATTATTTTTTATTACAATAATGCTTTCAATCAGGAATAGCTTGGGAATCACACCCAAAATGTGATTAATGACTTACGTCTCAGAACGTAGAATAGCACTTTCACTTTCATAATTACAATCTAATTGCAGCTGCTTAAGTATTGTATATCACCTGCATCCTCGTTGCTATGCCTCTGCGCCTTTGGCCTTCCAAGCTTACGAGAATCATCATCATGAGTCAGCTATTTACAATAGGGCTGCAACTAACGATTATTTTAGTCACTGATTAAACTGCCTATTATTTTCTCAAATCATAGTTTGATCTATAAAATATCAGTATACCTTAGCAAGTTCAACAGATTGCTTGTTTTGGTCAACCAACAGTCCCAAACTCAAACATTTTCAGTTTATTGTCATAAAAACAGAGAAAGGCAACTGCAAATTACTTAATATATTACTTAAATCTCAAATATGTCAATCGACTAATAGTTTCAGGTCTAATTCACTGGCAGGGTTCAAACAATAAACTTTAGCCACTACTAAAAGTTAGACATTTTTGGAAATATAATTATTTGCTTTCTTGTCAAGAGTTAGATGAGTAGATTGATACCACTCTCATGTCTGTACACTAAATACAAAACTGCTAACTTAGTTAATAAGCTAAGCTAACTTAGCTTAGCACAAAGACTGGATACAGGTGAAACAGCTAGCCTGGCCTATCTGAGCCAAATCTGCCTACTAGCACCTGTAAAGCTCACTTATTAACACGTTATTTATTGTTTGTGTAATCCGCACAAAAAAAAAGTGTGTAATGGGTAAAACGAGAAACAACACTTGATTTCAACAGTATATATCTGTAATGATTTTATAACCTTTAAGGATACATGTTTGACAGTTACCATGTACTGTGGCTTGAAAAATAAAACAATGTCCTCTTATTGGCTTAAACTATATGATTGTATACAGGAGAGGAATTGTTCCTGGATGGTAATATTTATTCTTGATCGTAATAGTGGAGCCAAGTGCCATCCAAGCCAGTTTAATTACACAAGGCAGTAGATGGATTAGACCCTGTGACTGACTGACTTCTAAATAAATATGCACTGGATGGTTGATGGCCAACTCTATGCGTAATATATTTCAACCACAGGTGTAGGTTTCAAGGGGGTTGTGAGAGACATGTTCCCATCAATGTCATCCCGTATTGATTTTTCCCGCTCAGTGATTATGCAAAATCAGAAATGTCCTTTCCCTGAGCAATTTCTCATCCACAAAGGGTTAACTCTCTCTTACTCCGTCAGATCGTATCACTGCACCTGCCACTCCCTTTACCCCTTTGCATCCCTGATGATACGGGTGCACAAGCCACCTCATGTTTTTCAGAAGGAACTAGACTTACTTAAGTAAACCTATTTGCTATACTAGTTATTAATATAGTAAATGTTTGTAAATAATGAAATAAGACAGCATAGACTTAACAAACAATTAATGTCAGAGCAACAGTGTAGCATGTAGGGCTGCGAATAATGATTATTTTCATTATTAATCTTCCATTAATTATTTCATGTAAAAAATGGCAAAAATTGTGAAAACATGCCCATCACAGTTTCTCAAATGTTCAAATTTCACTATGTTTATTTTGGGAAATGTGCGTATTTGCTTATTTTGTTGAGTCAGATGAGTAGATCGATACCACTCTCATGTCTATTCAATAAAAATTATGCTGCTGCCAGCAGCTGGCTGACTTAACTTAGCACAAAGACAGGAAACAAGGGAAAATGGCTAAGCTGGCCAGCTGCCCGACAACCAAAGAGTTACTGGTCCTGACCATAGTCTGGTACATAACCCTCTTAAAATAGCAATTTGACATTTTTATATGCAAGAATCAACAACATATGTGGTGGAGACACAATGATACAATATGAAGACTGAATCATTGTCAGTGTAAATTGGAAGTATTAACAGCATCCTACATAATGTCAACTGTGTAATCTTTGTTTGTTTTTTTCACATAATGTTGAAATAAAGTATTGTTTTCATTTAGTAATCAGTTAATGGTGAAATGTTGTGTTTGTGCTCATGATCTAAAATTTGCTCAGACACAATGGATGTATATGATGTGATGATGTCATTGTTTTAATTTGGTGTGTTTATCTCTGCAAAGCAAAGACAAATTAAACAGCCTTTTTTGAAATGTGTTATTTTACCACTGTATAGCACAGTTACATTTTATATTTTGCACCAAACTAAGCACACATGTGGCACAGCAATAATTAACATCTGTAATTAGGCAGTGTGTATAAAAGTAGGCCTTGTTGAACTACAGTGCTTTTGTTGTTCGATGCGTCCCTGGTATCTCAGTAGAGCAAACTCTTTGTGGACGACTCCCCTGGGCTCTGCCAAGAAAAACATGCTCATGAAGCATCATAGCCTCCCGCCTCTAGAGACCTTCTACCTTAACGATGTGTCTGCATCTTTCCCACCAGAGAGGCACTCCAGTGAGATCAGCTTGTGTACAGTAAAGGGCTTCAGAACCTCCTGTGCGTTCTTGCTTTCTTTTAATGACTCTGTGGCGCCATTAAAGCTGTGACCTCTGTACGAGACCTGGCATTGTCATAGACAGCAGTGCCAAAGAACAAGCTCCTCATTAAAATCTAGACCTGTGGATCATTAAGTTTGCAAGGACGTCCAAACCATTGTCAGCTGCAGGGTCTTGGTGCCAGTCGACTCTGAAGTTAGATTCAATGAACATCATGATCTGCTTTGTGGATTAAAGGTTTTGCTCTTATCACCACATTGATTGCTCTTAGACCAACTCAACAAAACCTAAACTAAAATAAATCCACTTTTTTAGGAATATTAGCTGCAACTTGTAGTTTTGGTTAAAAAGGCGGGTGGCTTTTACAAGCTCTATAACCTTTTTGTGTTACGAGATACTGAAAGGTAAACCTTTTTTTGTGAAAACATTATTCTGAATTTTGAATCTTAATGCTGTAGCAACTGGTAAATGTTCCTGTTGAATTCTGTTGCACTCATGGCAGAGAAGATTAACGTTCCAGTTCAATCTATCCAGATTATGTGCTCATCTCCTGTGTATCAGATCAGTTGATGCAGGATCAGATTGGGTTTTTTTGTAACTAAGAACACCACACACACATAAACACTACACAAGCTGTGTGACTATAAAAACAAGCTTACATGTTATCACACATTTTTGAGTGTCTCTTACTTTCAAAATGAATATTTATGACAAAAGCCTTATCACAGTCAAGAAAGAGACAAAATAAGGGCAAACAAGCCATTACATAAAAGAAAAAATGCTAAGACAGCAACACGCTGAGCCTTGCATAAGCTCAATACCAGTCATCATTGTGGCATTTTCAGTGGTCAGTAAGAGAATTATAGTTTGACATGATGCAGAGAATGGAGAAATACAAGGCCATGTTGATGGCTCTACAGTACTTGAAAGCATGCAATAAATTACTTTTTAGAAGAAGAATGAATAGTACCTTCATGACTCACTTTGCCATATTTTAATAGGTGACTCTGAAAAGGTCTATTGTCTGGAGCAATGACAATGAGCATTTATCTGTCTCTTTTTAGTGGACAAATCAATGTTTGAGCGAGTTTGACTAAATTTGATCATTGGAAAACTTTGAGTAACGGAACATAGCCTCCCTAAATCAGTGCAGGGGCATTACAGTGTAACAAAGATGTTGTCCCTTTCTTTTCATTGATTTTTCCTGCTTTCCTTTGTGACACCATCATCTGCTAATGATAGTCATATCACCAAATACATGGCACCATTTGCCTCCCTTATTATAGCTGAATGAAGACAGATGCATTAGAAAAACAGGGTAGATGTATGACATAGTAGCTGTAGGGAGTGGAACTGGCCCATTTGTTAAAAACTGATATGGTAAGGGAAATTTCAGAGCACAATGGTCTCATCATTCTTTGTGTCTCCGCTTGCAGGAATAGCTCTTCTCATACAGTCAGCAGGAAGGATGCATAGGAGAAGGAAGAGCATAACTAGTATTAATACACATGAAATTAGGTTCAGAAAGAAATATGATGAGTGTGAATTGTTATGTCAAGGTGAATCAAAACTCCCCACCTACAAATTTCGAAAATCTGTAGTCTCATTGTTTTCAGAGTAAAGACACTTACTGTGCATTTCACACTTATACAAAATGTCCAGTTTTCTTGAGGAATAAACATACTTTAGCTGCCCTAGAATCTAAAGTTGTCAGTAGCTTTCAGATGTATTTTTCTTCCTTTTTGATCAAAAGGCAAGGTTATGGGAACTTGCAATCATGTTTCACAAAATATATTGAGATCTACTGTGTAACATGGTTTCAATGGGAAAGTGAGGGTGAAAAGTCACTGTAGATGATGAGGAGAGTTAATATTACTGAAGGACATGGCCTGGAGCAGCTATTGCTTGAGCTGTTTGACAAGGATGTGTAGCTACAGTGGTCTAATTTTAAAGGCTGCTGGTTCGGTTTGTTTATTCACAACCCTAACTTCTGTCAAGTCACAAAACACTGAACCCCCAACATGTCACCTAAATTAGCTGGTAAGTCATTGGTTATAAACTTATATCGCAGCTCCTATCACAAGTGAGGTTTGTTATAAGCTATATAAGCTTCCTGAGCAGCCTACCTTCTTTATCTTGAAGACATGTTTCTCAAAAGCAACTAAAAGTCACAAATACAAATCTAGCCCCACTGCCAAAAATTCAAAATGCAGAATTGGGGCGTGCTGTAAGTGTTTAGCATTGTCCCCTCCCATCTGGAAGGACATGGGTTTGAACCCAACTGGTCAGGCAGGGAAGTGGGGATGCTGGTCAGGCATGTTGCCATTATATATTTTGTGGGTTTCCTCCCAAAGTCCAAACACATGTAGTTTAGGTAAATTGGAGGCCTGTTACATGTTTGTGAGATAGTTCAAAAAAACACTAGATATATTGTAAATTAACAGCCCCCTTCTGAAAGGTTAAGAGCTTCTCAAGAAGCCCATACACCTAAAGAGTAAAAAAATGCATGTTTTCTTTCCATTTTTAATATTTTTATCATGACCACTGATACTCTTGGTCAATA